>NW_027362770.1:205909018-206320541 GCF_046119375.1 Phyllobates terribilis | reverse complement strand
CTGGTATATTGGGAGGTGATGCTGGTATATTGGGGGGAGATGCTGGTATATTGGGAGGAGATGCTGGTATATTTGGGGGAGATGCTGTATATTGGGGGAGATGCTGGTATATTGGGAGGGAGATGCTGGTATATTGGAGGGAGATGCTGGTATATTGGGGAGGAGATGCTGGTATATTGGGGGGAGATGCTGGTATATTGGAGGGAGATGCTGGTATATTGGAGGGAGATGCTGGTATATTGGGGGGAGATGCTGGTATATTGGGGGGAGATGCTGGTATATTGGGGGGAGATGCTGGTATATTGGGGGAGATGCTGGTATATTGGGAGGAGATGCTGGTATATTGGAGGGAGATGCTGGTATATTGGGGAGGAGATGCTGGTATATTGGGGAGAGATGCTGGTATATTGGAGGGAGATGCTGGTATATTGGAGGGAGATGCTGGTATATTGGGGAGGAGATGCTGGTATATTGGGAGGAGATGCTGGTATATTGGGAGGGAGATGCTGGTATATTGGGAGGAGATGCTGGTATATTGGAGGGAGATGCTGGTATATTGGGAGGAGATGCTGGTATATTGGAGGGAGATGCTGGTATATTGGAGGGAGATGCTGGTATATTGGGAGGAGATGCTGGTATATTGGAGGGAGATGCTGGTATATTGGGGGGAGATGCTGGTATATTGGGAGGGAGATGCTGGTATATTGGAGGGAGATGCTGGTATATTGGAGGGAGATGCTGGTATATTGGGGGAGATGCTGGTATATTGGGAGGAGATGCTGGTATATTGGAGGGAGATGCTGGTATATTGGAGGGAGATGCTGGTATATTGGGGAGGAGATGCTGGTATATTGGGGGGAGATGCTGGTATATTGGAGGGAGATGCTGGTATATTGGGAGGAGATGCTGGTATATTGGAGGGAGATGCTGGTATATTGGGAGGAGATGCTGGTATATTGGGAGGAGATGCTGGTATATTGGAGGGAGATGCTGGTATATTGGGAGGAGATGCTGGTATATTGGAGGGAGATGCTGGTATATTGGAGGGAGATGCTGGTATATTGGAGGGAGATGCTGGTATATTGGGGGAGATGCTGGTATATTGGAGGGAGATGCTGGTATATTGGGAGGAGATGCTGGTATATTGGGAGGAGATGCTGGTATATTGGAGGGAGATGCTGGTATATTGAGGGGAGATGCTGGTATATTGGGAGGGAGATGCTGGTATATTGGGAGGAGATGCTGGTATATTGGGGGGAGATGCTGGTATATTGGGGAGGAGATGCTGGTATATTGGGAGGAGATGCTGGTATATTGGGAGGAGATGCTGGTATATTGGAGGGAGATGCTGGTATATTGGGAGGAGATGCTGGTATATTGGGGGGAGATGCTGGTATATTGGGGGAGATGCTGGTATATTGGGAGGGAGATGCTGGTATATTGGAGGGAGATGCTGGTATATTGGGAGGGAGATGCTGGTATATTGGAGGGAGATGCTGGTATATTGGAGGGAGATGCTGGTATATTGGGGGGGAGATGCTGGTATATTGGAGGGAGATGCTGGTATATTGGGGGGAGAGGGAAGAATGCTGGTATATTGGGGGAGATGCTGGTATATTGGGAGGGAGATGCTGGTATATTGGGAGGAGATGCTGGTATATTGGAGGAGATGCTGGTATATTGGGGAGGGAGATGCTGGTATATTGGGGGGAGATGCTGGTATATTGGGAGGAGATGCTGGTATATTGGAGGGAGATGCTGGTATATTGGGGGGAGATGCTGGTATATTGGGAGGAGATGCTGGTATATTGGGGAGGAGATGCTGGTATATTGGGGTTGGAGATGCTGGTATATTGGGAGGAGATGCTGGTATATTGGAGGGAGATGCTGGTATATTGGGGGGAGATGCTGGTATATTGGGGGGAGATGCTGGTATATTGGAGGGAGATGCTGGTATATTGGGGGGAGATGCTGGTATATTGGGAGGAGATGCTGGTATATTGGAGGGAGATGCTGGTATATTGGGAGGAGATGCTGGTATATTGGAGGGAGATGCTGGTATATTGGGAGGAGATGCTGGTATTTTGGGAAGGAGATGCTGGTATATTGGAGGGAGATGCTGGTATATTGAGGGAGATGCTGGTATATTGGAGGGAGATGCTGGTTATATTGGGGGGGAGATGCTGGTATATTGGAGGGAGATGCTGGTATATTGGAGGGAGATGCTGGTATATTGGGGGGAGATGCTGGTATATTGGGAGGAGATGCTGGTATATTGGGAGGAGATGCTGGTATATTGGAGGGAGATGCTGGTATATTGGGGAGGAGATGCTGGTATATTGGGGGGAGATGCTGGTATATTGGAGGGAGATGCTGGTATATTGGGAGGAGATGCTGGTATATTGGGAGGAGATGCTGGTATATTGGAGGGAGATGCTGGTATATTGGGGAGGAGATGCTGGTATATTGGGAGGAGATGCTGGTATATTGGAGGGAGATGCTGGTATATTGAGGGGAGATGCTGGTATATTGGGAGGAGATGCTGGTATATTGGGGGGGAGATGCTGGTATATTGGGGGGAGATGCTGGTATATTGGAGGAGATGCTGGTATATTGGAGGAGATGCTGGTATATTGGGGGGAGATGCTGGTATATTGGGGGGAGATGCTGGTATATTGGGGGGAGATGCTGGTATATTGGAGGAGATGCTAGTATATTGGAGGGAGATGCTGGTATATTGAGGGGAGATGCTGGTATATTGGGGGGAGATGCTGGTATATTGGGAGGAGATGCTGGTATATTGGGAGGAGATGCTAGTATATTGGAGGGAGATGCTGGTATATTGAGGGGAGATGCTGGTATATTGGGGGGAGATGCTGGTATATTGGGAGGAGATGCTGGTATATTGGAGGAGATGCTGGTATATTGGAGGGAGATGCTGGTATATTGGGGAGGAGATGCTGGTATATTGGGGGGAGATGCTGGTATATTGGAGGGAGATGCTGGTATATTGAGGGGAGATGCTGGTATATTGGGGGGAGATGCTGGTATATTGGGAGGAGATGCTGGTATATTGGAGGAGATGCTGGTATATTGGAGGGAGATGCTGGTATATTGGGGAGGAGATGCTGGTATATTGGGGGGAGATGCTGGTATATTGGAGGGAGATGCTGGTATATTGAGGGGAGATGCTGGTATATTGGGGGGAGATGCTGGTATATTGGGAGGAGATGCTGGTATATTGGAGGGAGATGCTGGTATATTGGGGGGAGATGCTGGTATATTGGGAGGAGATGCTGGTATATTGGGAGGAGATGCTGGTATATTGGGGGGAGATGCTGGTATATTGGGGGAGATGCTGGTATATTGGGGGAGATGCTGGTATATTGGGGGGAGATGCTGGTATATTGGGGGGAGATGCTGGTATATTGGGGGGAGATGCTGGTATATTGGAGGAGATGCTGGTATATTGGAGGAGATGCTGGTATATTGGAGGGAGATGCTGGTATATTGGAGGAGATGCTGGTATATTGGGAGGAGATGCTGGTATATTGGAGGAGATGCTGGTATATTGGAGGGAGATGCTGGTATATTGGAGGGAGATGCTGGTATATTGGGAGGAGATGCTGGTATATTGGGGGGAGATGCTGGTATATTGGGGGGATGCTGGTATATTGGGGGGAGATGCTGGTATATTGGGAGGAGATGCTGGTATATTGGAGGGAGATGCTGGTATATTGGGGGGAGATGCTGGTATATTGAGGGGAGATGCTGGTATATTGGGAGGAGATGCTGGTATATTGGGGGAGATGATGGTATATTGGGGGGGATGCTGGTATATTGGGGGAGATGCTGGTATATTGGAGGAGATGCTGGTATATTGGGGGGAGATGCTGGTATATTGGGGGGATGCTGGTATATTGGGGGGAGATGATGGTATATTGGGGGGAGATGCTGGTATATTGGGGAGATGCTGGTATATTGGGAGGAGATGCTGGTATATTGGGAGGAGATGATGGTATATTGGGGGGGATGCTGGTATATTGGGGGAGATGCTGGTATATTGGAGGAGATGCTGGTATATTGGGGGGAGATGCTGGTATATTGGAGGGAGATGCTGGTATATTGGGGGGGAGATGCTGGTATATTGGGGGGAGATGCTGGTATATTGGGGGGAGATGCTGGTATATTGGGAGGAGATGCTGGTATATTGGAGGAGATGCTGGTATATTGGAGGGAGATGCTGGTATATTGAGGGGAGATGCTGGTATATTGGGGGGAGATGCTGGTATATTGGGAGGAGATGCTGGTATATTGGAGGAGATGCTGGTATATTGGAGGGAGATGCTGGTATATTGGGGAGGAGATGCTGGTATATTGGGGGGAGATGCTGGTATATTGGAGGGAGATGCTGGTATATTGAGGGGATATGCTGGTATATTGGGGGGAGATGCTGGTATATTGGGAGGAGATGCTGGTATATTGGAGGAGATGCTGGTATATTGGAGGGAGATGCTGGTATATTGGGGAGGAGATGCTGGTATATTGGGGGGAGATGCTGGTATATTGGAGGGAGATGCTGGTATATTGAGGGGAGATGCTGGTATATTGGGGGAGATGCTGGTATATTGGGAGGAGATGCTGGTATATTGGAGGGAGATGCTGGTATATTGGGGGGAGATGCTGGTATATTGGGAGGAGATGCTGGTATATTGGGAGGAGATGCTGGTATATTGGGGGGAGATGCTGGTATATTGGGGGGAGATGCTGGTATATTGGGGGGAGATGCTGGTATATTGGGGGGAGATGCTGGTATATTGGGGGAGATGCTGGTATATTGGGGGGAGATGCTGGTATATTGGGAGGAGATGCTGGTATATTGGAGGAGATGCTGGTATATTGGAGGGAGATGCTGGTATATTGGAGGAGATGCTGGTATATTGGGAGGAGATGCTGGTATATTGGAGGAGATGCTGGTATATTGGGAGGAGATGCTGGTATATTGGAGGGAGATGCTGGTATATTGGAGGGAGATGCTGGTATATTGGGAGGAGATGCTGGTATATTGGGGGGAGATGCTGGTATATTGGGGGGGATGCTGGTATATTGGGGGGAGATGCTGGTATATTGGGAGGAGATGCTGGTATATTGGAGGGAGATGCTGGTATATTGGGGGGAGATGCTGGTATATTGAGGGGAGATGCTGGTATATTGGGAGGAGATGCTGGTATATTGGGGGAGATGATGGTATATTGGGGGGGATGCTGGTATATTGGGGGAGATGCTGGTATATTGGGGGGAGATGCTGGTATATTGGGGGGAGATGCTGGTATATTGGGAGGAGATGCTGGTATATTGGGAGGAGATGCTGGTATATTGGAGGAGATGCTGGTATATTGGGAGGAGATGCTGGTATATTGGGAGGAGATGCTGGTATATTGGGAGGAGATGCTGGTATATTGGGAGGAGTTGCTGGTATATTGGAGGAGATGCTGGTATATTGGGAGGAGATGCTGGTATATTGGAGGGAGATGCTGGTATATTGGAGGGAGATGCTGGTATATTGGGAGGAGATGCTGGTATATTGGGAGGAGATGCTGGTATATTGGGAGGATATGCTGGTATATTGGAGAGAGATGCTGGTATATTGGGGGGAGATGCTGGTATATTGGGGGGAGATGCTGGTATATTGGGGGAGATGCTGGTATATTGGGAGGAGATGCTGGTATAATGGAGAGAGATGCTGGTATATTGGGGGGAGATGCTGGTATATTGGGGGGAGATGCTGGTATATTGGGGGGAGATGCTGGTATATTGGGAGGAGATGCTGGTATATTGGAGGGAGATGCTGGTATATTGGGGAGGAGATGCTGGTATATTGGGGGGAGATGCTGGTATATTGGGGGGAGATGCTGGTATATTGGGGGAGATGCTGGTATATTGGGGGAGATGCTGGTATATTGGGGGGAGATGCTGGTATATTGGAGGGAGATGCTGGTATATTGAGGGGAGTTGCTGGTATATTGGGAGGAGATGCTGGTATATTGGGGGGAGATGCTGGTATATTGGGGGGAGATGCTGGTATATTGGGGGGAGATGCTGGTATATTGGGGGGAGATGCTGGTATATTGGGGGGAGATGCTGGTATATTGGGAGGAGATGCTGGTATATTGGAGGGAGATGCTGGTATACTGGGGAGGAGATGCTGGTATATTGGGGGGAGATGCTGGTATATTGGAGGGAGATGCTGGTATATTGAGGGGAGATGCTGGTATATTGGGGGGAGATGCTGGTATATTGGGGGGAGATGCTGGTATATTGGGGGAAGATGCTGGTATATTGGGGGGAGATGCTGGTATATTGGGAGGAGATGCTGGTATATTGGAGGGAGATGCTGGTATATTGGGGAGGAGATGCTGGTATATTGGAGGGACATGCTGGTATATTGGGGAGGAGATGCTGGTATATTGGGAGGAGATGCTGGTATATTGGAGGGAGATGCTGGTATATTGGAGGGAGATGCTGGTATATTGGAGGGAGATGCTGGTATATTGGGGGGAGATGCTGGTATATTGGAGGGAGATGCTGGTATATTGGAGGGAGATGCTGGTATATTGGGGGGAGATGCTGGTATATTGGGAGGAGATGCTGGTATATTGGAGGGAGATGCTGGTATATTGGGAGGAGATGCTGGTATATTGGAGGGAGATGCTGGTATATTGGGAGGAGATGCTGGTATATTGGAGGGAGATGCTGGTATATTGAGGGGAGATGCTGGTATATTGGGAGGAGATGCTGGTATATTGGAGGGAGATGCTGGTATATTGGGGGGAGATGCTGGTATATTGGGAGGAGATGCTGGTATATTGGAGGGAGATGCTGGTATATTGAGGGGAGATGCTGGTATATTGGGGGGAGATGCTGGTATATTGGGAGGAGATGCTGGTATATTGGAGGAGATGCTGGTATATTGGAGGGAGATGCTGGTATATTGGGGAGGAGATGCTGGTATATTGGGGGGAGATGCTGGTATATTGGAGGGAGATGCTGGTATATTGGGGGGAGATGCTGGTATATTGGGGGAGATGCTGGTATATTGGGAGGAGATGCTGGTATAATGGAGAGAGATGCTGGTATATTGGGGGGAGATGCTGGTATATTGGGGGGAGATGCTGGTATATTGGGGGGAGATGCTGGTATATTGGGAGGAGATGCTGGTATATTGGAGGGAGATGCTGGTATATTGGGGAGGAGATGCTGGTATATTGGGGGGAGATGCTGGTATATTGGGGGGAGATGCTGGTATATTGGGGGAGATGCTGGTATATTGGGGGGAGATGCTGGTATATTGGAGGGAGATGCTGGTATATTGAGGGGAGATGCTGGTATATTGGGAGGAGATGCTGGTATATTGGAGGTGATGCTGGTATATTGGGGGGAGATGCTGGTATATTGGGAGGAGATGCTGGTATATTTGGGGGAGATGCTGGTATATTGGGGGGAGATGCTGGTATATTGGGGGGAGATGCTGGTATATTGGGAGGAGATGCTGGTATATTGGAGGGAGATGCTGGTATATTGGGGAGGAGATGCTGGTATATTGGGGGGAGATGCTGGTATATTGGAGGGAGATGCTGGTATATTGAGGGGAGATGCTGGTATATTGGGGGGAGATGCTGGTATATTGGGGGGAGATGCTGGTATATTGGGGGAAGATGCTGGTATATTGGGGGGAGATGCTGGTATATTGGGAGGAGATGCTGGTATATTGGAGGGAGATGCTGGTATATTGGGGAGGAGATGCTGGTATATTGGGGGGAGATGCTGGTATATTGGAGGGAGATGCTGGTATATTGGAGGGAGATGCTGGTATATTGGGGGGAGATGCTGGTATATTGGGAGGAGATGCTGGTATATTGGAGGGAGATGCTGGTATATTGGGAGGAGATGCTGGTATATTGGAGGGAGATGCTGGTATATTGGGAGGAGATGCTGGTATATTGGAGGGAGATGCTGGTATATTGAGGGGAGATGCTGGTATATTGGGAGGAGATGCTGGTATATTGGAGGGAGATGCTGGTATATTGGGGGGAGATGCTGGTATATTGGGAGGAGATGCTGGTATATTGGAGGGAGATGCTGGTATATTGAGGGGAGATGCTGGTATATTGGGGGGAGATGCTGGTATATTGGGAGGAGATTCTGGTATATTGGAGGAGATGCTGGTATATTGGAGGGAGATGCTGGTATATTGGGGAGGAGATGCTGGTATATTGGGGGGAGATGCTGGTATATTGGAGGGAGATGCTGGTATATTGGGGAGGAGATGCTGGTATATTGGGAGGAGATGCTGGTATATTGGAGGGAGATGCTGGTATATTGGGGAGGAGATGCTGGTATATTGGAGGAGATGCTGGTATATTGGAGGGAGATGCTGGTATATTGGGGAGGAGATGCTGGTATATTGGGAGGAGATGCTGGTATATTGGAGGGAGATGCTGGTATATTGAGGGGAGATGCTGGTATATTGGGAGGAGATGCTGGTATATTGGGGGGGAGATGCTGGTATATTGGGGGGAGATGCTGGTATATTGGGGGGAGATGCTGGTATATTGGGGGGAGATGCTGGTATATTGGGAGGAGATGCTGGTATATTGGAGGGAGATGCTGGTATATTGGGGAGGAGATGCTGGTATATTGGGGGGAGATGCTGGTATATTGGGGGGAGATGCTGGTATATTGGGGGAGATGCTGGTATATTGGGGAGATGCTGGTATATTGGGGGGAGATGCTGGTATATTGGAGGGAGATGCTGGTATATTGAGGGGAGATGCTGGTATATTGGGAGGAGATGCTGGTATATTGGAGGAGATGCTGGTATATTGGGGGGAGATGCTGGTATATTGGGAGGAGATGCTGGTATATTGGGGGGAGATGGGTATATTGGGGGAGATGCTGGTATATTGGGGGGAGATGCTGGTATATTGGGAGGAGATGCTGGTATATTGGAGGGAGATGCTGGTATATTGGGGAGGAGATGCTGGTATATTGGGGGGAGATGCTGGTATATTGGAGGGAGATGCTGGTATATTGAGGGGAGATGCTGATATATTGGGGGGAGATGCTGGTATATTGGGGGAGATGCTGGTATATTGGGGGGAGATGCTGGTATATTGGTGGGAGATGCTGGTATATTGGGAGGAGATGCTGGTATATTGGAGGGAGATGCTGGTATATTGGGGAGGAGATGCTGGTATATTGGGGGGAGATGCTGGTATATTGGAGGGAGATGCTGGTATATTGGAGGGAGATGCTGGTATATTGGGGGGAGATGCTGGTATATTGGGAGGAGATGCTGGTATATTGGAGGGAGATGCTGGTATATTGGGAGGAGATGCTGGTATATTGGAGGGAGATGCTGGTATATTGGGAGGAGATGCTGGTATATTGGAGGGAGATGCTGGTATATTGAGGGGAGATGCTGGTATATTGGGAGGAGATGCTGGTATATTGGAGGGAGATGCTGGTATATTGGGGGGAGATGCTGGTATATTGGGAGGAGATGCTGGTATATTGGAGGGAGATGCTGGTATATTGAGGGGAGATGCTGGTATATTGGGGGGAGATGCTGGTATATTGGGAGGAGATGCTGGTATATTGGAGGAGATGCTGGTATATTGGAGGGAGATGCTGGTATATTGGGGAGGAGATGCTGGTATATTGGGGGGAGATGCTGGTATATTGGAGGGAGATGCTGGTATATTGGGGAGGAGATGCTGGTATATTGGGAGGAGATGCTGGTATATTGGAGGGAGATGCTGGTATATTGGGGAGGAGATGCTGGTATATTGGGAGGAGATGCTGGTATATTGGAGGGAGATGCTGGTATATTGAGGGGAGATGCTGGTATATTGGGAGGAGAGGCTGGTATATTGGGGGGGAGATGCTGGTATATTGGGGGGAGATGCTGGTATATTGGAGGAGATGCTGGTATATTGGAGGGAGATGCTGGTATATTGGGGGGAGATGCTGGTATATTGGGAGGAGATGCTAGTATATTGGAGGGAGATGCTGGTATATTGAGGGGAGATGCTGGTATATTAGGGGGAGATGCTGGTATATTGGGAGGAGATGCTGGTATATTGGAGGAGATGCTGGTATATTGGAGGGAGATGCTGGTATATTGGGGAGGAGATGCTGGTATATTGGGGGGAGATGCTGGTATATTGGAGGGAGATGCTGGTATATTGAGGGGAGATGCTGGTATATTGGGGGGAGATGCTGGTATATTGGGAGGAGATGCTGGTATATTGGAGGGAGATGCTGGTATATTGGGGGGAGATGCTGGTATATTGGGAGGAGATGCTGGTATATTGGGAGGAGATGCTGGTATATTGGGGGGAGATGCTGGTATGTTGGGGGGAGATGCTGGTATATTGGGGGGAGATGCTGGTATATTGGGGGGAGATGCTGGTATATTGGGGGGAGATGCTGGTATATTGGGAGGAGATGCTGGTATATTGGAGGAGATGCTGGTATATTGGAGGGAGATGCTGGTATATTGGAGGAGATGCTGGTATATTGGGAGGAGATGCTGGTATATTGGAGGGAGATGCTGGTATATTGGGGGGAGATGCTGGTATATTGGAGGGAGATGCTGGTATATTGGGGGGAGATGCTGGTATATTGGGGGGAGATGCTGGTATATTGGGAGGAGATGCTGGTATATTGGGGGGAGATGCTGGTATATTGGGGGGGATGCTGGTATATTGGGGGGAGATGCTGGTATATTGGGAGGAGATGCTGGTATATTGGAGGGAGATGCTGGTATATTGGGGGGAGATGCTGGTATATTGAGGGGAGATGCTGGTATATTGGGAGGAGATGCTGGTATATTGGGAGGAGATGCTGGTATATTGGAGGGAGATGCTGGTATATTGGAGGGAGATGCTGGTATATTGGGAGGAGATGCTGGTATATTGGGAGGAGATGCTGGTATATTGGAGGGAGATGCTGGTATATTGGGAGGAGATGCTGGTATATTGGGGGGAGATGCTGGTATATTGGGGGGAGATGCTGGTATATTGGGGGGAGATGCTGGTATATTGGAGGGAGATGCTGGTATATTGGAGGGAGATGCTGGTATATTGGGGGGAGAGGCTGGTGTATTGGGGGGACATGCTGGTATATTGGGAGGAGATGCTGGTATATTGGAGGGAGATGCTGGTATATTGGGAGGAGATGCTGGTATATTGGGGGGAGATGCTGGTATATTGGGGGGTGAAGCTGGTATATAGGGGGGAGATGCTGGTATATTGGGAGGAGATGCTGGTATATTGCGGGAGATGCTGGTATATTGGGAGGAGATGCTGGTATATTGCGGGAGATGCTGGTATATTGGGAGGAGATGCTGGTATATTGGAGGAGATGCTAGTATATTGCGGGGAGATGCTGGTATATTGGGGGGAGATGCTGGTATATTGGGGGGAGATGCTGGTATATTGGGAGGAGATGCTGGTATATTGTGGGGAGATGCTGGTATATTGTGGGGAGATGCTGGTATATTGGGGGGAGATGCTGGTATATTGGGAGGAGATGCTGGTATATTGGAGGGAGATGCTGGTATATTGGGGGAGATGCTGGTATATTGGGGGGAGATGCTGGTATATTGGGAGGAGATGCTGGTATATTGGAGGGAGATGCTGGTATATTGGGGGGAGATGCTGGTATATTGGGGGGAGATGCTGGTATATTGGGAGGAGATGCTGGTATATTGGAGGGAGATGCTGGTATATTGGGGGAGATGCTGGTATATTGGGGGGAGATGCTGGTATATTGGGAGGAGATGCTGGTATATTGGAGGGAGATGCTGGTATATTGGGGGGAGATGCTGGTATATTGGGGGGAGATGCTGGTATATTGGGGGAGATGCTGGTATATTGGGGGGAGATGCTGGTATATTGGAGGGAGATGCTGGTATATTGGGGGGAGATGCTGGTATATTGGAGGGAGATGCTGGTATATTGGGAGGAGATGCTGGTATATTGCGGGGAGATGCTGGTATATTGGGGGAGATGCTGGTATATTGTGGGGAGATGCTGGTATATTGGGGGGAGATGCTGGTATATTGGGGGGAGATGCTGGTATATTGGGGGGAGATGCTGGTATATTGGGGGGAGATGCTGGTATATTGGGGGGAGATGCTGGTATATTGGGGGAGATGCTGGTATATTGGGGGAGATGCTGGTATATTGGGGGGAGATGCTGGTATATTGGGGGAGATGCTGGTATATTGGGGGGAGATGCTGGTATATTGGGGGGAGATGCTGGTATATTGGGAGGAGATGCTGGTATATTGGAGGGAGATGCTGGTATATTGGGGGGAGATGCTGGTATATTGGGGGGAGATGCTGGTATATTGGGGGAGATGCTGGTATATTGGGGGGAGATGCTGGTATATTGGAGGGAGATGCTGGTATATTGGGGGGAGATGCTGGTATATTGGAGGGAGATGCTGGTATATTGGGAGGAGATGCTGGTATATTGCGGGGAGATGCTGGTATATTGGGGGAGATGCTGGTATATTGGGGGGAGATGCTGGTATATTGGGGGAGATGCTGGTATATTGGGGGGAGATGCTGGTATATTGGGAGGAGATGCTGGTATATTGGGAGGAGATGCTGGTATATTGGGGGGAGATGCTGGTATATAGGTGGGGAGATGCTGGTATATTGGGAGGAGATGCTGGTATATTGCGGAGAGATGCTGGTCTATTGCGGGGAGATGCTGGTATATTGGGAGGAGATGCTGGTATATTGGGGGGAGATGCTGGTATATTGGGGGAGATGCTGGTATATTGGAGGGATATGCTGGTATATTGGGAGGAGATGCTGGTATATTGGGGGGAGATGCTGGTATATAGGTGGGGAGATGCTGGTATATTGGGAGGAGATGCTGGTATATTGCAGGGAGATGCTGGTCTATTGCGGGGAGATGCTGGTATATTGGGGTAGATGCTGGTATATTGGGGGAGATGCTGGTATATTGGGGGGAGATGCTGGTATATTGGGGGGAGATGCTGGTATATTGGAGGGAGATTCTGGTATATTGGGGGAGATGTTGGTATATTGGGGGGGGAGATGCTGGTATATTGGGGGGAGATGCTGGTATATTGGGAGGAGATGCTGGTATATTGGGAGGAGATGCTGGTATATTGGGGGGAGATGCTGGTATATTGGGGGGGGAGATGCTGGTATATTGGGGGAGATGCTGGTATATTGGGGGGAGATGCTGGTGTATTGGAGGGAGATGCTGGTATATTGGGGGGAAATGCTGGTATATTAGGAGGAGATGCTGGTATATTGGAGGGAGATGCTGGTATATTGGGGGGAGATGCTGGTATATTGGGGGGAGATGCTGGTATATTGGGGGGAGATGCTGGTATATTGGAGGGAGATGCTGGTATATTGGGGGGAGATGCTGGTATATTGGAGGGAGATGCTGGTATATTGGAGGGAGATGCTGGTATATTGGGAGGGGATGCTGGTATATTGGGCTGATGCTGGTATATTGGGGGGAGATGCTGGTATATTGGGAGGAGATGCTGGTATATTGGGGGGAGATGCTGGTATATTGGGGGAGATGCTGGTATATTGGGGGGAGATGCTGGTATATTGGGGGGAGATGCTGGTATATTGGGGGGAGATGCTGGTATATTGGGAGGAGATGCTGGTATATTGGGGGGAGATGCTGGTATATTGGGGGAGATGCTGGTATATTGGAGGGATATGCTGGTATATTGGGAGGAGATGCTGGTATATTGGGGGGAGATGCTGGTATATAGGTGGGGAGATGCTGGTATATTGGGAGGAGATGCTGGTATATTGCGGAGAGATGCTGGTCTATTGCGGGGAGATGCTGGTCTATTGGGAGGAGATGCTGGTATATTGGGGGGAGATGCTGGTATATTGGGGGAGATGCTGGTATATTGGAGGGATATGCTGGTATATTGGGAGGAGATGCTGGTATATTGGGGGGAGATGCTGGTATATAGATGGGGAGATGCTGGTATATTGGGAGGAGATGCTGGTATATTGCAGGGAGATGCTGGTCTATTGCGGGGAGATGCTGGTATATTGGGGGAGATGCTGGTATATTGGGGGAGATGCTGGTATATTGGGGGGAGATGCTGGTATATTGGGGGGAGATGCTGGTATATTGGAGGGAGATGCTGGTATATTGGGGGAGATGTTGGTATATTGGGGGGGGAGATGCTGGTATATTGGGGGGAGATGCTGGTATATTGGGAGGAGATGCTGGTATATTGGGAGGAGATGCTGGTATATTGGGGGGAGATGCTGGTATATTGGGGGGGGGAGATGCTGGTATATTGGGGGGAGATGCTGGTATATTGGGGGGAGATGCTGGTGTATTGGAGGGAGATGCTGGTATATTGGGGGGAGATGCTGGTATATTGGGGGGAGATGCTGGTATATTGGAGGGAGATGCTGGTATATTGGGGGGAGATGCTGGTATATTGGGGGGAGATGCTGGTATATTGGGGGGAGATGCTGGTATATTGGGAGGAGATGCTGGTATATTGGGGGGAGATGCTGGTATATTGGGGGGAGATGCTGGTACATTTGGGGGAGATGCTGGTATATTGGAGGGAGATGCTGGTATATTGGGGGAGATGCTGGTATATTGGAGGGAGATGCTGGTATATTGGGGGAGAAGCTGGTATAATAGGGGGGGGGGGAGATGCTGGTATATTGGGGGGGAGATGCTGGTATATTGGAGGGAGATGCTGGTATATTGGAGGGAGATGCTGGTATATTGGGGGGAGATACTGGTATATTGGGGGGAGATGCTGGTATATTGGAGGGAGATGCTGGTATATTGGGGGGAGATGCTGGTATATAGGAGGGAGATGCTGGTATATGGGTGGAGGGAGATGCTGGTATATTGGGGGGAGATGCTGGTATATTGGGGGGAGATGCTGGTATATTGGGGGGAGATGCTGGTATATTGGGAGGAGATGCTGGTATATTGGGGAGAGATGCTGGTATATTGGGGGAGATGCTGGTATATTGGAGGGATATGCTGGTATATTGGGAGGAGATGCTGGTATATTGGGGGGAGATGCTGGTATATAGGTGGGGAGATGCTGGTATATAGGTGGGGAGATGCTGGTATATTGCGGAGAGATGCTGGTCTATTGCTGGGAGATGCTGGTATATTGGGAGGAGATGCTGGTATATTGGGGGGAGATGCTGGTATATTGGGGGAGATGCTGGTATATTGGGAGGAGATGCTGGTATATTGGGAGGAGATGCTGGTATATTGGAGGGAGATGCTGGTATATTGGAGGGAGATGCTGGTATATTGGGAGGAGATGCTGGTATATTGGGAGGAGATGCTGGTATATTGGAGGGAGATGCTGGTATATTGGGAGGAGATGCTGGTATATTGGGGGGAGATGCTGGTATATTGGGGGGAGATGCTGGTATATTGGGGGGAGATGCTGGTATATTGGAGGGAGATGCTGGTATATTGGAGGGAGATGCTGGTATATTGGGGGGAGAGGCTGGTGTATTGGGGGGACATGCTGGTATATTGGGAGGAGATGCTGGTATATTGGAGGGAGATGCTGGTATATTGGGAGGAGATGCTGGTATATTGGGGGGAGATGCTGGTATATTGGGGGGTGAAGCTGGTATATAGGGGGGAGATGCTGGTATATTGGGAGGAGATGCTGGTATATTGCGGGAGATGCTGGTATATTGGGAGGAGATGCTGGTATATTGGGAGGAGATGCTGGTATATTGGAGGAGATGCTAGTATATTGCGGGAGATGCTGGTATATTGGGGGGAGATGCTGGTATATTGGGGGGAGATGCTGGTATATTGGGAGGAGATGCTGGTATATTGTGGGGAGATGCTGGTATATTGTGGGGAGATGCTGGTATATTGGAGGGAGATGCTGGTATATTGGGAGGAGATGCTGGTATATTGGAGGGAGATGCTGGTATATTGGGGGAGATGCTGGTATATTGGGGGGAGATGCTGGTATATTGGGAGGAGATGCTGGTATATTGGAGGGAGATGCTGGTATATTGGGGGGAGATGCTGGTATATTGGGGGGAGATGCTGGTATATTGGGAGGAGATGCTGGTATATTGGAGGGAGATGCTGGTATATTGGGGGAGATGCTGGTATATTGGGGGGAGATGCTGGTATATTGGGAGGAGATGCTGGTATATTGGAGGGAGATGCTGGTATATTGGGGGGAGATGCTGGTATATTGGGGGGAGATGCTGGTATATTGGGGGAGATGCTGGTATATTGGGGGGAGATGCTGGTATATTGGAGGGAGATGCTGGTATATTGGGGGGAGATGCTGGTATATTGGAGGGAGATGCTGGTATATTGGGAGGAGATGCTGGTATATTGCGGGGAGATGCTGGTATATTGGGGGAGATGCTGGTATATTGTGGGGAGATGCTGGTATATTGGGGGAGATGCTGGTATATTGGGGGGAGATGCTGGTATATTGGGGGAGATGCTGGTATATTGGGGGGAGATGCTGGTATATTGGGGGGAGATGCTGGTATATTGGGGGAGATGCTGGTATATTGGGGGAGATGCTGGTATATTGGGGGGAGATGCTGGTATATTGGGGGAGATGCTGGTATATTGGGGGGAGATGCTGGTATATTGGGGGGAGATGCTGGTATATTGGGGGGAGATGCTGGTATATTGGGGGGAGATGCTGGTATATTGGGGGGAGATGCTGGTATATTGGGGGGAGATGCTGGTATATTGGGGGAGATGCTGGTATATTGGGGGGAGATGCTGGTATATTGGGGGGAGATGCTGGTATATTGGGGGAGATGCTGGTATATTGGGGGGAGATGCTGGTATATTGGGGGGAGATGCTGGTATATTGGGAGGAGATGCTGGTATATTGGAGGGAGATGCTGGTATATTGGGGGGAGATGCTGGTATATTGGGGGAGATGCTGATATATTGGGGGGAGATGCTGGTATATTGGAGGGAGATGCTGGTATATTGGGGGGAGATGCTGGTATATTGGAGGGAGATGCTGGTATATTGGGAGGAGATGCTGGTATATTGCGGGGAGATGCTGGTATATTGGGGGAGATGCTGGTATATTGGGGGGAGATGCTGGTATTGGGGGGAGATGCTGGTATATTGGGGGAGATGCTGGTATATTGGGGGGAGATGCTGGTATATTGGGAGGAGATGCTGGTATATTGGGAGGAGATGCTGGTATATTGGGGGGAGATGCTGGTATATAGGTGGGGAGATGCTGGTATATTGGGAGGAGATGCTGGTATATTGCGGAGAGATGCTGGTCTATTGCGGGGAGATGCTGGTATATTGGGAGGAGATGCTGGTATATTGGGGGGAGATGCTGGTATATTGGGGGAGATGCTGGTATATTGGAGGGATATGCTGGTATATTGGGAGGAGATGCTGGTATATTGGGGGGAGATGCTGGTATATAGGTGGGGAGATGCTGGTATATTGGGAGGAGATGCTGGTATATTGCAGGGAGATGCTGGTCTATTGCGGGGAGATGCTGGTATATTGGGGTAGATGCTGGTATATTGGGGGAGATGCTGGTATATTGGGGGGAGATGCTGGTATATTGGAGGGAGATTCTGGTATATTGGGGGAGATGTTGGTATATTGGGGGGGGAGATGCTGGTATATTGGGGGGAGATGCTGGTATATTGGGAGGAGATGCTGGTATATTGGGAGGAGATGCTGGTATATTGGGGGGAGATGCTGGTATATTGGGGGGGGAGATGCTGGTATATTGGGGGGAGATGCTGGTATATTGGGGGGAGATGCTGGTGTATTGGAGGGAGATGCTGGTATATTGGGGGGAAATGCTGGTATATTAGGAGGAGATGCTGGTATATTGGAGGGAGATGCTGGTATATTGGGGGGAGATGCTGGTATATTGGGGGGAGATGCTGGTATATTGGGGGGAGATGCTGGTATATTGGAGGGAGATGCTGGTATATTGGGGGGAGATGCTGGTATATTGGAGGGAGATGCTGGTATATTGGAGGGAGATGCTGGTATATTGGGAGGGGATGCTGGTATATTGGGCTGATGCTGGTATATTGGGGGGAGATGCTGGTATATTGGGAGGAGATGCTGGTATATTGGGGGGAGATGCTGGTATATTGGGGGAGATGCTGGTATATTGGGGGGAGATGCTGGTATATTGGGGGGAGATGCTGGTATATTGGGGGGAGATGCTGGTATATTGGGAGGAGATGCTGGTATATTGGGGGGAGATGCTGGTATATTGGGGGAGATGCTGGTATATTGGAGGGATATGCTGGTATATTGGGAGGAGATGCTGGTATATTGGGGGGAGATGCTGGTATATAGGTGGGGAGATGCTGGTATATTGGGAGGAGATGCTGGTATATTGCGGAGAGATGCTGGTCTATTGCGGGGAGATGCTGGTATATTGGGAGGAGATGCTGGTATATTGGGGGGAGATGCTGGTATATTGGGGGAGATGCTGGTATATTGGAGGGATATGCTGGTATATTGGGAGGAGATGCTGGTATATTGGGGGGAGATGCTGGTATATAGATGGGGAGATGCTGGTATATTGGGAGGAGATGCTGGTATATTGCAGGGAGATGCTGGTCTATTGCGGGGAGATGCTGGTATATTGGGGGAGATGCTGGTATATTGGGGGAGATGCTGGTATATTGGGGGGAGATGCTGGTATATTGGGGGGAGATGCTGGTATATTGGAGGGAGATGCTGGTATATTGGGGGAGATGTTGGTATATTGGGGGGGGAGATGCTGGTATATTGGGGGGAGATGCTGGTATATTGGGAGGAGATGCTGGTATATTGGGAGGAGATGCTGGTATATTGGGGGGAGATGCTGGTATATTGGGGGGGAGATGCTGGTATATTGGGGGGAGATGCTGGTATATTGGGGGGAGATGCTGGTGTATTGGAGGGAGATGCTGGTATATTGGGGGGAGATGCTGGTATATTGGGGGGAGATGCTGGTATATTGGAGGGAGATGCTGGTATATTGGGGGGAGATGCTGGTATATTGGGGGGAGATGCTGGTATATTGGGGGGAGATGCTGGTATATTGGGAGGAGATGCTGGTATATTGGGGGGAGATGCTGGTATATTGGGGGGAGATGCTGGTACATTTGGGGGAGATGCTGGTATATTGGAGGGAGATGCTGGTATATTGGGGGAGATGCTGGTATATTGGAGGGAGATGCTGGTATATTGGGGGAGAAGCTGGTATAATAGGGGGGGGGAGATGCTGGTATATTGGGGGGGAGATGCTGGTATATTGGAGGGAGATGCTGGTATATTGGAGGGAGATGCTGGTATATTGGGGGGAGATACTGGTATATTGGGGGGAGATGCTGGTATATTGGAGGGAGATGCTGGTATATTGGGGGGAGATGCTGGTATATAGGAGGGAGATGCTGGTATATTGGAGGGAGATGCTGGTATATTGGGGGAGATGCTGGTATATTGGGGGGAGATGCTGGTATATTGGGGGGAGATGCTGGTATATTGGGGGGAGATGCTGGTATATTGGGAGGAGATGCTGGTATATTGGGGAGAGATGCTGGTATATTGTGGGAGATGCTGGTATATTGGAGGGATATGCTGGTATATTGGGAGGAGATGCTGGTATATTGGGGGGAGATGCTGGTATATAGGTGGGGAGATGCTGGTATATTGGGAGGAGATGCTGGTATATTGCGGAGAGATGCTGGTCTATTGCTGGGAGATGCTGGTATATTGGGAGGAGATGCTGGTATATTGGGGGGAGATGCTGGTATATTGGGGGAGATGCTGGTATATTGGAGGGATATGCTGGTATATTGGGAGGAGATGCTGGTATATTGGGGGGAGATGCTGGTATATAGGTGGGGAGATGCTGGTATATTGGGAGGAGATGCTGGTATATTGCAGGGAGATGCTGGTCTATTGCGGGGAGATGCTGGTATATTGGGGGAGATGCTGGTATATTGGGGGAGATGCTGGTATATTGGGGGGAGATGCTGGTATATTGGGGGGAGATGCTGGTATATTGGAGGGAGATGCTGGTATATTGGGGGAGATGCTGGTATATTGGGGGGGGAGATGCTGGTATATTGGGGGGAGATACTGGTATATTGGGAGGAGATGCTGGTATATTGGGAGGAGATGCTGGTATATTGGGGGGAGATGCTGGTATATTGGGGGGGGGATGCTGGTATATTGGGGGGAGATGCTGGTATATTGGGGGGAGATGCTGGTGTATTGGAGGGAGATGCTGGTATATTGGGGGGAGATGCTGGTATATTGGGGGGAGATGCTGGTATATTGGAGGGAGATGCTGGTATATTGGGGGGAGATGCTGGTATATTGGGAGGAGATGCTGGTATATTGGGGGGAGATGCTGGTATACTGGGGGGAGATGCTGGTACATTTGGGGGAGATGCTGGTATATTGGAGGGAGATGCTGGTATATTGGGGGAGATGCTGGTATATTGGGGGGAGATGCTGGTATATTGGGGGGAGATGCTGGTATATTGGAGGGAGATGCTGGTATATTGGGGGGAGATGCTGGTATATTGGGGGGAGATGCTGGTATATTGGGAGGAGATGCTGGTATATTGGGGGGAGATGCTGGTATATTGGGGGAGATGCTGGTATATTGGAGGGATATGCTGGTATATTGGGAGGAGATGCTGGTATATTGCGGGGAGATGCTGGTATATTGGGGGAGATGCTGGTATATTGGGGGAGATGCTGGTATATTGGGGGGAGATGCTGGTATATTGGAGGGAGATGCTGGTATATTGGGGGAGATGCTGGTATATTGGGAGGAGATGCTGGTATATTGGGGGGAGGTGCTGGTATATTGGGGGGAGATGCTGGTATATTGGGGGGAGATGCTGGTATATTGGGGGGAGATGCTGGTATATTGGGGGAGATGCTGGTATATTGGGGGAGATGCTGGTATATTGGGGGGAGATGCTGGTATATTGGAGGGAGATGCTGGTATATTGGGGGAGATGCTGGTATATTGGGGGGAGATGCTGGTATATTGGGGGGAGATGCTGGTATATGGTGGGGGATGCTGGTATATTGGGGGGAGATGCTGGTATATTGGAGGGAGATGCTGGTATATTGGGGGTGGATGCTGGTATATTGGGGGGGAGATGCTGGTATATTGGGAGGAGATGCTGGTATATTGGAGGGAGATGCTGGTATATTGGGAGGAGATGCTGGTATATTGGGAGGAGATGCTGGTATATTGGGAGGAGATGCTGGTATATTTGGGGGGAGATGCTGGTATATTGGAGGGAGATGCTGGTATATTGGAGGGAGATGCTGGTACATTGGGAGGAGATGCTGGTATATTGGGAGGAGATGCTGGTATATTGGAGGGAGATGCTGGTATATTGGGAGGAGATGCTGGTATATTGGGGGGAGATGCTGGTATATTGGGAGGAGATGCTGGTATATTGGGAGGAGATGCTGGTATATTGGGAGGAGATGCTGGTATATTGGGGGGAGATGCTGGTATATTGGGGGGAGATGCTGGTATATTGGGGTGTATGCTGGTATATGGTGGGAGATGCTGGTATATTGGGGGAGATGCTGGTATATTGGGGGGAGATGCTGGTATATTGGGAGAGATGCTGGTATATTGGGGGGAGATGCTGGTATATTGGGGGGAGATGCTGGTATATTGGGGAGAGATGCTGGTATATTGGAGGGAGATGCTGGTATATTAGGGGTGGATGCTGGTATATTGGGGGGGAGATGCTGGTATATTGGGAGGAGATGCTGGTATATTGGGAGGAGATGCTGGTATATTGGGGGGGGGGATGCTGGTATATGGTGGGGGATGCTGGTATATTGGGGGGAGATGCTGGTATATTGGAGGGAGATGCTGGTATATTAGGGGTGGATGCTGGTATATTGGGGGGGAGATGCTGGTATATTGGGAGGAGATGCTGGTATATTGGGAGGAGATGCTGGTATATTGGGAGGAGATGCTGGTATATTGGGGGGGGGGGATGCTGGTATATTGGAGGGAGATGCTGGTATATTGGAGGGAGATGCTGGTATATTGGGAGGAGATGCTGGTATATTGGAGGGAGATGCTGGTATATTGGGGGGGAGATGCTGGTATATAGGGAGGAGATGCTGGTATATTGGAGGGAGATGCTGGTATATTGGGAGGAGATGCTGGTATATTGGGAGGAGATGCTGGTATATTGGGAGGGAGATGCTGGTATATTGGGGGGGAGATGCTGGTATATTGGAGGGAGATGCTGGTATATTGGAGGGAGATGCTGGTATATTGGAGGGAGATGCTGGTATATTGGGGGGGAGATGCTGGTATATAGGGAGGAGATGCTGGTATATTGGAGGGAGATGCTGGTATATTGGGAGGAGATGCTGGTATATTGGGAGGAGATGCTGGTATATTGGGAGGGAGATGCTGGTATATTGGGGGGGAGATGCTGGTATATTGGAGGGAGATGCTGGTATATTGGAGGGAGATGCTGGTATATTGGAGGGAGATGCTGGTATATTGGGAGGAGATGCTGGTATATTGGGAGGAGATGCTGGTATATTGGGAGGAGATGCTGGTATATTGGAGGGAGATGCTGGTATATTGGGGGGGAGATGTTGGTATATTGGAGAGAGATGCTGGTATATTGGAGGGAGATGCTGGTATATTGGAGGGAGATGCTGGTATATTCGGGGGAGATGCTGGTATAGTGGGGGGAGATGCTGGTATATTGGGGGGAGATGCTGGTATATTGGGGGGAGATGCTGGTATATGGGGATAGAGATGCTGGTATAGTGGGAGGAGATGCTGGTATATTGGGGGGAGATGCTGGTATATTGGAGAGAGATGCTGGTATATTGGGGGGAGATGCTGGTATATTGGAGGGAGATGCTGGTATATTGGGAGGAGATGCTGGTATATTGGGGGGGATGCTGGTATATTGGAGGGAGATGCTGGTATATTGGGGGGAGATGCTGGTATATTGGAGGGAGATGCTGGTATATTGGGAGGAGATGCTGGTATATTGGGGGGGATGCTGGTATATTGGAGGGAGATGCTGGTATATTGGGGGGGAGATGCTGGTATATTGGGAGGGAGATGCTGGTATATTGGGAGGGAGATGCTGGTATATTGGGAGGGAGATGCTGGTATATTGGGGGGAGATGCTGGTATATTGGAGGAGATGCTGGTATATTGGAGGAGATGCTGGTATATTGGAGGGAGATGCTGGTATATTGGGAGGAGATACTGGTATATTGGGAGGAGATGCTGGTATATTGGGAGGAGATGCTGGTATATTGGAGGGAGATGCTGGTATATTGGGGGGGAGATGCTGGTATATTGGGAGGAGATGCTGGTATATTGGGAGGGAGATGCTGGTATATTGGGAGGGAGATGCTGGTATATTGGGAGGGAGATGCTGGTATATTGGGGGGAGATGCTGGTATATTGGAGGAGATGCTGGTATATTGGAGGGAGATGCTGGTATATTGGGAGGAGATACTGGTATATTGGGAGGAGATGCTGGTATATTGGGAGGAGATGCTGGTATATTGGAGGGAGATGCTGGTATATTGGGGGGGAGATGCTGGTATATTGGAGAGAGATGCTGGTATATTGGAGGGAGATGCTGGTATATTGGAGGGAGATGCTGGTATATTGGGAGGAGATGCTGGTATATTGGAGGGAGATGCTGGTATATTGGGGGGAGATGCTGGTATATTGGGAGGAGATGCTGGTATATTGGGGGGAGATGCTGGTATATTGGGAGGAGATGCTGGTATATTGGAGGGAGATGCTGGTATATAGGGGGGGAGATGCTGGTATATAGGGAGGAGATGCTGGTATATTGGAGGGAGATGCTGGTATATTGGGAGGAGATGCTGGTATATTGGGAGGAGATGCTGGTATATTGGAGGGAGATGCTGGTATATTGGAGGGAGATGCTGGTATATTGGAGGGAGATGCTGGTATATTGGGAGGAGATGCTGGTATATTGGGAGGAGATGCTGGTATATTGGAGGGAGATGCTGGTATATTGGGGGGGAGATGCTGGTATATTGGAGAGAGATGCTGGTATATTGGAGGGAGATGCTGGTATATTGGAGGGAGATGCTGGTATATTCGGGGGAGATGCTGGTATAGTGGGGGGAGATGCTGGTATATTGGGGGGAGATGCTGGTATATTGGGGGGAGATGCTGGTATAGTGGGAGGAGATGCTGGTATATTGGGGGGAGATGCTGGTATATTGGAGAGAGATGCTGGTATATTGGGGGGAGATGCTGGTATATTGGAGGGAGATGCTGGTATATTGGAGGGAGATGCTGGTATATTGGAGGGAGATGCTGGTATATTGGGGGGAGATGCTGGTATATTGGGCGGAGATGCTGGTATATAGGAGGGAAATGCTGGTATATTGGGGGGAGATGCTGGTATATTGGGAGGAGATGCTGGTATATTGGGGGGAGATGCTGGTATATTGGGCGGAGATGCTGGTATATAGGAGGGAAATGCTGGTATATTGGGGGGAGATGCTGGTATATTGGGGGAGATGCTGGTATATTGGGGGGAGATGCTGGTATATTGGGCGGAGATGCTGGTATATAGGAGGGAAATGCTGGTATATTGGGGGGAGATGCTGGTATATTGGGAGGAGATGCTGGTATATTGGGGGGGAGATGCTGGTATATTGGGAGGAGATGCTGGTATATTGGAGGGAGATGCTGGTATATTGCGGGGAGATGCTGGTATATTGGGAGGAGATTCTGGTATATTGGGAGGAGATGCTGGTATATTGGAGGGAGATGCTGGTATATTGGGAGGAGATGCTGGTATATTGGGAGAAGATGCTGGTATATTGGGGGGAGATGCTGGTATATGGGGATAGAGATGCTGGTATATTGGGGGGAGATGCTGGTATATTGGAGGGAGATGCTGGTATATAGAGGGGAGATGCTGGTATATTGGGGGAGATGCTGGTATATTGGAGGGAGATGCTGGTATATTGGAGGGAGATGCTGGTATATAGAGGGGAGATGCTGGTATATTGGGGGAGATGCTGGTATATTGGGGGAGATGCTGGTATATTGGGGGAGATGCTGGTATATTGGGGGAGATGCTGGTATATTGGGGGGAGATGCTGGTATATTGGGGGGAGATGCTGGTATATTGGGGGGAGATGCTGGTATATTGGAGGGAGATGCTGGTATATTGGGGGGAGATGATGGTATATTGGAGGGAGATGATGGTATATTGGGGGAGATGCTGGTATATTGGAGGGAGATGCTGGTATATTGGAGGGAGATGCTGGTATATTGGGGGGAGATGCTGGTATATTGGAGGGAGATGCTGGTATATTGGAGGGAGATGCTGGTAAATTGGAGGGAGATGCTGGTATATTGGGAGGAGATGCTGGTATATTGGGGGGAGATGCTGGTATATTGGAAGGAGATGATGGTATATTGGGGGGAGATGATGGTATATTGCAGGGAGATGATGGTATATTGGGGGAGATGCTGGTATATTGGGGGGAGATGCTGGTATATTGGGGGAGATGCTGGTATATTGGGAGGAGATGCTGGTATATTGGAGGGAGATGATGGTATATTGGGGGGAGATGATGGTATGTTGGAGGGAGATGATGGTATATTGGGGGGGATGCTGGTATATTGGGGGAGATGCTGGTATATTGGAGGGAGATGATGGTATATTGGGGGGAGATGCTGGTATATTGGGGGAGATGCTGGTATAGTGGAGGGAGATGCTGGTATATTGGGAGGAGATGCTGGTATATTGGAGGGAGATGCTGGTATATTGGAGGGAGATGCTGGTATATTGGGAGGAGATGCTGGTATATTGGGGGGGATGCTGGTATATTGGAGGGAGATGCTGGTATATTGGGGGGAGATGCTGGTATATTGGAGGGAGATGCTGGTATATTGGGAGGAGATGCTGGTATATTGGGGGGGATGCTGGTATATTGGAGGGAGATGCTGGTATATTGGGGGGGAGATGCTGGTATATTGGGAGGGAGATGCTGGTATATTGGGAGGGAGATGCTGGTATATTGGGAGGGAGATGCTGGTATATTGGGGGGAGATGCTGGTATATTGGAGGAGATGCTGGTATATTGGAGGAGATGCTGGTATATTGGAGGGAGATGCTGGTATATTGGGAGGAGATACTGGTATATTGGGAGGAGATGCTGGTATATTGGGAGGAGATGCTGGTATATTGGAGGGAGATGCTGGTATATTGGGGGGGAGATGCTGGTATATTGGGAGGAGATGCTGGTATATTGGGAGGGAGATGCTGGTATATTGGGAGGGAGATGCTGGTATATTGGGAGGGAGATGCTGGTATATTGGGGGGAGATGCTGGTATATTGGAGGAGATGCTGGTATATTGGAGGGAGATGCTGGTATATTGGGAGGAGATACTGGTATATTGGGAGGAGATGCTGGTATATTGGGAGGAGATGCTGGTATATTGGAGGGAGATGCTGGTATATTGGGGGGGAGATGCTGGTATATTGGAGAGAGATGCTGGTATATTGGAGGGAGATGCTGGTATATTGGAGGGAGATGCTGGTATATTGGGAGGAGATGCTGGTATATTGGAGGGAGATGCTGGTATATTGGGGGGAGATGCTGGTATATTGGGAGGAGATGCTGGTATATTGGGGGGAGATGCTGGTATATTGGGAGGAGATGCTGGTATATTGGAGGGAGATGCTGGTATATAGGGGGGGAGATGCTGGTATATAGGGAGGAGATGCTGGTATATTGGAGGGAGATGCTGGTATATTGGGAGGAGATGCTGGTATATTGGGAGGAGATGCTGGTATATTGGAGGGAGATGCTGGTATATTGGAGGGAGATGCTGGTATATTGGAGGGAGATGCTGGTATATTGGGAGGAGATGCTGGTATATTGGGAGGAGATGCTGGTATATTGGAGGGAGATGCTGGTATATTGGGGGGGAGATGCTGGTATATTGGAGAGAGATGCTGGTATATTGGAGGGAGATGCTGGTATATTGGAGGGAGATGCTGGTATATTCGGGGGAGATGCTGGTATAGTGGGGGGAGATGCTGGTATATTGGGGGGAGATGCTGGTATATTGGGGGGAGATGCTGGTATAGTGGGAGGAGATGCTGGTATATTGGGGGGAGATGCTGGTATATTGGAGAGAGATGCTGGTATATTGGGGGGAGATGCTGGTATATTGGAGGGAGATGCTGGTATATTGGAGGGAGATGCTGGTATATTGGAGGGAGATGCTGGTATATTGGGGGGAGATGCTGGTATATTGGGCGGAGATGCTGGTATATAGGAGGGAAATGCTGGTATATTGGGGGGAGATGCTGGTATATTGGGAGGAGATGCTGGTATATTGGGGGGAGATGCTGGTATATTGGGCGGAGATGCTGGTATATAGGAGGGAAATGCTGGTATATTGGGGGGAGATGCTGGTATATTGGGGGAGATGCTGGTATATTGGGGGGAGATGCTGGTATATTGGGCGGAGATGCTGGTATATAGGAGGGAAATGCTGGTATATTGGGGGGAGATGCTGGTATATTGGGAGGAGATGCTGGTATATTGGGGGGGAGATGCTGGTATATTGGGAGGAGATGCTGGTATATTGGAGGGAGATGCTGGTATATTGCGGGGAGATGCTGGTATATTGGGAGGAGATTCTGGTATATTGGGAGGAGATGCTGGTATATTGGAGGGAGATGCTGGTATATTGGGAGGAGATGCTGGTATATTGGGAGAAGATGCTGGTATATTGGGGGGAGATGCTGGTATATGGGGATAGAGATGCTGGTATATTGGGGGGAGATGCTGGTATATTGGAGGGAGATGCTGGTATATAGAGGGGAGATGCTGGTATATTGGGGGAGATGCTGGTATATTGGAGGGAGATGCTGGTATATTGGAGGGAGATGCTGGTATATAGAGGGGAGATGCTGGTATATTGGGGGAGATGCTGGTATATTGGGGGAGATGCTGGTATATTGGGGGAGATGCTGGTATATTGGGGGAGATGCTGGTATATTGGGGGGAGATGCTGGTATATTGGGGGGAGATGCTGGTATATTGGGGGGAGATGCTGGTATATTGGAGGGAGATGCTGGTATATTGGGGGGAGATGATGGTATATTGGAGGGAGATGATGGTATATTGGGGGAGATGCTGGTATATTGGAGGGAGATGCTGGTATATTGGAGGGAGATGCTGGTATATTGGGGGGAGATGCTGGTATATTGGAGGGAGATGCTGGTATATTGGAGGGAGATGCTGGTAAATTGGAGGGAGATGCTGGTATATTGGGAGGAGATGCTGGTATATTGGGGGGAGATGCTGGTATATTGGAAGGAGATGATGGTATATTGGGGGGAGATGATGGTATATTGCAGGGAGATGATGGTATATTGGGGGAGATGCTGGTATATTGGGGGGAGATGCTGGTATATTGGGGGAGATGCTGGTATATTGGGAGGAGATGCTGGTATATTGGAGGGAGATGATGGTATATTGGGGGGAGATGATGGTATGTTGGAGGGAGATGATGGTATATTGGGGGGGATGCTGGTATATTGGGGGAGATGCTGGTATATTGGAGGGAGATGATGGTATATTGGGGGGAGATGCTGGTATATTGGGGGAGATGCTGGTATAGTGGAGGGAGATGCTGGTATATTGGGAGGAGATGCTGGTATATTGGAGGGAGATGCTGGTATATTGGAGGGAGATGCTGGTATATTGGGGGAGATGCTGGTATATTGGAGGGAGATGCTGGTATATTGGGGGGAGATGCTGGTATATTGGGGGGAGATGCTGGTATATTGGAGGGAGATGCTGGTATATTGGGGTGAGATGCTGGTATATTGGGGGGAGATGCTGGTATATTGGAGGGAGATGCTGGTATATTGGGGTGGGATGCTGGTATATTGGGGGGAGATGCTGGTATATTGGAGGAGATGCTGGTATATTGGGGGGAGATGCTGGTATATTGGAGGGAGATGCTGGTATATTGGAGGGAGATGCTGGTATATTGGGGGGAGATGCTGGTATATTGGAGGGAGATGCTGGTATATTGGAGGGAGATGCTGGTATATTGGGGGAGATGCTGGTATATTGGAGGGAGATGCTGGTATATTGGGGGAGATGCTGGTATATTGGAGGGAGATGCTGGTATATTGGAGGGAGATGCTGGTATATTGGAGGGAGATGCTGGTATATTGGGGGGAGATGCTGGTATATTGGGAGGAGATGCTGGTATATTGGGAGGAGATGCTGGTATATTGGGGGAGATGCTGGTATATTGGGGGAGATGCTGGTATATTGGAGGGAGATGCTGGTATATTGGAGGGAGATGCTGATATATTGGGTGAGATGCTGGTATATTGGGGGAGATGCTGGTATATTGGAGGGAGATGGTGGTATATTGGAGGGAGATGCTGGTGTATTGGGGGGAGATGCTGGTATATTGGAGGGAGATGCTGGTATATTGGAGGGAGATGCTGGTATATTGGAGGGAGATGCTGGTATATAGAGGGGAGATGCTGGTATATTGGGGGAGATGCTGGTATATTGGGGGAGATGCTGGTATATTGGGGGAGATGCTGGTATATTGGGGGAGATGCTGGTATATTGGGGGAGATGCTGGTATATTGGGGGGAGATGCTGGTATATTGGAGGGAAATGCTGGTATATTGGGGGGAGATGATGTTATATTGGAGGGAGATGATGGTATATTGGGGGAGATGCTGGTATATTGGAGGGAGATGCTGGTATATTGGAGGGAGATGCTGGTATATTGGAGGGAGATGATGGTATATTGGGGGAGATGCTGGTATATTGGGGGGAGATGCTGGTATATTGGGGGAGATGCTGGTATATTGGGAGGAGATGCTGGTATATTGGACGGAGATGATGGTATATTGGGGGGAGATGATGGTATATTGGAGGGAGATGATGGTATATTGGGGGGGGATGCTGGTATATTGGGGGAGATGCTGGTATATTGGAGGGAGATGATGGTATATTGGGGGGAGATGCTGGTATATTGGGGGGAGATGCTGGTATATTGGGGGAAGATGCTGGTATATTGGGGGAGATGCTGGTATAGTGGAGGGAGATGCTGGTATATTGGGAGGAGATGCTGGTATATTGGAGGGAGATGCTGGTATATTGGAGGGAGATGCTGGTATATTGGGGGAGATGCTGGTATATTGGAGGGAGATGCTGGTATATTGGAGGGAGATGCTGGTATATTGGAGGGAGATGCTGGTATATTGGGGGGAGATGCTGGTATATTGGAGGGAGATGCTGGTATATTGGAGGGAGATGCTGGTATATTGGGGGAGATGCTGGTATATTGGAGGGAGATGCTGGTATATTGGGGGAGATGCTGGTATATTGGAGGGAGATGCTGGTATATTGGAGGGAGCTGCTGGTATATTGGGGGGAGATGCTGGTATATTGGGGGGATATGCTGGTATATTGGGAGGAGATGCTGGTATATTGGAGGGAGATGCTGGTATATTGGGGGAGATGCTGGTATATTGGGGGAGATGCTGGTATATTGGAGGGAAATGCTGGTATATTGGAGGGAGATGCTGATATATTGGGGGAGATGCTGGTATATTGGGGGAAATGCTGGTATATTGGAGGGAGATGGTGGTATATTGGAGGGAGATGCTGGTGTATTGGGGGGAGATGCTGGTATATTGGAGGGAGATGCTGGTATATTGGAGGGAGATGCTGATATATTGGAGGGAGATGCTGGTGTATTGGGGGGAGATGCTGGTATATTGGAGGGAGATGCTGGTATATTGGAGGGAGATGCTGATATATTGGGGGAGATGCTGGTATATTGGGGGAGATGCTGGTATATTGGAGGGAGATGGTGGTATATTGGAGGGAGATGCTGGTGTATTGGGGGGAGATGCTGGTATATTGGAGGGAGATGCTGGTATATTGGAGGGAGATGCTGGTATATTGCGGGAGATGCTGGTATATTGGAGGGAGATGCTGGTATATTGGGAGGAGATGCTGATATATTGGGGGGAGATGCTGGTATATTGGGGGGAGATGCTGGTATATTGCGGGAGATGCTAGTATATTGGGGGGAGATGCTGATATATTGGGGGGAGATGCTGGTATATTGCGGGAGATGCTGGTATATTGGGGGGAGATGCTGGTATATTGGGGGGAGATGCTGGTATATTGCGGGAGATGCTAGTATAATGGAGGGAGATGCTGATATATTGGGGGGAGATGCTGGTATATTGCGGGAGATGCTGGTATATTGGGGGGAGATGCTGGTATATTGGAGGGAGATGCTGGTATATTGGAGGAGATGCTGGTATATTGGGGGGAGATGCTGGTATATTGGGGGGAGATGCTGGTATATTGGGGGGAGATGCTGGTATATTGGGGGGAGATGCTGGTATATTGGGGGAGATGCTGGTATATTGGGGGAGATGCTGGTATATTGGGGGAGATGCTGGTATATTGGAGGGAGATGCTGGTATATTGGGAGGAGATGCTGGTATATTGGAGGGAGATGCTGGTATATTGGGGGGAGATGCTGGTATATTGGGGGGAGATGCTGGTATATTGGGTGGAGATGCTGGTATATTGGGGGGGAGATGCTGGTATATAGGGGGGAGATGCTGGTATATTGGGGGGAGATGCTGGTATATTGGGGGGAGATGCTGGTATATTGGGGGGAGATGCTGGTATATAGGGGGGGGATGCTGGTATATTGGGAGGAGATGCAGGTATATTGGAGGGAGATGCTGGTATATTGGAGGGAGATGCTGGTATATTGGGGGGAGATGCTGGTATATTGGGGGGAGATGCTGGTATATTGGGAGGAGATGCTGGTATATTGGGAGGAGATGCTGGTATATTGGGAGGAGATGCTGGTATATTGGGGGGAGATGCTGGTATATTGGGAGGAGATGCTGGTATATTGGGAGGAGATGCTGGTATATTGGGGGGAGATGCTGGTATATTGGGAGGAGATGCTGGTATATTGGGAGGAGATGCTGGTATATTGGGAGGAGATGCTGGTATATTGGGAGGAGATGCTGGTATATTGGAGGGAGATGCTGGTATATTGGGGGGAGATGCTGGTATATTGGGGGGAGATGCTGGTATATTGGGGGGAGATGCTGGTATATTGGGGGGAGATGCTGGTATATTGGGAGGAGATGCTGGTATATTGGGAGGAGATGCTGGTATATTGGGGGGAGTTGCTGGTATATTGGGAGGAGATGCTGGTATATTGGGAGGAGATGCTGGTATATTGGGGGGGAGATGCTGGTATATAGGGGGGAGATGCTGGTATATAGGGGGGAGATGCTGGTATATTGGGAGGAGATGCTGGTATATTGGGGGGAGATGCTGGTATAATGTTGGAGAGATGCTGGTATATTGGGGGGAGATGCTGGTATATTGGGGGGAGATGCTGGTATATTGGGGGGAGATGCTGGTATAATGTTGGGGAGATGCTGGTATAATGTTGGGGAGATGCTGGTATATTGGGGGGAGATGCTGGTATATTGGGGGGAGATGCTGGTATATTGGAGGGAGATGCTGGTATATTGGGGGAGATGCTGGTATATTGGAGGGAGATGCTGGTATATTGGGGGAGATGCTGGTATATTGGAGGGAGATGCTGGTATATGGGGGGGAGATGCTGGTATATTGGAGGGAGATGATGGTTTATTGGAGGGAGATGCTGGTATATTGCGGGAGATGCTGGTATATTGGAGGGAGATGCTGGTATATTGGAGGGAGATGCTGGTATATTGGGGGAGATGCTGGTATATTGGAGGGAGATGCTGGTATATTGGAGGGAGATGCTGGTATATTGGGAGGAGATGCTGGTATATTGGGAGGAGATGCTGGTATATTGGGAGGAGATGCTGGTATATTGGGAGGAGATGCTGGTATATTGGGGGGAGATGCTGGTATATTGGAGGGAGATGCTGGTATATTGGAGGGAGATGCTGGTATATTGGGGGAGATGCTGGTATATTGGAGGGAGATGCTGGTATATTGGGGGAGATGCTGGTATATTGGAGGGAGATGCTGGTATATGGGGGGGAGATGCTGGTATATTGGAGGGAGATGCTGGTATATTGGAGGGAGATGCTGGTATATTGGGGGAGATGCTGGTATATTGGAGGGAGATGCTGGTATATTGGAGGGAGATGCTGGTATATTGGAGGGAGATGCTGGTATATTGGGGGAGATGCTGGTATATTGGGGGAGATGCTGGTATATTGGGGGGAGATGCTGGTATAATGGGGGGGAGATGCTGGTATATTGCGGGGAGATGCTGGTATATTGCGGGGAGATGCTGGTATATTGGAGGGAGATGCTGGTATATTGGGAGGAGATGCTGGTATATTGGAGGGAGATGCTGGTATATTGGAGGGAGATGCTGGTATATTGGAGGGAGATGCTGGTATATTGGGGGAGATGCTGGTATATTGGAGGAGATGCTGGTATATTGGAGGAGATGCTGCTATATTGGGGGGGGGATGCTGGTATATTGGGGGGGAGATGCTGGTATATTGGGGGGAGATGCTGGTATATTGGGAGGAGATGCTGGTATATTGGAGGGAGATGCTGGTATATTGGGCTGAGATGCTGGTATATTTGTGGGGAGATGCTGGTATATTGGGGGGAGATGCTGGTATATTGGGAGGAGATGCTGGTATATTGGGAGGAGATGCTGGTATATTGGAGGGAGATGCTGGTATATTGGAGGGAGATGCTGGTATATTGGAGGGAGATGCTGGTATATTGGGAGGAGATGCTGGTATATTGGGGGGAGATGCTGGTATATTGGGAGGAGATGCTGGTATATTGGGAGGAGATGCTGGTATATTGGGAGGAGATGCTGGTATATTGGGGGGAGATGCTGGTATATTGGAGGGAGATGCTGGTATATTGGGGGAGATGCTGGTATATTGGAGGGAGATGCTGGTATATTGGGGGAGATGCTGGTATATTGGAGGGAGATGCTGGTATATGGGGGGGAGATGCTGGTATATTGGAGGGAGATGATGGTATATTGGAGGGAGATGCTGGTATATTGGGGGAGATGCTGGTATATTGGAGGGAGATGCTGGTATATTGGAGGGAGATGCTGGTATATTGGAGGGAGATGCTGGTATATTGGGGGAGATGCTGGTATATTGGGGGAGATGCTGGTATATTGGGGGGAGATGCTGGTATAATGGGGGGGAGATGCTGGTATATTGGAGGGAGATGCTGGTATATTGCGGGGAGATGCTGGTATATTGGAGGGAGATGCTGGTATATTGGGAGGAGATGCTGGTATATTGGAGGGAGATGCTGGTATATTGGGGGAGATGCTGGTATATTGGGGGAGATGCTGGTATATTGGAGGAGATGCTGGTATATTGGAGGAGATGCTGCTATATTGGGGGGGGATGCTGGTATATTGGGGGGGGAGATGCTGGTATATTGGGGGGAGATGCTGGTATATTGGGAGGTGCTGGTATATTGGAGGGAGATGCTGGTATATTGGGCTGAGATGCTGGTATATTGGGGGGAGATGCTGGTATATTGGGGGGAGATGCTGGTATATTGGGGGAGATGCTGGTATATTGGGGGGAGATGCTGGTATATTGGGGGAGATGCTGGTATATTGGGGGAGATGCTGGTATATTGGGGGGAGATGCTGGTATATTGGGAGGAGATGCTGATATATTGGGGGAGATGCTGGTATATTGGAGGGAGATGCTGGTATATTGGGAGGAGATGCTGGTATATTGGGGGGAGATGCTGGTATATTGGAGGGAGATGCTGGTATATTGGGAGGAGATGCTGGTATATTGGGGATAGAGATGCTGGTATATTGGAAGGAGATGCTGGTATATTGGAGGAGATGCTGGTATATTGGAGGAGATGCTGGTATATTGGAGGGAGATGATGGTATATTGGAGGGAGATGCTGGTATATTGGGAGGAGATGCTGGTATTTTGGGGATAGAGATGCTGGTATATTGGGGGGGATGCTGGTATATTGGGGGGAGATGCTGGTATATTGGAAGGAGATGCTGGTATATTGGAGGAGATGCTGCTATATTGGGGGGGAGATGCTGCTATATTGAGGGAGATGCTGGTATATTGGGGGGAGATGCTGGTATATTGGGGGGAGATGCTGGTATATTGGGGGGAGATGCTGGTATATTGGGTGGAGATGCTGGTATATTGGGGGAGATGCTGGTATATTGGGGGGAGATGCTGGTATATTGGGGGAGATGCTGGTATATTGGGGGGAGATGCTGGTATAATGGGGGGGAGATGCTGGTATATTGGAGGGAGATGCTGGTATATTGCGGGGAGATGCTGGTATATTGGAGGGAGATGCTGGTATATTGGGAGGAGATGCTGGTATATTGGAGGGAGATGCTGGTATATTGGGGGAGATGCTGGTATATTGGGGGAGATGCTGGTATATTGGAGGAGATGCTGGTATATTGGAGGAGATGCTGCTATATTGGGGGGGGATGCTGGTATATTGGGGGGGGAGATGCTGGTATATTGGGGGGAGATGCTGGTATATTGGGAGGTGCTGGTATATTGGAGGGAGATGCTGGTATATTGGGCTGAGATGCTGGTATATTGGGGGGAGATGCTGGTATATTGGGGGGAGATGCTGGTATATTGGGGGAGATGCTGGTATATTGGGGGGAGATGCTGGTATATTGGGGGAGATGCTGGTATATTGGGGGAGATGCTGGTATATTGGGGGGAGATGCTGGTATATTGGGAGGAGATGCTGATATATTGGGGGAGATGCTGGTATATTGGAGGGAGATGCTGGTATATTGGGAGGAGATGCTGGTATATTGGGGGGAGATGCTGGTATATTGGAGGGAGATGCTGGTATATTGGGAGGAGATGCTGGTATATTGGGGATAGAGATGCTGGTATATTGGAAGGAGATGCTGGTATATTGGAGGAGATGCTGGTATATTGGAGGAGATGCTGGTATATTGGAGGGAGATGATGGTATATTGGAGGGAGATGCTGGTGTATTGGGAGGAGATGCTGGTATATTGGGGATAGAGATGCTGGTATATTGGGGGGGATGCTGGTATATTGGGGGGAGATGCTGGTATATTGGAAGGAGATGCTGGTATATTGGAGGAGATGCTGCTATATTGGGGGGGAGATGCTGCTATATTGAGGGAGATGCTGGTATATTGGGGGGAGATGCTGGTATATTGGTCGGAGATGCTGGTATATTGGGGGGAGATGCTGGTATATTGGGTGGAGATGCTGGTATATTGGGGGAGATGCTGGTATATTGGGGGGAGATCCTGGTATATTGAGGGGAGATGCTGGTATATTGGGGGGAGATGCTGGTATATTGGGGGGAGATGCTGGTATATTGGGAGGAGATGCTGGTATATTGGAGGGAGATGCTGGTATATTGGGGGGAGATGCTGGTATATTGGAGGAGATGCTGGTATATTGGGGAGAGATGCTGGTATATTGGATGGAGATGCTGGTATATTGGGGGGAGATGCTGGTATATTGGAGGAGATGCTGGTATATTGGGGGGAGATGCTGGTATATTGGAGGGAGATGCTGGTATATTGGAGGGAGATGCTGGTATATTGGGAGGAGATGCTGGTATATTGGGGGGAGATGCTGGTATATTGGGGGGAGATGCTGGTATATTGGGGGGGTGATGCTGGTATATTGGGGGGAAATGCTGGTATATTGGGGGGAGATGCTGGTATATTGGGGGGAGATGCTGGTATATTGAGGGGAGATGCTGGTATATTGGGTGGGAGATGCTGGTATATTGGGGGGAAATGCTGGTATATTGGGGGAAATGCTGGTATATTGGAGGAGATGCTGGTATATTGGGGGGAGATGCTGGTATATTGGGGGGAGATGCTGGTATATTGGGGGGAAATGCTGATATATTAGGGGGAGATGCTGGTATATTGGGGGAGATGCTGGTATATTGGGGGAGATGCTGGTATATTGGGGGGGGATGCTGGTATATTGGGAGGAGATGCTGGTATATTGGGAGGAGATGCTGGTATATTGGGGGGAGATGCTGGTATATTGGGGGGAGATGCTGGTATATTGGGGGGAAATGCTGGTATATTGGAGGGAGATGCTGGTATATTGGAGGAGATGCTGGTATATTGGAGGAGATGCTGGTATATTGGAGGGAGATGCTGGTATATTGGGGGAGATGCTGGTATATTGGAGGGGATGCTGGTATATTGGGGGGGGGGATTCTGGTATATTGGGCGTGAGATGCTGGTATATTGGGGGGGATTCTGGTATATTGGGGGGGATTCTGGTATATTGGAGGGAGATGCTGGTATATTGGAGGTAGATGCTGATATAATGGGGGGGAGATTCTGGTATATTGGGGGGAGATGCTGGTATATTGGGGGGAGATGCTGGTATATTGGGAGGGAGATGCTGGTATATTGGGGGGAGATGCTGGTATATTGGGGGAAGATGCTGGTATATTGGGGGAAGATGCTGGTATATTGGGGGAGAGATGCTGGTATATTGGGGGAGAGATGCTGGTATATTGGGGGGAGATGCTGGTATATTGGGGGAAGATGCTGGTATATTGGGGGGAGATGCTGGTATATTGGGGGGGATGCTGGTATATTGGAGGGACATGCTGGTATATTGGGAGGACATGCTGGTGTATTGGGGGGAGATGCTGGTATATTGGGAGGACATGCTGGTGTATTGGGGGGTAATGCTGGTATATTGGAGGGACATGCTGGTATATTGGGAGGAGATGCTGGTGTATTGGGGGGAGATGCTGGTGTATTGGGGGAGAGATGCTGGTATATTGGAGGGAGATGCTGGTGTATTGGGGGAGAGATGCTGGTATATTGGAGGGAGATGCTGGTATATTGGGGGGAGATGCTGGTATATTGGGGGAGAGATGCTGGTATATTGGAGGGAGATGCTGGTATATTGGGAGGAGATGCTGGTACATTGGGGGGAGATGCTGGTATATTGGGGGGGGAGATGCTGGTATACTGGGAGGAGATGCTGGTATATTGGGGGGAGATGCTGGTATATTGGGGGGAGATGCTGGTATATTGGGGGAGATGCTGGTATATTGGGAGGAGATGCTGGTATATTGGGAGGAGATGCTGGTATATTGGGGGGAGATGCTGGTATATTGGGGGGAGATGCTGGTATATTGGGGGGAGATGCTGATATATTGGGGGGGATGCTGGTATATTGGAGGGAGATGCTGGTATATTGGGCTGATGCTGGTATATTGGGGGGAGATGCTGGTATATTGGAGGGAGATGCTGGTATATTGGGGGAGATGCTGGTATATTGGGGGGAGATGCTGGTATATTGGAGGGAGATGCTGGTATATTGGGCTGATGCTGGTATATTGGGGGGAGATGCTGGTATATTGGAGGGAGATGCTGGTATATTGGGGGAGATGCTGGTATATTGGAGGGATGCTGGTATATTGGGGGGAGATGCTGGTATATTGGGCTGATGCTGGTATATTGGGGGGAGATGCTGGTATATTGGAGGGAGATGCTGGTATATTGGGGGAGATGCTGGTATATTGGGGGGAGATGCTGGTATATTGGAGGGAGATGCTGGTATATTGGGCTGATGCTGGTATATTGGGGGGAGATGCTGGTATATTGGAGGGAGATGCTGGTATATTGGGGGAGATGCTGGTATATTGTGGGGGATGCTGGTATATTGGAGGGAGATGCTGGTATATTGGGGGAGATGCTGGTATATTGGGAGGAGATGCTGGTATATTGGGAGGAGATGCTGGTATATTGGGGGGAGATGCTGGTATATTGGGGGGAGATGCTGGTATATTGGGGGGAGATGCTGGTATATTGGGGGGAGATTCTGGTATATTGGGGGAGATGCTGGTATATTGGGGGGAGATGCTGGTATTTTGGAGGAGATGCTGGTATATTGGGGGGATATGCTGGTATATTGGGGGGAGATGCTGGTATATTGGGGGGAGATGCTGGTATATTGGGAGGAGATGCTGGTATATTGGGGGGAGATGCTGGTATATTGGGGGGAGATGCTGGTATATTGGGGGGGAGATGCTGGTATATTGGGGGGAGATGCTGGTATATTGGGGAGATGCTCGTATATTGGGGAGATGCTGGTATATTGGGGAGATGCTGGTATATTGCGGGGGAGACGCTGGTATATTGGGGGAGACGCTAGTATATTGTCGGGAGATGCTGGTATATTGGGGGGAGATGCTGGTATATTGGAGGGAGATGCTGGTATATTGGAGGGAGATGCTGGTATATTGGGAGGAGATGCTGGTATATTGGGGGGAGATGCTGGTATATTGGGGGGAGATGCTGGTATATTGGGGGAGATGCTGGTATATTGGGGGGAGATGCTGGTATATTGGAGGGAGATGCTGGTATATTGGAGGGAGATGCTGGTATATTGGAGGGACATGCTGGTTTATTTGGAGGAGATGCTGGTGTATTGGAGGGAGATGCTGGTATATTGGGGGGAGATGCTGGTATATTGGGGGAGATGCTGGTATATTGGGGGAGATGCTGGTATATTGGGGGGAGATGCTGGTATATTGGGGGGAGATGCTGGTATATTGGGGGGAGATGCTGGTATATTGGGGGGAGATGCTGGTATATTGGAGGAGATGCTGGTATATTGGGGGGAGATGTTGGTATATTGGGGGGAGATGCTGGTATATTGGAGGAGATGCTGGTATATTGGGGGGAGATGCTGGTATATTGGGCGGAGATGCTGGTATATTGGGCGGAGATGCTGGTATATTGGGGGGATGCTGGTATATTGGGGGGGGAGATGCTGGTATATTGGGGGGAGATGCTGGTATATTGAGGGAGATGCTGGTATATTGGGGGGAGATGCTGGTATATTGGGGGGAGATGCTGGTATATTTGGGGGGGAGATGCTGGTATATTTGGGGGGGAGATGCTGGTATATTGGGAGGAGATGCTGGTATATTGGGAGGAGATGCTGGTATATTGGGGATGGAGATGCTGGTATATTGGAGGAGATGCTGGTATAGTGGGGGGAGATGCTGGCATAGTGGGGGGAGATGCTGGTATAGTGGGGGGAGATGCTGGTATATTGGGGGAGATGCTGGTATATTGGGGGGAGATGCTGGTATATTGGGAGGAAATTCTGGTATATTGGTGGGAGATGCTGGTATATTGGGGGGGGTGCTGGTATATTGGAGGGACATGCTGGTATATTGGAGGGAGATGCAGGTATATTGGAGGGAGATGCTGGTATATTGGGGGGAGATGCTGGTATATTGGGGGGAGATGCTGGTATATTGGGGGGAGATGCTGGTATATTGGAGGGAGATGCTGGTATATTGGGAGGAGATGCTGGTATATTGGGAGATGCTGGTATATTGGGGGGAGATGCTGGTATATTGGGGGGAGATGCTGGTATATTGGGGGGAGATGCTGGTATATTGGGAGGAGATGCAGGTATATTGGGGAGATGCTGGTATATTGGGGGAGATGCTGGTATATTGGGGAGATGCTGGTATAGTGGAGGGAGATGCTGGTATAGTGGAGGGAGATGCTGGTATATTGGGGGAGATGCTGGTATATTGGGGGGAGATGCTGGTATATTGGGGGAGATGCTGGTATATTGGGTGAGATACTGGTATATTGGGGGGAGATGCTGGTATATTGGGGGGAGATGCTGGTATATTGGGAGGAGATGCTGGTATATTGGGGGGAGATGCTGGTATATTGCGGGGAGATGCTGGTATATTGGGGGGAGATGCTGGTATATTGGGGGAGATGCTGGTATATTGGAGGGAGATGCTGGTATATTGGGGGAGATGCTGCTATATTGGGGGGGAGAAGCTGGTATATCGGAGGGAGATGCTGGTATAATAGGGGGGGAGATGCTGGTATATTGGGAGGAGATGCTGGTATATTGGGGGGAGATGCTGGTATATTGGGGGGGATGCTGGTATATTGGAGGGAGGTGCTGGTATATTGGGGGAGATGCTGGTATATTGGGAGGAGATGCTGGTATATTGGGGGGAGATGCTGGTATATTGGGGGGAGATGCTGGTATATTGGGGGGGATGCTGGTATATTGGGGGTGATGCTGCTATATCGGGGGGAGATGCTGGTATATCGGAGGGAGATGCTGGTATATTGGGGGGGGGGATGCTGGTATATGGTGGGGAGATGCTGGTATATTGGGGGGAGATGCTGGTATATTGGGAGGAGATGCTGGTATATTGGGAGGAGATGCTGGTATATTGGGGGGGAGATGCTGGTATATTGGGGGGGAGATGCTGGTATATTGGGGGGAGATGCTGGTATATTGGGGGGAGATGCTGGTATATTGGGGGGAGATGCTGGTATATTGGGGGGAGATGCTGGTATATTGGGAGGAGATGCTGGTATATTGGAGGAGATGCTAGTATATTGGAGGGAGATGCTGGTATATTGGGAGGAGATGCTGGTATATTGGGAGGAGATGCTGGTATATTGGGGGGGAGATGCTGGTATATTAGGGGGAGATGCTGGTATATTGGGGGGAGATGCTGGTATATTGGAGGGAGATGCTGGTATATAGAGGGGAGATGCTGGTATATTGGGGGAGATGCTGGTATATTGGGAGGAGATGCTGGTATATTGGGGGGAGATGCTGGTATATTGGGGGGAGATGCTGGTATATTGGAGGGAGATGCTGGTATATAGAGGGGAGATGCTGGTATATTGGGGGAGATGCTAGTATATTGGAGAGAGATGCTGGTATATTGGGGGGAGATGCTGGTATATTGGAGGGAGATGCTGGTATATAGAGGGGAGATGCTGGTATATTGGGGGAGATGCTGGTATATTGGAGGGAGATGCTGGTATATTGGAGGGAGATGCTGGTATATAGAGGGGAGATGCTGGTATATTGGGGGAGATGCTGGTATATTGGGGGAGATGCTGGTATATTGGGGGAGATGCTGGTATATTGGGGGAGATGCTGGTATATTGGGGGGAGATGCTGGTATATTGGGGGGAGATGCTGGTATATTGGAGGGAGATGCTGGTATATTGGGGGGAGATGATGTTATATTGGAGGGAGATGATGGTATATTGGGGGAGATGCTGGTATATTGGAGGGAGATGCTGGTATATTGGAGGGAGATGCTGGTATATTGGAGGGAGATGATGGTATATTGGGGGAGATGCTGGTATATTGGGGGGAGATGCTGGTATATTGGGGGAGATGCTGGTATATTGGGAGGAGATGCTGGTATATTGGAGGGAGATGATGGTATATTGGGGGGAGATGATGGTATATTGGAGGGAGATGATGGTATATTGGGGGGGATGCTGGTATATTGGGGGAGATGCTGGTATATTGGAGGGAGATGATGGTATATTGGGGGGAGATGCTGGTATATTGGGGGGAGATGCTGGTATATTGGGGGGAGATGCTGGTATATTGGGGGAGATGCTGGTATAGTGGAGGGAGATGCTGGTATATTGGGAGGAGATGCTGGTATATTGGAGGGAGATGCTGGTATATTGGAGGGAGATGCTGGTATATTGGGGGAGATGCTGGTATATTGGAGGGAGATGCTGGTATATTGGAGGGAGATGCTGGTATATTGGAGGGAGATGCTGGTATATTGGGGGGAGATGCTGGTATATTGGAGGGAGATGCTGGTATATTGGAGGGAGATGCTGGTATATTGGGGGAGATGCTGGTATATTGGAGGGAGATGCTGGTATATTGGGGGAGATGCTGGTATATTGGAGGGAGATGCTGGTATATTGGGGGGAGATGCTGGTATATTGGAGGGAGATGCTGGTATATTGGAGGGAGATGCTGGTATATTGGGGGGAGATGCTGGTATATTGGGGGGATATGCTGGTATATTGGGAGGAGATGCTGGTATATTGGAGGGAGATGCTGGTATATTGGGGGAGATGCTGGTATATTGGAGGGAAATGCTGGTATATTGGAGGGAGATGCTGATATATTGGGGGAGATGCTGGTATATTGGGGGAGATGCTGGTATATTGGAGGGAGATGGTGGTATATTGGAGGGAGATGCTGGTGTATTGGGGGGAGATGCTGGTATATTGGAGGGAGATGCTGGTATATTGGAGGGAGATGCTGATATCTTGGAGGGAGATGCTGGTGTATTGGGGGGAGATGCTGGTATATTGGAGGGAGATGCTGGTATATTGGAGGGAGATGCTGATATATTGGGGGAGATGCTGGTATATTGGGGGAGATGCTGGTATATTGGAGGGAGATGGTGGTATATTGGAGGGAGATGCTGGTGTATTGGGGGGAGATGCTGGTATATTGGAGGGAGATGCTGGTATATTGGAGGGAGATGCTGGTATATTGCGGGAGATGCTGGTATATTGGAGGGAGATGCTGGTATATTGGGAGGAGATGCTGATATATTGGGGGCAGATGCTGGTATATTGGGGGGAGATGCTGGTATATTGCGGGAGATGCTAGTATATTGGGGGGAGATGCTGATATATTGGGGGGAGATGCTGGTATATTGCGGGAGATGCTGGTATATTGGGGGGAGATGCTGGTATATTGGAGGGAGATGCTGGTATATTGGGAGGAGATGCTGATATATTCGGGGGAGATGCTGGTATATTGGGGGGAGATGCTGGTATATTGGGGGGAGATGCTGGTATATTGCGGGAGATGCTAGTATATTGGAGGGAGATGCTGATATATTGGGGGGAGATGCTGGTATATTGCGGGAGATGCTGGTATATTGGGGGGAGATGCTGGTATATTGGAGGGAGATGCTGGTATATTGGAGGAGATGCTGGTATATTGGGAGGAGATGCTGGTATATTGGGGGGAGATGCTGGTATATTGGGGGGAGATGCTGGTATATTGGGGGGAGATGCTGGTATATTGGAGGGAGATGCTGGTATATTGGGGGAGATGCTGGTATATTGGGGGAGATGCTGGTATATTGGAGGGAGATGCTGGTATATTGGGAGGAGATGCTGGTATATTGGAGGGAGATGCTGGTATATTGGGGGGAGATGCTGGTATATTGGGGGGAGATGCTGGTATATTGGGAGGAGATGCTGGTATATTGGGGGGGAGATGCTGGTATTATAGGGGGGAGATGCTGGTATATTGGGGGGAGATGCTGGTATATTGGGGGGAGATGCTGGTATATTGGGGGGAGATGCTGGTATATTGGGGGGAGATGCTGGTATATTGGGAGGAGATGCAGGTATATTGGGGAGATGCTGGTATATTGGGGGAGATGCTGGTATATTGGGGAGATGCTGGTATAGTGGAGGGAGATGCTGGTATAGTGGAGGGAGATGCTGGTATATTGGGGGAGATGCTGGTATATTGGGGGGAGATGCTGGTATATTGGGGGAGATGCTGGTATATTGGGTGAGATACTGGTATATTGGGGGGAGATGCTGGTATATTGGGGGGAGATGCTGGTATATTGGGAGGAGATGCTGGTATATTGGGGGGAGATGCTGGTATATTGCGGGGAGATGCTGGTATATTGGGGGGAGATGCTGGTATATTGGGGGAGATGCTGGTATATTGGAGGGAGATGCTGGTATATTGGGGGAGATGCTGCTATATTGGGGGGGAGATGGTGGTATATTGGAGGGAGATGCTGGTGTATTGGGGGGAGATGCTGGTATATTGGAGGGAGATGCTGGTATATTGGAGGGAGATGCTGATATATTGGAGGGAGATGCTGGTGTATTGGGGGGAGATGCTGGTATATTGGAGGGAGATGCTGGTATATTGGAGGGAGATGCTGATATATTGGGGGAGATGCTGGTATATTGGGGGAGATGCTGGTATATTGGAGGGAGATGGTGGTATATTGGAGGGAGATGCTGGTGTATTGGGGGGAGATGCTGGTATATTGGAGGGAGATGCTGGTATATTGGAGGGAGATGCTGGTATATTGCGGGAGATGCTGGTATATTGGAGGGAGATGCTGGTATATTGGGAGGAGATGCTGATATATTGGGGGCAGATGCTGGTATATTGGGGGGAGATGCTGGTATATTGCGGGAGATGCTAGTATATTGGGGGGAGATGCTGATATATTGGGGGGAGATGCTGGTATATTGCGGGAGATGCTGGTATATTGGGGGGAGATGCTGGTATATTGGAGGGAGATGCTGGTATATTGGGAGGAGATGCTGATATATTCGGGGGAGATGCTGGTATATTGGGGGGAGATGCTGGTATATTGGGGGGAGATGCTGGTATATTGCGGGAGATGCTAGTATATTGGAGGGAGATGCTGATATATTGGGGGGAGATGCTGGTATATTGCGGGAGATGCTGGTATATTGGGGGGAGATGCTGGTATATTGGAGGGAGATGCTGGTATATTGGAGGAGATGCTGGTATATTGGGAGGAGATGCTGGTATATTGGGGGGAGATGCTGGTATATTGGGGGGAGATGCTGGTATATTGGGGGGAGATGCTGGTATATTGGAGGGAGATGCTGGTATATTGGGGGAGATGCTGGTATATTGGGGGAGATGCTGGTATATTGGAGGGAGATGCTGGTATATTGGGAGGAGATGCTGGTATATTGGAGGGAGATGCTGGTATATTGGGGGGAGATGCTGGTATATTGGGGGGAGATGCTGGTATATTGGGAGGAGATGCTGGTATATTGGGGGGGAGATGCTGGTATTATAGGGGGGAGATGCTGGTATATTGGGGGGAGATGCTGGTATATTGGGGGGAGATGCTGGTATATTGGGGGGAGATGCTGGTATATTGGGAGGAGATGCAGGTATATTGGGGAGATGCTGGTATATTGGGGGAGATGCTGGTATATTGGGGAGATGCTGGTATAGTGGAGGGAGATGCTGGTATAGTGGAGGGAGATGCTGGTATATTGGGGGAGATGCTGGTATATTGGGGGGAGATGCTGGTATATTGGGGGAGATGCTGGTATATTGGGTGAGATACTGGTATATTGGGGGGAGATGCTGGTATATTGGGGGGAGATGCTGGTATATTGGGAGGAGATGCTGGTATATTGGGGGGAGATGCTGGTATATTGCGGGGAGATGCTGGTATATTGGGGGGAGATGCTGGTATATTGGGGGAGATGCTGGTATATTGGAGGGAGATGCTGGTATATTGGGGGAGATGCTGCTATATTGGGGGGGAGAAGCTGGTATATCGGAGGGAGATGCTGGTATAATAGGGGGGGGAGATGCTGGTATATTGGGAGGAGATGCTGGTATATTGGGGGGAGATGCTGGTATATTGGGGGGGATGCTGGTATATTGGAGGGAGATGCTGGTATATTGGGGGAGATGCTGGTATATTGGGAGGAGATGCTGGTATATTGGAGGAGATGCTGGTATATTGGAGGGAGATGCTGGTATATTGGGAGGAGATGCTGGTATATTGGAGGAGATGCTGGTATATTGGAGGGAGATGCTGGTATATTCGGAGGAGATGCTGGTATATTGGGAGGAGATGCTGGTATATTGGGGGGGAGATGCTGGTATATTAGGGGGAGATGCTGGTATATTGGGGGGAGATGCTGGTATATTGGAGGGAGATGCTGGTATATAGAGGGGAGATGCTGGTATATTGGGGGAGATGCTGGTATATTGGGAGGAGATGCTGGTATATTGGGGGGAGATGCTGGTATATTGGGGGGAGATGCTGGTATATTGGAGGGAGATGCTGGTATATAGAGGGGAGATGCTGGTATATTGGGGGAGATGCTAGTATATTGGAGAGAGATGCTGGTATATTGGGGGGAGATGCTGGTATATTGGAGGGAGATGCTGGTATATAGAGGGGAGATGCTGGTATATTGGGGGAGATGCTGGTATATTGGAGGGAGATGCTGGTATATTGGAGGGAGATGCTGGTATATAGAGGGGAGATGCTGGTATATTGGGGGAGATGCTGGTATATTGGGGGAGATGCTGGTATATTGGGGGAGATGCTGGTATATTGGGGGAGATGCTGGTATATTGGGGGAGATGCTGGTATATTGGGGGGAGATGCTGGTATATTGGGGGGAGATGCTGGTATATTGGAGGGAGATGCTGGTATATTGGTGGGAGATGATGTTATATTGGAGGGAGATGATGGTATATTGGGGGAGATGCTGGTATATTGGAGGGAGATGCTGGTATATTGGAGGGAGATGCTGGTATATTGGAGGGAGATGATGGTATATTGAGGGAGATGCTGGTATATTGGGGGGAGATGCTGGTATATTGGGGGAGATGCTGGTATATTGGGAGGAGATGCTGGTATATTGGAGGGAGATGATGGTATATTGGGGGGAGATGATGGTATATTGGAGGGAAATGATGGTATATTGGGGGGGATGCTGGTATATTGGGGGAGATGCTGGTATATTGGAGGGAGATGATGGTATATTGGTTGGAGATGCTGGTATATTGGGGGGAGATGCTGGTATATTGGGGGAGATGCTGGTATAGTGGAGGGAGATGCTGGTATATTGGGAGGAGATGCTGGTATATTGGAGGGAGATGCTGGTATATTGGAGGGAGATGCTGGTATATTGGGGGAGATGCTGGTATATTGGAGGGAGATGCTGGTATATTGGAGGGAGATGCTGGTATATTGGAGGGAGATGCTGGTATATTGGGGGGAGATGCTGGTATATTGGAGGGAGATGCTGGTATATTGGAGGGAGATGCTGGTATATTGGGGGAGATGCTGGTATATTGGAGGGAGATGCTGGTATATTGGGGGAGATGCTGGTATATTGGAGGGAGATGCTGGTATATTGGGGGGAGATGCTGGTATATTGGAGGGAGATGCTGGTATATTGGAGGGAGATGCTGGTATATTGGGGGGAGATGCTGGTATATTGGGGGGATATGCTGGTATATTGGGAGGAGATGCTGGTATATTGGAGGGAGATGCTGGTATATTGGGGGAGATGCTGGTATATTGGGGGAGATGCTGGTATATTGGAGGGAAATGCTGGTATATTGGAGGGAGATGCTGATATATTGGGGGAGATGCTGGTATATTGGGGGAGATGCTGGTATATTGGAGGGAGATGGTGGTATATTGGAGGGAGATGCTGGTGTATTGGGGGGAGATGCTGGTATATTGGAGGGAGATGCTGGTATATTGGAGGGAGATGCTGATATATTGGAGGGAGATGCTGGTGTATTGGGGGGAGATGCTGGTATATTGGAGGGAGATGCTGGTATATTGGAGGGAGATGCTGATATATTGGGGGAGATGCTGGTATATTGGGGGAGATGCTGGTATATTGGAGGGAGATGGTGGTATATTGGACTGAGATGCTGGTGTATTGGGGGGAGATGCTGGTATATTGGAGGGAGATGCTGGTATATTGGAGGGAGATGCTGGTATATTGCGGGAGATGCTGGTATATTGGAGGGAGATGCTGGTATATTGGGAGGAGATGCTGATATATTGGGGGAGATGCTGGTATATTGGGGGGAGATGCTGGTATATTGCGGGAGATGCTAGTATATTGGGGGGAGATGCTGATATATTGGGGGGAGATGCTGGTATATTGCGGGAGATGCTGGTATATTGGGGGGAGATGCTGGTATATTGGAGGGAGATGTTGGTATATTGGGAGGAGATGCTGATATATTCGGGGGAGATGCTGGTATATTGGGGGGAGATGCTGGTATATTGGGGGGAGATGCTGGTATATTGCGGGAGATGCTAGTATATTGGAGGGAGATGCTGATATATTGGGGGGAGATGCTGGTATATTGCGGGAGATGCTGGTATATTGGGGGGAGATGCTGGTATATTGGAGGGAGATGCTGGTATATTGGAGGAGATGCTGGTATATTGGGAGGAGATGCTGGTATATTGGGGGGAGATGCTGGTATATTGGGGGGAGATGCTGGTATATTGGGGGGAGATGCTGGTATATTGGAGGGAGATGCTGGTATATTGGGGGAGATGCTGGTATATTGGGGGAGATGCTGGTATATTGGAGGGAGATGCTGGTATATTGGGAGGAGATGCTGGTATATTGGAGGGAGATGCTGGTATATTGGGGGGAGATGCTGGTATATTGGGGGGAGATGCTGGTATATTTGGAGGAGATGCTGGTATATTGGGGGGGAGATGCTGGTATTATAGGGGGGAGATGCTGGTATATTGGGGGGAGATGCTGGTATATTGGGGGGAGATGCTGGTATATTGGGGGTAGATGCTGGTATATAGGGGGGGGATGCTGGTATATTGGGAGGAGATGCAGGTATATTGGAGGGAGATGCTGGTATATTGGAGGGAGATGCTGGTATATTGGGGGGAGATGCTGGTATATTGGGGGGAGATGCTGGTATATTGGGAGGAGATGCTGGTATATTGGGAGGAGATGCTGGTATATTGGGAGGAGATGCTGGTATATTGGGGGGAGATGCTGGTATATTGGGAGGAGATGCTGGTATATTGGGAGGAGATGCTGGTATATTGGGGGGAGATGCTGGTATATTGGGAGGAGATGCTGGTATATTGGGAGGAGATGCTGGTATATTGGGAGGAGATGCTGGTATATTGGGAGGAGATGCTGGTATATTGGAGGGAGATGCTGGTATATTGGGGGGAGATGCTGGTATATTGGGGGGAGATGCTGGTATATTGGGAGGAGATGCTGGTATATTGGGAGGAGATGCTGGTATATTGGGGGGAGTTGCTGGTATATTGGGAGGAGATGCTGGTATATTGGGAGGAGATGCTGGTATATTGGGGGGGAGATGCTGGTATATAGGGGGGAGATGCTGGTATATAGGGGGGAGATGCTGGTATATAGGGGGGAGATGCTGGTATATTGGGAGGAGATGCTGGTATATTGGGGGGAGATGCTGGTATAATGTTGGAGAGATGCTGGTATATTGGGGGGAGATGCTGGTATATTGGGGGGAGATGCTAGTATATTGGGGGGAGATGCTGGTATATTGGGGGGAGATGCTGGTATAATGTTGGGGAGATGCTGGTATAATGTTGGGGAGATGCTGGTATATTGGGGGGAGATGCTGGTATATTGGGGGGAGATGCTGGTATATTGGAGGGAGATGCTGGTATATTGGGGGAGATGCTGGTATATTGGAGGGAGATGCTGGTATATTGGGGGAGATGCTGGTATATTGGAGGGAGATGCTGGTATATGGGGGGGAGATGCTGGTATATTGGAGGGAGATGATGGTATATTGGAGGGAGATGCTGGTATATTGCGGGAGATGCTGGTATATTGGAGGGAGATGCTGGTATATTGGAGGGAGATGCTGGTATATTGGGGGAGATGCTGGTATATTGGAGGGAGATGCTGGTATATTGGAGGGAGATGCTGGTATATTGGAGGTAGATGCTGGTATATTGGGAGGAGATGCTGGTATATTGGGAGGAGATGCTGGTATATTGGGAGGAGATGCTGGTATATTGGGAGGAGATGCTGGTATATTGGGGGGAGATGCTGGTATATTGGAGGGAGATGCTGGTATATTGGAGGGAGATGCTGGTATATTGGGGGAGATGCTGGTATATTGGAGGGAGATGCTGGTATATTGGGGGAGATGCTGGTATATTGGAGGGAGATGCTGGTATATGGGGGGGAGATGCTGGTATATTGGAGGGAGATGATGGTATATTGGAGGGAGATGCTGGTATATTGGGGGAGATGCTGGTATATTGGAGGGAGATGCTGGTATATTGGAGGGAGATGCTGGTATATTGGAGGGAGATGCTGGTATATTGGGGGAGATGCTGGTATATTGGGGGAGATGCTGGTATATTGGGGGGAGATGCTGGTATAATGGGGGGGAGATGCTGGTATATTGCGGGGAGATGCTGGTATATTGGGGGGAGATGCTGGTATATTGGGGGAGATGCTGGTATATTGGGTGAGATACTGGTATATTGGGGGGAGATGCTGGTATATTGGGGGGAGATGCTGGTATATTGGGAGGAGATGCTGGTATATTGGGGGGAGATGCTGGTATATTGCGGGGAGATGCTGGTATATTGGGGGGAGATGCTGGTATATTGGGGGAGATGCTGGTATATTGGAGGGAGATGCTGGTATATTGGGGGAGATGCTGCTATATTGGGGGGGAGAAGCTGGTATATCGGAGGGAGATGCTGGTATAATAGGGGGGGGAGATGCTGGTATATTGGGAGGAGATGCTGGTATATTGGGGGGAGATGCTGGTATATTGGGGGGGATGCTGGTATATTGGAGGGAGATGCTGGTATATTGGGGGAGATGCTGGTATATTGGGAGGAGATGCTGGTATATTGGAGGAGATGCTGGTATATTGGAGGGAGATGCTGGTATATTGGGAGGAGATGCTGGTATATTGGAGGAGATGCTGGTATATTGGAGGGAGATGCTGGTATATTCGGAGGAGATGCTGGTATATTGGGAGGAGATGCTGGTATATTGGGGGGGAGATGCTGGTATATTAGGGGGAGATGCTGGTATATTGGGGGGAGATGCTGGTATATTGGAGGGAGATGCTGGTATATAGAGGGGAGATGCTGGTATATTGGGGGAGATGCTGGTATATTGGGAGGAGATGCTGGTATATTGGGGGGAGATGCTGGTATATTGGGGGGAGATGCTGGTATATTGGAGGGAGATGCTGGTATATAGAGGGGAGATGCTGGTATATTGGGGGAGATGCTAGTATATTGGAGAGAGATGCTGGTATATTGGGGGGAGATGCTGGTATATTGGAGGGAGATGCTGGTATATAGAGGGGAGATGCTGGTATATTGGGGGAGATGCTGGTATATTGGAGGGAGATGCTGGTATATTGGAGGGAGATGCTGGTATATAGAGGGGAGATGCTGGTATATTGGGGGAGATGCTGGTATATTGGGGGAGATGCTGGTATATTGGGGGAGATGCTGGTATATTGGGGGAGATGCTGGTATATTGGGGGAGATGCTGGTATATTGGGGGGAGATGCTGGTATATTGGGGGGAGATGCTGGTATATTGGAGGGAGATGCTGGTATATTGGTGGGAGATGATGTTATATTGGAGGGAGATGATGGTATATTGGGGGAGATGCTGGTATATTGGAGGGAGATGCTGGTATATTGGAGGGAGATGCTGGTATATTGGAGGGAGATGATGGTATATTGAGGGAGATGCTGGTATATTGGGGGGAGATGCTGGTATATTGGGGGAGATGCTGGTATATTGGGAGGAGATGCTGGTATATTGGAGGGAGATGATGGTATATTGGGGGGAGATGATGGTATATTGGAGGGAAATGATGGTATATTGGGGGGGATGCTGGTATATTGGGGGAGATGCTGGTATATTGGAGGGAGATGATGGTATATTGGTTGGAGATGCTGGTATATTGGGGGGAGATGCTGGTATATTGGGGGAGATGCTGGTATAGTGGAGGGAGATGCTGGTATATTGGGAGGAGATGCTGGTATATTGGAGGGAGATGCTGGTATATTGGAGGGAGATGCTGGTATATTGGGGGAGATGCTGGTATATTGGAGGGAGATGCTGGTATATTGGAGGGAGATGCTGGTATATTGGAGGGAGATGCTGGTATATTGGGGGGAGATGCTGGTATATTGGAGGGAGATGCTGGTATATTGGAGGGAGATGCTGGTATATTGGGGGAGATGCTGGTATATTGGAGGGAGATGCTGGTATATTGGGGGAGATGCTGGTATATTGGAGGGAGATGCTGGTATATTGGCGGGAGATGCTGGTATATTGGAGGGAGATGCTGGTATATTGGAGGGAGATGCTGGTATATTGGGGGGAGATGCTGGTATATTGGGGGGATATGCTGGTATATTGGGAGGAGATGCTGGTATATTGGAGGGAGATGCTGGTATATTGGGGGAGATGCTGGTATATTGGGGGAGATGCTGGTATATTGGAGGGAAATGCTGGTATATTGGAGGGAGATGCTGATATATTGGGGGAGATGCTGGTATATTGGGGGAGATGCTGGTATATTGGAGGGAGATGGTGGTATATTGGAGGGAGATGCTGGTGTATTGGGGGGAGATGCTGGTATATTGGAGGGAGATGCTGGTATATTGGAGGGAGATGCTGATATATTGGAGGGAGATGCTGGTGTATTGGGGGGAGATGCTGGTATATTGGAGGGAGATGCTGGTATATTGGAGGGAGATGCTGATATATTGGGGGAGATGCTGGTATATTGGGGGAGATGCTGGTATATTGGAGGGAGATGGTGGTATATTGGACTGAGATGCTGGTGTATTGGGGGGAGATGCTGGTATATTGGAGGGAGATGCTGGTATATTGGAGGGAGATGCTGGTATATTGCGGGAGATGCTGGTATATTGGAGGGAGATGCTGGTATATTGGGAGGAGATGCTGATATATTGGGGGAGATGCTGGTATATTGGGGGGAGATGCTGGTATATTGCGGGAGATGCTAGTATATTGGGGGGAGATGCTGATATATTGGGGGGAGATGCTGGTATATTGCGGGAGATGCTGGTATATTGGGGGGAGATGCTGGTATATTGGAGGGAGATGTTGGTATATTGGGAGGAGATGCTGATATATTCGGGGGAGATGCTGGTATATTGGGGGGAGATGCTGGTATATTGGGGGGAGATGCTGGTATATTGCGGGAGATGCTAGTATATTGGAGGGAGATGCTGATATATTGGGGGGAGATGCTGGTATATTGCGGGAGATGCTGGTATATTGGGGGGAGATGCTGGTATATTGGAGGGAGATGCTGGTATATTGGAGGAGATGCTGGTATATTGGGAGGAGATGCTGGTATATTGGGGGGAGATGCTGGTATATTGGGGGGAGATGCTGGTATATTGGGGGGAGATGCTGGTATATTGGAGGGAGATGCTGGTATATTGGGGGAGATGCTGGTATATTGGGGGAGATGCTGGTATATTGGAGGGAGATGCTGGTATATTGGGAGGAGATGCTGGTATATTGGAGGGAGATGCTGGTATATTGGGGGGAGATGCTGGTATATTGGGGGGAGATGCTGGTATATTTGGAGGAGATGCTGGTATATTGGGGGGGAGATGCTGGTATTATAGGGGGGAGATGCTGGTATATTGGGGGGAGATGCTGGTATATTGGGGGGAGATGCTGGTATATTGGGGGTAGATGCTGGTATATAGGGGGGGGATGCTGGTATATTGGGAGGAGATGCAGGTATATTGGAGGGAGATGCTGGTATATTGGAGGGAGATGCTGGTATATTGGGGGGAGATGCTGGTATATTGGGGGGAGATGCTGGTATATTGGGAGGAGATGCTGGTATATTGGGAGGAGATGCTGGTATATTGGGAGGAGATGCTGGTATATTGGGGGGAGATGCTGGTATATTGGGAGGAGATGCTGGTATATTGGGAGGAGATGCTGGTATATTGGGGGGAGATGCTGGTATATTGGGAGGAGATGCTGGTATATTGGGAGGAGATGCTGGTATATTGGGAGGAGATGCTGGTATATTGGGAGGAGATGCTGGTATATTGGAGGGAGATGCTGGTATATTGGGGGGAGATGCTGGTATATTGGGGGGAGATGCTGGTATATTGGGAGGAGATGCTGGTATATTGGGAGGAGATGCTGGTATATTGGGGGGAGTTGCTGGTATATTGGGAGGAGATGCTGGTATATTGGGAGGAGATGCTGGTATATTGGGGGGGAGATGCTGGTATATAGGGGGGAGATGCTGGTATATAGGGGGGAGATGCTGGTATATAGGGGGGAGATGCTGGTATATTGGGAGGAGATGCTGGTATATTGGGGGGAGATGCTGGTATAATGTTGGAGAGATGCTGGTATATTGGGGGGAGATGCTGGTATATTGGGGGGAGATGCTAGTATATTGGGGGGAGATGCTGGTATATTGGGGGGAGATGCTGGTATAATGTTGGGGAGATGCTGGTATAATGTTGGGGAGATGCTGGTATATTGGGGGGAGATGCTGGTATATTGGGGGGAGATGCTGGTATATTGGAGGGAGATGCTGGTATATTGGGGGAGATGCTGGTATATTGGAGGGAGATGCTGGTATATTGGGGGAGATGCTGGTATATTGGAGGGAGATGCTGGTATATGGGGGGGAGATGCTGGTATATTGGAGGGAGATGATGGTATATTGGAGGGAGATGCTGGTATATTGCGGGAGATGCTGGTATATTGGAGGGAGATGCTGGTATATTGGAGGGAGATGCTGGTATATTGGGGGAGATGCTGGTATATTGGAGGGAGATGCTGGTATATTGGAGGGAGATGCTGGTATATTGGAGGTAGATGCTGGTATATTGGGAGGAGATGCTGGTATATTGGGAGGAGATGCTGGTATATTGGGAGGAGATGCTGGTATATTGGGAGGAGATGCTGGTATATTGGGGGGAGATGCTGGTATATTGGAGGGAGATGCTGGTATATTGGAGGGAGATGCTGGTATATTGGGGGAGATGCTGGTATATTGGAGGGAGATGCTGGTATATTGGGGGAGATGCTGGTATATTGGAGGGAGATGCTGGTATATGGGGGGGAGATGCTGGTATATTGGAGGGAGATGATGGTATATTGGAGGGAGATGCTGGTATATTGGGGGAGATGCTGGTATATTGGAGGGAGATGCTGGTATATTGGAGGGAGATGCTGGTATATTGGAGGGAGATGCTGGTATATTGGGGGAGATGCTGGTATATTGGGGGAGATGCTGGTATATTGGGGGGAGATGCTGGTATAATGGGGGGGAGATGCTGGTATATTGCGGGGAGATGCTGGTATATTGCGGGGAGATGCTGGTATATTGGAGGGAGATGCTGGTATATTGGGAGGAGATGCTGGTATATTGGGGGGAGATGCTGGTATATTGGAGGGAGATGCTGGTATATTGGGGGGAGATGCTGGTATATTGGGGGGAGATGCTGGTATATTGGGGGAGATGCTGGTATATTGGAGGGAGATGCTGGTATATTGGAGGGAGATGCTGGTATATTGGAGGGAGATGCTGGTATATTGGAGGGAGATGCTGGTATATTGGGGGAGATGCTGGTATATTGGAGGAGATGCTGGTATATTGGAGGAGATGCTGCTATATTGGGGGGGGGATGCTGGTATATTGGGGGGGAGATGCTGGTATATTGGGGGGAGATGCTGGTATATTGGGAGGAGATGCTGGTATATTGGAGGGAGATGCTGGTATATTGGGCTGAGCTGCTGGTATATTGGGGGGAGATGCTGGTATATTGGGAGGAGATGCTGGTATATTGGGAGGAGATGCTGGTATATTGGAGGGAGATGCTGGTATATTGGAGGGAGATGCTGGTATATTGGAGGGAGATGCTGGTATATTGGGAGGAGATGCTGGTATATTGGGGGGAGATGCTGGTATATTGGGAGGAGATGCTGGTATATTGGGAGGAGATGCTGGTATATTGGGAGGAGATGCTGGTATATTGGGGGGGAGATGCTGGTATATTGGAGGGAGATGCTGGTATATTGGAGGGAGATGCTGGTATATTGGGGGAGATGCTGGTATATTGGAGGGAGATGCTGGTATATTGGGGGAGATGCTGGTATATTGGAGGGAGATGCTGGTATATGGGGGGGAGATGCTGGTATATTGGAGGGAGATGATGGTATAATGGAGGGAGATGCTGGTATATTGGGGGAGATGCTGGTATATTGGAGGGAGATGCTGGTATATTGGAGGGAGATGCTGGTATATTGGAGGGAGATGCTGGTATATTGGGGGAGATGCTGGTATATTGGGGGAGATGCTGGTATATTGGGGGGAGATGCTGGTATAATGGGGGGGAGATGCTGGTATATTGGAGGGAGATGCTGGTATATTGCGGGGAGATGCTGGTATATTGGAGGGAGATGCTGGTATATTGGGAGGAGATGCTGGTATATTGGGGGGAGATGCTGGTATATTGGGGGGAGATGCTGGTATATTGGAGGGAGATGCTGGTATATTGGGGGGAGATGCTGGTATATTGGGGGGAGATGCTGGTATATTGGAGGGAGATGCTGGTATATTGGAGGGAGATGCTGGTATATTGGGAGGAGATGCTGGTATATTGGGGGGAGATGCTGGTACATTGGGGGGAGATGCTGGTATATTGGAGGGAGATGCTGGTATATTGGAGGGAGATGCTGGTATATTGGGGGAGATGCTGGTATATTGGGGGAGATGCTGGTATATTGGAGGAGATGCTGGTATATTGGAGGAGATGCTGCTATATTGGGGGGGATGCTGGTATATTGGGGGGGGAGATGCTGGTATATTGGGGGGAGATGCTGGTATATTGGGAGGTGCTGGTATATTGGAGGGAGATGCTGGTATATTGGGCTGAGATGCTGGTATATTGGGGGGAGATGCTGGTATATTGGGGGGAGATGCTGGTATATTGGGGGAGATGCTGGTATATTGGGGGGAGATGCTGGTATATTGGGGGAGATGCTGGTATATTGGGGGAGATGCTGGTATATTGGGGGGAGATGCTGGTATATTGGGAGGAGATGCTGATATATTGGGGGAGATGCTGGTATATTGGAGGGAGATGCTGGTATATTGGGAGGAGATGCTGGTATATTGGGGGGAGATGCTGGTATATTGGAGGGAGATGCTGGTATATTGGGAGGAGATGCTGGTATATTGGGGATAGAGATGCTGGTATATTGGATGGAGATGCTGGTATATTGGAGGAGATGCTGGTATATTGGAGGGAGATGATGGTATATTGGAGGGAGATGCTGGTATATTGGGAGGAGATGCTGGTATATTGGGGATAGAGATGCTGGTATATTGGGGGGGATGCTGGTATATTGGGGGGAGATGCTGGTATATTGGAGGGAGATGCTGGTATATTGGAGGAGATGCTGCTTTATTGGGGGGGAGATGCTGCTATATTGAGGGAGATGCTGGTATATTGGGGGGAGATGCTGGTATATTGGGGGGAGATGCTGGTATATTGGGGGGAGATGCTGGTATATTGGGTGGAGATGCTGGTATATTGGGGGAGATGCTGGTATATTGGGGGGAGATGCTGGTATATTGAGGGGAGATGCTGGTATATTGGGGGGAGATGCTGGTATATTGGGGGGAGATGCTGGTATATTGGGAGGAGATGCTGGTATATTGGAGGGAGATGCTGGTATATTGGGGGGAGATGCTGGTATATTGGAGGAGATGCTGGTATATTGGGGGGAGATGCTGGTATATTGGGGGGGGATGCTGGTATATTGGGAGGAGATGCTGGTATATTGGGAGGAGATGCTGGTATATTGGGGGGAGATGCTGGTATATTGGGGGGAGATGCTGGTATATTGGTGGGAGATGCTGGTATATTGGAGGAGATGCTGGTATATTGGAGGAGATGCTGGTATATTGGAGGGAGATGCTGGTATATTGGGGGAGATGCTGGTATATTGGAGGGGATGCTGGTATATTGGGGGGGGATTCTGGTATATTGGGCGTGAGATGCTGGTATATTGGGGGGGATTCTGGTATATTGGGGGGGATTCTGGTATATTGGAGGGAGATGCTGGTATATTGGAGGTAGATGCTGATATAATGGGGGGGAGATTCTGGTATATTGGGGGGAGATGCTGGTATATTGGGGGGAGATGCTGGTATATTGGGGGGAGATGCTGGTATATTGGGGGGAGATGCTGGTATATTGGGAGGGAGATGCTGGTATATTGGGGGGAGATGCTGGTATATTGGAGGAAGATGCTGGTATATTGGGGGAAGATGCTGGTATATTGGGGGAGAGATGCTGGTATATTGGGGGAGAGATGCTGGTATATTGGGGGGAGATGCTGGTATATTGGGGGAAGATGCTGGTATATTGGGGGGAGATGCTGGTATATTGGGGAGATGCTCGTATATTGGGGAGATGCTGGTATATTGGGGAGATGCTGGTATATTGCGGGGGAGACGCTGGTATATTGGGGGAGACGCTAGTATATTGTCGGGAGATGCTGGTATATTGGGGGGAGATGCTGGTATATTGGAGGGAGATGCTGGTATATTGGAGGGAGATGCTGGTATATTGGGAGGAGATGCTGGTATATTGGGGGGAGATGCTGGTATATTGGGGGGAGATGCTGGTATATTGGGGGAGATGCTGGTATATTGGGGGGAGATGCTGGTATATTGGAGGGAGATGCTGGTATATTGGAGGGACATGCTGGTTTATTGGGAGGAGATGCTGGTGTATTGGGGGAGATGCTGGTATATTGGGGGGGAGATGCTGGTATATTGGAGGGAGATGCTGGTATATTGGGGGGAGATGCTGGTATATTGGGGGAGATGCTGGTATATTGGGGGAGATGCTGGTATATTGCGGGGAGATGCTGGTATATTGGGGGGAGATGCTGGTATATTGGGGGGAGATGCTGGTATATTGGAGGAGATGCTGGTATATTGGGGGGAGATGTTGGTATATTGGGGGGAGATGCTGGTATATTGGAGGAGATGCTGGTATATTGGGGGGAGATGCTGGTATATTGGGCGGAGATGCTGGTATATTGGGCGGAGATGCTGGTATATTGGGGGGATGCTGGTATATTGGGGGGGAGACGCTGGTATATTGGGGGGAGATGCTGGTATATTGAGGGAGATGCTGGTATATTGGGGGGAGATGCTGGTATATTGGGGGGAGATGCTGGTATATTTGGGGGGGAGATGCTGGTATATTTGGGGGGGAGATGCTGGTATATTGGGAGGAGATGCTGGTATATTGGGAGGAGATGCTGGTATATTGGGGATGGAGATGCTGGTATATTGGAGGAGATGCTGGTATAGTGGGGGGAGATGCTGGCATAGTGGGGGGAGATGCTGGTATAGTGGGGGGAGATGCTGGTATATTGGGGGAGATGCTGGTATATTGGGGGGAGATGCTGGTATATTGGGAGGAAATTCTGGTATATTGGTGGGAGATGCTGGTCTATTGGGGGGGGTGCTGGTATATTGGAGGGACATGCTGGTATATTGGAGGGAGATGCAGGTATATTGGAGGGAGATGCTGGTATATTGGGGGGAGATGCTGGTATATTGGGGGGAGATGCTGGTATATTGGGGGGAGATGCTGGTATATTGGAGGGAGATGCTGTTATATTGGGAGGAGATGCTGGTATATTGGGGGGAGATGCTGGTATATTGGGGGAGATGCTGGTATATTGGGGGGAGATGCTGGTATATTGGGAGGAGATGCAGGTATATTGGGGAGATGCTGGTATATTGGGGGAGATGCTGGTATATTGGGGAGATGCTGGTATAGTGGAGGGAGATGCTGGTATAGTGGAGGGAGATGCTGGTATATTGGGGGAGATGCTGGTATATTGGGGGGAGATGCTGGTATATTGGGGGAGATGCTGGTATATTGGGTGAGATACTGGTATATTGGGGGGAGATGCTGGTATATTGGGGGGAGATGCTGGTATATTGGGAGGAGATGCTGGTATATTGGGGGGAGATGCTGGTATATTGCGGGGAGATGCTGGTATATTGGGGGGAGATGCTGGTATATTGGGGGAGATGCTGGTATATTGGAGGGAGATGCTGGTATATTGGGGGAGATGCTGCTATATTGGGGGGGAGAAGCTGGTATATCGGAGGGAGATGCTGGTATAATAGGGGGGGAGATGCTGGTATATTGGGAGGAGATGCTGGTATATTGGGGGGAGATGCTGGTATATTGGGGGGGATGCTGGTATATTGGAGGGAGATGCTGGTATATTGGGGGAGATGCTGGTATATTGGGAGGAGATGCTGGTATATTGGGGGGAGATGCTGGTATATTGGGGGGAGATGCTGGTATATTGGGGGGGATGCTGGTATATTGGGGGTGATGCTGCTATATCGGGGGGAGATGCTGGTATATCGGAGGGAGATGCTGGTATATTGGGGGGGGGAAGCTGGTATATGGTGGGGAGATGCTGGTATATTGGGGGGAGATGCTGGTATATTGGGGAGAGATGCTGGTATATTGGAGGGAGATGATGGTATATTGGAGGGAGATGATGGTATATTGGGGGGAGATGCTGGTATATTGGGGGGATGCTGGTATAGTGGAGGGAGATGCTGGTATAGTGGAGGGAGATGCTGGTATATTGGGGATGATGCTGGTATATTGGGAGGAGATGCTGGTATATTGGAGAGAGATGCTGGTATATTGGGGGGAGATGCTGGTATATTGGGGGGAGATGCTGGTATATTGGGGGGAGATGCTGGTATATTGGGGGGAGATGCTGGTATATTGGGGGGAGATGCTGGTATATTCGGGGGAGATGCTGGTATATTGGGGGAGATGCTGGTATATTGGGGGGAGATGCTGGTATATTGGGGGGAGATGCTGGTACATTTGGGGGAGATGCTGGTATATTGGAGGGAGATGCTGGTATATTGGGGGAGATGCTGGTATATTGGAGGGAGATGCTGGTATATTGGGGGAGAAGCTGGTATAATAGGGGGGGGAGATGCTGGTATATTGGGGGGGAGATGCTGGTATATTGGAGGGAGATGCTGGTATATTGGAGGGAGATGCTGGTATATTGGGGGAGATGCTGGTATATTGGGAGGAGATGCTGGTATATTGGGAGGAGATGCTGGTATATTGGGGGGAGATGCTGGTATATTGGGGGGAGATGCTGGTATATTGGGAGGAGATGCTGGTATATTGGAGGGAGATGCTGGTATATTGGGAGGAGATGCTGGTATATTGGGGGGAGATGCTGGTATATTGGGAGGAGATGCTGGTATATTGGGGGGGAGATGCTGGTATATTGGGGAGAGATGCTGGTATATTGGAGGGAGATGCTGGTATATTGGGAGGAGATGCTGGTATATTGGGAGGAGATGCTGGTATATTGCGGGGAGATGCTGGTATATTGGGGGGAGATGCTGGTATATTGGGGGGAGATGCTGGTATATTGGGGGGAGATGCAGGTATATTGGGGGGAGATGCTGGTATATTGGGGGAGATGCTGGTATATTGGGGGGAGATGCTGGTATATTGGGGGGAGATGCTGGTATATTGGGGGAGATGCTGGTATATTGGGGGAGATGCTGGTATATTGGGAGGAGATGCTGGTATATTGGAGGGAGATGCTGATATATTGGGAGGAGATGCTGGTATATTGGAGGGAGATGCTGGTATATTGGGAGGAGATGCTGGTATATTGGGGGGAGATGCTGGTATATTGGGAGGAGATGCTGGTATATTGGGGGGGAGATGCTGGTATATTGGGGGGAGATGCTGGTATATTGGAGGGAGATGCTGGTATATTGGGAGGAGATGCTGGTATATTGGGAGGAGATGCTGGTATATTGCGGGGAGATGCTGGTATATTGGGGGGAGATGCTGGTATATTGGGGGGAGATGCTGGTATATTGGGGGGAGATGCTGGTATATTGGGGGGAGATGCTGGTATATTGGGGGAGATGCTGGTATATTGGGGGGAGATGCTGGTATATTGGGGGGAGATGCTGGTATATTGGGGGAGATGCTGGTATATTGGGGGAGATGCTGGTATATTGGGAGGAGATGCTGGTATATTGGAGGGAGATGCTGATATATTGGGAGGAGATGCTGGTATATTGGGGGGAGATGCTGGTATATTGGGGGGAGATGCTGGTATATTGGGGGGGAGATGCTGGTATATTTGGCTGATGCTGGTATATTGGAGGGAGATGCTGGTATATTGGGGGGAGATGCTGGTATATTGGAGGGAGATGCTGGTATATTGGGAGGAGATGCTGGTGTATTGGGAGGAGATGCTGGTATATTGGAGGGAGATGCTGGTATATTGGGGGGAGATGCTGGTATATTGGGGGGAGATGCTGGTATATTGGGAGGAGATGCTGGTATATTGGGAGGAGATGCTGGTATATTGGAGGGAGATGCTGGTATATTGGGGGGAGTTGCTGGTATATTGGGGGGAGATGCTGGTATATTGGGAGGAGATGCTGGTATATTGGGAGGAGATGCTGGTATATTGGGAGGAGATGCTGGTATATTGGGGGGAGATGCTGGTATATTGGGGGGAGATGCTGGTATATTGGGGGGGAGATGCTGGTATATTGGGAGGAGATGCTGGTATATTGGGGGGAGATGCTGGTATATTGGGGGAGATGCTGGTATATTGGAGGGAGATGCTGGTATATTGGAGGGAGATGCGGGTATATTGCAGGGAGATGCTGGTATATTGGGGGGAGATGCTGGTATATTGGGGGGAGATGCTGGTATATTGGGGGGAGATGCTGGTATATTGGGGGGAGATGCTGGTATACAGGGGGGGGAGATGCTGGTATATTGGGGGGGAGATGCTGGTATATTGGGGGGGAGATGCTGGTATATTGGAGGGAGATGCTGGTATATTGGAGGGAGATGCTGGTACATTGGGGGGAGATGCTGGTATATTGGGGGAAATGCTGGTATAATGGGGGGGATGCTGGTATATTGGGGGAAGATGCTGGTATATTGGGGGGAAATGCTGGTATAATGGGGGGGGAGATGCTGGTATATTGGGAGGAGATGCTGGTATAGTGGAGGGAGATGCTGGTATATTGGGGGAGATGCTGGTATATTGGGGGGAGATGCTGGTATATTGGGGGGAGATGCTGGTATATTGGGGGGGGGATTCTGGTATATTGGGGGGGGATTCTGGTATATTGGGAGGAGATGCTGGTATAGTGGATGGACATGCTGGTATATTGGGGGAGATGCTGGTATATTGGGGGGAGATGCTGGTATATTGGGGGGAGATGCTGGTATATTGGGGGGAGATGCTGGTATGTTGGGGGGAGATGCTGGTATATTGGGGGGAGATGCTGGTATATTGGGAGGAGATGCTGGTATATTGGAGGGAGATGCTGGTATATTGGGGGGAGATGCTGGTATATTGGGGGGAGATGCTGGTATATTGGAGGGAGATGCTGGTATATTGGGGGGGAGATGCTGGTATATTGGGAGGACATGCTGGTATATTGGGAGGACATGCTGGTGTATTGGGGGGAGATGCTGGTATATTGGGGGGGAGGTGCTGGTATATTGGAGGGAGATGCTTGTATATTGGGGGGAGATGCTGGTATATTGGGGGGAGATGCTGGTATATTGGGGGGAGATGCTGGTATATTGGGGGGAGATGCTGGTATATTGGGGGGATGCTGGTATATTGGGGGGATGTTGGTATATTGAGGAGATGCTGGTATATTGGGGGGAGATGCTGGTATATTGGGGGGATGCTGGTATATTGGGGGGATGCTGGTATATTGGGGGGAGATGCTGGTATATTGGGGGGAGATGCTGGTTTATTAGGGGGGATGCTGGTATATTGGGGGGATGCTGGTATATTGGGGGGATGCTGGTATATTGGGGGGATGCTGGTATATTGGGAGGAGATGCTGGTATATTGGGAGGAGATGCTGGTATATTGGAGGGAGATGCTGGTATATTGGGGGGGAGATGCTGGTATATTGGGAGGACATGCTGGTATATTGGGGGGAGATGCTGGTGTATTGGGGGGAGATGCTGGTATATTGGGGGGGAGATGCTGGTATATTGGAGGGAGATGCTTGTATATTGGGGGGAGATGCTGTTATATTGGGGGGAGATGCTGGTATATTGGGGGGATGTTGGTATATTGAGGAGATGCTGGTATATTGGGGGGAGATGCTGGTATATTGGGGGGATGCTGGTATATTGGGGGGATGCTGGTATATTGGGGGGAGATGCTGGTATATTGGGGGGAGATGCTGGTTTATTAGGGGAGATGCTGGTATATTGGGGGGATGCTGGTATATTGGGGGGATGCTGGTATATTGGGAGGAGATGCTGGTGTATTGGGAGGAGATGCTGGTGTATTGTGGGGAGATGCTGGTATATTGGGGGGGAGATGCTGGTATATTGGGAGGACATGCTGGTATATTGGGGGGAGATGCTGGTGTATTGGGGGGAGATGCTGGTATATTGGGGGGGAGATGCTGGTATATTGGAGGGAGATGCTTGTATATTGGGGGGAGATGCTGGTATATTGGGGGGAGATGCTGGTATATTGGGGGGATGTTGGTATATTGAGGAGATGCTGGTATATTGGGGGGAGATGCTGGTATATTGGGGGGATGCTGGTATATTGGGGGGAGATGCTGGTATATTGGGGGGAGATGCTGGTTTATTAGGGGAGATGCTGGTATATTGGGGGGATGCTGGTATATTGGGGGGATGCTGGTATATTGGGAGGAGATGCTGGTGTATTGGGAGGAGATGCTGGTGTATTGTGGGGAGATGCTGGTATATTGGGAGGGAGATGCTGGTATATTGGGGGGAGATGCTGGTATATTGGGAGGAGATGCTGGTATATTGGGGGGAGATGCTGGTATATTGGGGGAGATGCTGGTATATTGGGGGGGAGAAGCTGGTATATTGGAGGGAGATGCTGGTATATTGGGAGGGAGATGCTGGTATATTGGAGGGAGATGCTGGTATATTGGAGGGAGATGCTGGTATATTGGGAGGAGATGCTGGTATATTGGAGGGAGATGCTGGTATATTGGGAGGAGATGCTGGTATATTGGAGGGAGATGCTGGTATATTGGGAGGAGATGCTGGTATATTGGAGGGAGATGCTGGTATATTGGAGGGAGATGCTGGTATATTGGGGAGGAGATGCTGGTATATTGGGGGGAGATGCTGGTATATTGGGGGAGATGCTGGTATATTGGGGGGGAGATGCTGGTATATTAGGGGGAGATGCTGGTATATTGGAGGGAGATGCTGGTATATTGGGAGGAGATGCTGGTATATTGGGGGGAGATGCTGGTATATTGGGGGGAGATGCTGGTATATTGGTGGAGATGCTGGTATATTGGAGGAGATGCTGGTATATTGGGGGGAGATGCTGGTATATTGGGTGGAGATGCTGGTATATTGGGAGGAGATGCTGGTATATTGGGGGGAGATGCTAGTATATTGGAGGAGATGCTGGTATATTGGGGGGAGATGCTGGTATATTGGGGGAGATGCTGGTATATTGGAGGGAGATGCTGGTATATTGGAGGGAGATGCTGGTATATTGGGGGGAGATGCTGGTATATTGGGGGGAGATGCTGGTATATTGGGGGGAGATGCTGGTATATTTTGAGGAGATGCTGGTATATTGGAGGGAGATGCTGGTATATTGGGGGGAGATGCTGGTATATTGGAGGGAGATGCTGGTATATTGGAGGGAGATGCTGGTATATTGGGGGGAGATGCTGGTATATTGGAGGGAGATGCTGGTATATTGGAGGGAGATGCTGGTATATTGGGGGGAGATGCTGGTATATTGGGGGGAGATGCTGGTATATTGGGGGAGATGCTGGTATATTGGGGGGAGATGCTGGTATATTGGGGGGAGATGCTGGTATTTTGGGGGGAGATGCTGGTATATTGGGGGGGAGATGCTGGTATATTGGGGGGAGATGCTGGTATATTGGAGGAGATGCTGGTATATTGGAGGGAGATGCTGGTATATTGGGGGAGATGCTGGTATATTGGGGGGAGATGCTGGTATATTGGGGGGAGATGCTGGTATATTGGGGGAGATGCTGGCATATTGAGGGGAGATGCTGGTATATTGGGGGGAGATGCTGGTATATTGTGGGAGAAGCTGGTATATTGGGGGGGTGATGCTGGTATATTGGGGGAGATGCTGGTATATTGGAGGGAGATGCTGGTATATTGGGGGGATGCTGGTATATTGGGGGGATTCTGGTATATTGGGAGGAGATGCTGATATATTGGGAGGAGATGCTGGTGTATTGGGGGGAGATGCTGGTGTATTGGGGGGAGATGCTGGTGTATTGGGGGGGAGATGCTGGTGTATTGGGAGGAGATGCTGGTATATTGGAGGAGATGCTGGTATATTGGAGGAGATGCTGGTATATTGGGGGAGATGCTGGTATATTGGGGGGAGATGCTGGTATATTGGGGGGAGATGCTGGTATATTGGAGGGAGATGCTGGTATATTGGGAGGAGATGCTGGTATATTGGAGGAGATGCTGGTATATTGGGGGAGATGCTGGTATATTGGGGGGAGATGCTGGTATATTGGGGGAGATGCTGGTATATTGGAGGGAGATGCTGGTATATTGGAGGAGATGCTGGTATATTGGGGGAGATGCTGGTATATTGGAGGGAGATGCTGGTATATTGGAGGGAGATGCTGGTATATTGGAGGGAGATGCTGGTATAATGGGTGGGAGATGCTGGTATAATGGGGGGGAGATGCTGGTATATTGGAGGGAGATGCTGGTATATTGGAGGGAGATGCTGGTATAATAGGGGGGGAGATGCTGGTATATTGGAGGGAGATGCTGGTATATTGGAGGGAGATGCTGGTATATTGGAGGGAGATGCTGGTATATTGGAGGGAGATGCTGGTATATTGGAGGGAGATGCTGGTGTATTGGAGGGAGATGCTGGTATATTGGAGGGAGATGCTGGTATATGGGGGGAGATGCTGGTATATTGGGGGGAGATGCTGGTATATTGGGGGGAGATGCTGGTATATTGGAGGGAGATGCTGGTATATTGGATGGAGATGCTGGTATATTGGAGGGAGATGCTGGTATATTGGGGGAGATGCTCGTATATTGGGGGGAGGTGCTGGTATATTGGGGGTGGGTGCTGGTATATTGGGGGGAGATGCTAGTATATTGCTCCAATATACCAGCATCTCCCTCCAATATACCAGCATCTCCTCCCAATTTACCAGCATCTCCTCCCAATATACCAGCATCTCCTCCCAATGTACCAGCATCTCCTCACAATATATCAGCATCTCCCCCCCCAATATACCAGCATCTCCCCCCAATATACCAGCATCTCCCCCCAATATACCAGCATTTCCCCCCAATATACCAGCATCTTCCCCAATATACCAGCATCTCCCCCAATTTACCAGCATCTCCCCCCAATTTACCAGCATCTCCTCCCAATTTACCAGCATCTCCCCCCAATATACCAGCATCTCCCCAATATACCAGCATCTACCTCCAATATACCAGCATCTCCGCCCAATATACCAGCATCTCCCCCCAATATACCAGCATCTCCCTCCAATATACCAGCATCTCCCTCCAATATACCAGCATCTCCTCCCAATATACCAGCGTCTCAGCCCAATATACCAGCATCAGCCCAATATACCAGCATCAGCCCAATATACCAGCATCTCCCCCCAATATACCAGCATCTCCTCCCAATATACCAGCATCTCCCTCCAATATACCAGCATCTCCCTCCAATATACCAGCATCTCCCTCCAATATACCAGCATCTCCTCCAATATACCAGCATCTCCTCCAATATACCAGCATCTCCCCCAATATACCAGCATCTCCCTCCAATATACCAGCATCTCCCTCCAATATACCAGCATCTCCTCCAATATACCAGCATCTCCTCCAATATACCAGCATCTCCCTCCAATATACCAGCATCTCCCCCAATATACCAGCATCTCCCACAATATACCAGCATCTCCTCCCAATATACCAGCATCTCCCCCAATATACCAGCATCTCCCTCCACTATACCAGCATCTCTTCCCAATATACCAGCATCTCCCCCAATATACCAGCAACTCCCCCCAATATACCAGAATCCCCCCCCCAATATACCAGTATCTCCCCGAATATACCAGCATTTCCCCCCAATATACCAGCATCTCCCGCCAATATACCAGCATCTCCCTCCAATATACCAGCATCCCCCCCCAGTATACCAGCATCTCCCCCCCAGTATACCAGCATCTCCCCCCAATATACCAGCATCTCCCTCCTATATACCAGCATCTCCCCCCAGTATACCAGCATCTCCCCCCCCAGTATACCAGCATCTCCCCCCCCAGTATACCAGCATCTCCCCCCCCAGTATACCAGCATCTCCCCCCAATATACCAGCATCTCCCTCCAATATACCAGCATCTCACCCAATATACCAGCATCTGCCCCCATATACCAGCATCTCCTCCAATATACCAGCATCTCCTCCCAATATACCAGCATCTGCCCCCATATACCAGCATCTCCCTCCAATATACCAGCATCTCACCCAATATACCAGCATCTGCCCCCAATATACCAGCATCTCCCTCCAATATACCAGCATCCCCCCCAATATACCAGCATCTCCCCCCAATATACCAGCATCTCCCTCCAATATACCAGCATCTCCCCCCCAATATACCAGCATCTCCCCCAATATACCAGCATCTCCCCCCAATATACCAGCATCTCCCCCCAATATACCAGCATCTCCCTCCAATATACCAGCATCTCCCTCCAATATACCAGCATCTCCCCCCAATATACCAGCATCTCCCTCCAATATACCAGCATCTCCCTCCAATATACCAGCATCTCCCCCCAATATACCAGCATCCCCCCCAATATACCAGCATCTCCCCCAATATACCAGCATCTCCCCCCAATATACCAGCATCTCCCTCCAATATACCAGCATCTCCCCCCAATATATCAGCATCCCCCCCAATATACCAGCATCTCCCTCCAATATACCAGCATCTCCCCCAATATACCAGCATCTCCCCCCAATATACCAGCATCTCCCCCAAATATACCAGCATTTCCCCCCAATATACCAGCATCTGCCCCCCAATATACCAGCATCTCCCCCAATATACCTGCATCTCCTCCCAATATACCAGCATTTCCCCCCAATATACCAGCATCTCCCCCCTCTATTATACCAGCATCTCCCTCCAATATACCAGCATCTCCCCCAATATACCTGCATCTCCCCCCCCCTATTATACCAGCATCTCCCCCAATATACCAGCATCTCCCCCCCTATTATACCAGCATCTCCCCCAATATACCAGCATCCCCCCCCCTATTATACCAGCATCTCCCCCAATATACCAGCATCTCCCCCCAATATACCAGCATCTCTCCCCAATATACCAGCATCTCCCCCCCCTATTATACCAGCATCTCCCCAATATACCAGCATCTCCCCCCAATATACCAGCATCTCCCCCCAATATACCAGCATCTCCCTCCAATATACCAGCATCTCCCTCCAATATACCAGCATCTCCCCCCAATATACCAGCATCTCCCCCCAATATACCAGCATCTCCTCCCAATATGCCAGCATCTCCCTCCAATATACCAGCATCTCCCCCAATATACCAGCATCCCCCCCAATATACCAGCATCTCCCTCCAATATACCAGCATCTCCTCCCAATATACCAGCATCTCCCCCCAATATGCCAGCATCTCCCTCCAATATACCAGCATCTCCCCCCAATATACCAGCATCTCCCCCCAATATACCAGCATCTCCTCCCAATATGCCAGCATCTCCCTCCAATATACCAGCATCTCCCCCAATATACCAGCATCCCCCCCAATATACCAGCATCTCCCTCCAATATACCAGCATCTCCTCCCAATATACCAGCATCTCCCCCCAATATACCAGCATCTCCCTCCAATATACCAGCATCTCCCTCCAATATACCAGCATCTCCTCCCAATATACCAGCATCTCCCCCCAATATGCCAGCATCTCCCTCCAATATACCAGCATCTCCCCCAATATACCAGCATCCCCCCCAATATACCAGCATCTCCCTCCAATATACCAGCATGTCCCCCAATATACCAGCATCTCCCCCCAATATACCAGCATCTCCCTCCAATATACCAGCATCTCCCCCCAATATACCAGCATCTCCCCCCAATATACCAGCATTTCCCCCCAATATACCAGCATCTGCCCCCCAATATACCAGCATCTCCCCCAATATACCAGCATCTCCCCCAATATACCTGCATCTCCTCCCAATATACCAGCATCTCCCCCCCCTATTATACCAGCATCTCCCTCCAATATACCAGCATCTCCCCCAATATACCAGCATCCCCCCAATATACCAGCATCTCCCCCAATATACCAGCATCTCCCCCAATATACCAGCATCTCCCTCCAATATACCAGCATCTCCCCCCAATATAACAGCATCTCCCTCCAATATACCAGCATCTCCCCCCAATATACCAGCATCTCCCTCCAATATACCAGCATCTCCCTCCAATATACCAGCATCTCCCCCCAATATACCAGCATCTCCCTCCAATATACCAGCATCACCCCCCAATATACCAGCATCTCCCCCCAATATACCAGCATCTCCCCCCCAATATACCAGCATCTCCCCCCCCAATATACCAGCATTTCATCCCAATATACCAGCATCTCCTCCCAATATACCAGCATCTCCTCCCAATATACCAGCATCTCCCCCGAATATACCAGCATCTCCCCCAAAATACCAGCATCTCCCCCCCCTATTATACCAGCATCTCCCCCAATATACCAGCATCTCCCCCCAATATACCAGCATCTCCCCCCAATATACCAGCATCTCCCCCCAATATACCAGCATCTCCCTCCAATATACCAGCATCTCCCCCCAATATACCAGCATCCCCCCAATATACCAGCATCTCCCTCCAATATACCAGCATCTCCCCCAATATACCAGCATCTCCCCCCAATATACCAGCATCTCCCTCCAATATACCAGCATCTCCCCCCAATATACCAGCATCTCCCCCCAATATACCAGCATCTGCCCCCCAATATACCAGCATCTCCCCCAATATACCAGCATCTCCCCCAATATACCTGCATCTCCTCCCAATATACCAGCATCTCCCCCAATATACCAGCATCTCCTCCCAATATACCAGCATCTCCCCCCAATATACCAGCATCTCCTCCCAATATACCAGCATCTCCCCCCAATATACCAGCATCTCCCTCCAATATACCAGCATCTCCCCCCAATATACCAGCATCTCCCTCCAATATACCAGCATCTCCCCCCCAATATACCAGCATCTCCCCCCCAATATACCAGCATCTCCCCCCAATATACCAGCATCTCCCTCCAATATACCAGCATCTCCCTCCAATATACCAGCATCTCCCCCCAATATACCAGCATCTCCCCCCAATATACCAGCATTTCCCCCCAATATACCAGCATCTCCTCCCAATATACCAGCATCTCCCCCAATATACCAGCATCTCCCCCCCTATTATACCAGCATCTCCCCCAATATACCAGCATCTCCCCCCAATATACCAGCATCTCCCTCCAATATACCAGCATCTCCCCCCAATATACCAGCATCTCCCCCCAATATACCAGCATTTCCCCCCAATATACCAGCATCTCCCCCCAATATACCAGCATCTCCCTCCACTATACCAGCATCACCCCCAATATACCAGCATCTCCCCGCAATATACCAGCATCTCCCTCCACTATACCAGCATCACCCCCAATATACCAGCATTTCCCCCCAATATACCAGCATCTCCTCCCAATATACCAGCATCTCCCCCAATATACCAGCATCTCCCCCCCTATTATACCAGCATCTCCCCCAATATACCAGCATCTCCCCCCAATATACCAGCATCTCCCTCCAATATACCAGCATCTCCCCCCAATATACCAGCATCTCCCCCCAATATACCAGCATCTCCCCCCAATATACCAGCATCTTCCTCCAATATACCAGCATCTCCCCCCAATATACCAGCATCTCCCCCCAATATACCAGCATCTCCCCCAATATACCAGCATCTCCTCCCAATATACCAGCATCTCCCCCCAATATACCAGCATCTCCCCCCAATATACCAGCATCTCCCTCCAATATACCAGCATCTACTCCAATATACCAGCATCTCCCCCCTATATACCAGCATCTCCCCCCAATATACCAGCATCTCCCCCCTATATACCAGCATCTCCCCCCAATATACCAGCATCTCCCCCAATATACCAGCATCTCCCCCCAATATACCAGCATCTCCTCCCAATATACCAGCATCTCCTCCCAATATACCAGCATCTCCTCCCAATATACCAGCATCTCCCCCAATATACCAGCATCTCCCCCAATATACCAGCATCTCCCTCCAATATACCAGCATCTCCTCCCAATATACCAGCATCTCCCCCCAATATACCAGCATCTCCTCCCAATATACCAGCATCTCCCCCCAATATACCTGCATCTCCTCCCAATATACCAGCATCTCCCTCCAATATACCAGCATCTCCCCCCAATATACCAGCCTCTCCCCCCAATATACCAGCATCTCCTCCCAATATACCAGCATCTCCTCCCAATATACCAGCATCTCCTCCCAATATACCAACATCTCCTCCCAATATACCAGCATCTCCCCCAATATACCAGCATCTCCCTCCAATATACCAGCATCTCCTCCAATATACCAGCATCTCCCCCCAATATACCAGCATCTCCCTCCAATATACCAGCATCTCCTCCAATATACCAGCATCTCCCCCCTATATACCAGCATCTCCCCCCAATATACCAGCATTTCCCCCCAATATACCAGCATCTCCTCCGAATATACCAGCATCTCCCCCCAATATACCAGCATCTCCCCTCAATATACCAGCATCTCCCCCCAATATACCAGCATCTCCCTCCAATATACCAGCATCTCCTCCCAATATACCAGCATCTCTCCCCAATATACCAGCATCTCCCCCCAACATACCAGCATCTCCCTCCAATATACCAGCATCTCCCTCCAATATACCAGCATCTCCCTCCAATATACCAGCATCTCCCCCCAATATACCAGCATCTCCCCCCAATATACCAGCATCTCCCTCCAATATACCAGCATCTCCTCCCAATATACCAGCATCTCCCCCCAATATACCAGCATCTCCCTCCAATATACCAGCATCTCCTCCCAATATACCAGCATCTCCCCCCAATATACCAGCATCTCCTCCCAATATACCAGCATCTCCCCCCAATATACCAGCATCTCCTCCCAATATACCAGCATCTCCCTCCAATATACCAGCATCTCCCCCAATATACCAGCATCTCCCCCCAATATACCAGCATCTCCCCCCAATATACCAGCATCTCCCCCCAATATACCAGCATCTCCCTCCAATATACCAGCATCTCCCTCCAATATACCAGCATCTCCTCCAATATACCAGCATCTCCCCCCTATATACCAGCATCTCCCCCCAATATACCAGCATCTCCCCCCAATATACCAGCATCTCCCCCAATATACCAGCATCTCCCTCCAATATACCAGCATCTCCCCCCTATATACCAGCATCTCCCCCCTATATACCAGCATCTCCCCCCAATATACCAGCATCTCCCCCCAATATACCAGCATCTCCCCCCAATATACCAGCATCTCCCCCAATATACCAGCATCTCCTCCAATATACCAGCATCTCCCCCCTATATACCAGCATCTCCCCCCTATATACCAGCATCTCCCCCCAATATACCAGCATCTCCCCCCAATATACCAGCATCTCCTACCAATATACCAGCATCTCCTCCAATATACCAGCATCTCCCCCCAATATACCAGCATCTCCCCCCAATATACCAGCATCTCCCCCAATATACCAGCATCTCCCTCCAATATACCAGCATCTCCCCCCAATATACCAGCATCTCCTACCAATATACCAGCATCTCCCCCCAATATACCAGCATCTCCCCCCAATATACCAGCATCTCCCCCAATATACCAGCATCTCCCTCCAATATACCAGCATCTCCCTCCAATATACCAGCATCTCCCTCCAATATACCAGCATCTCCCCCAATATACCAGCATCTCCCTCCAATATACCAGCATCTCCCCCCAATATACCAGCATCTCCCTCCAATATACCAGCATCTCCCTCCAATATACCAGCATCTCCCTCCAATATACCAGCATCTCCCTCCAATATACCAGCATCTCCCTCCAATATACCAGCATCTCCCCCCAATATACCAGCATCTCCTCCCAATATACCAGCATCTCCCCCCAATATACCAGCATCTCCTCCCAATATACCAGCATCTCCCCCCAATATACCAGCATCTCCTCCCAATATACCAGCATCTCCCTCCAATATACCAGCATCTCCCCCCAATATACCAGCATCTCCCTCCAATATACCAGCATCTCCCCCCCAATATACCAGCATCTCCCTCCAATATACCAGCATCTCCTCCAATATACCAGCATCTCCCCCCTATATACCAGCATCTCCCCCCTATATACCAGCATCTCCCCCCAATATACCAGCATCTCCCCCCAATATACCAGCATCTCCTACCAATATACCAGCATCTCCTCCAATATACCAGCATCTCCCCCCAATATACCAGCATCTCCCCCCAATATACCAGCATCTCCCCCAATATACCAGCATCTCCCTCCAATATACCAGCATCTCCCCCCAATATACCAGCATCTCCTACCAATATACCAGCATCTCCCCCCAATATACCAGCATCTCCCCCCAATATACCAGCATCTCTCCCAATATACCAGCATCTCCCTCCAATATACCAGCATCTCCCTCCAATATACCAGCATCTCCCTCCAATATACCAGCATCTCCCCCAATATACCAGCATCTCCCTCCAATATACCAGCATCTCCCCCCAATATACCAGCATCTCCCCCAATATACCAGCATCTCCCTCCAATATTCCAGCATCTCCCTCCAATATACCAGCATCTCCCTCCAATATACCAGCATCTCCCCCCAATATACCAGCATCTCCTCCCAATATACCAGCATCTCCTCCTAATATACCAGCATCTCCCCCCAATATACCAGCATCTCCCCCCAATATACCAGCATCTCCCCCCAATATACCAGCATCTCCTCCAATATACCAGCATCCCCCCCAATATACCAGCATCTCCCTCCAATATACCAGCATCTCCCCCCAATATACCAGCATCTCCCTCCAATATACCAGCATCTCCCCCAATATACCAGCATCTCCCCCCAATATACCAACATCTCCCCCCAATATACCAGCATCTCCCCCCAATATACCAGCATCTCCCCCCAATATACCAGCATCTCCTCCAATATACCAGCATCTCCCCCAATATACCAGCATCTCCCTCCAATATACCAGCATCTCCCCCCAATATACCAGCATCTCCTCCCAATATACCAGCATCTCCCCCCAATATACCAGCATCTCCCCCCAATATACCAGCATCTCCTCCCAATATACCAGCATCTCCCTCCAATATACCAGCATCTCCCTCCAATATACCAGCATCTCCCTCCAATATACCAGCATCTCCCTCCAATATACCAGCATCTCCCCCCAATATACCAGCATCTCCCTCCAATATACCAGCATCTCCCCCCCAATATACCAGCATCTCCCTCCAATATACCAGCATCTCCCCCCAATATACCAGCATCTCCCCCCAATATACCAGCATCTCCTCCAATATACCAGCATCTCCCCCAATATACCAGCATCTCCCTCCAATATACCAGCATCTCGCTCCAATATACCAGCATCTCCCTCCAATATACCAGCATCTCCCCCAATATACCAGCATCTCCCCCCAATATACCAGCATCTCCCTCCAATATACCAGCATCTCCCCCCAATATACCAGCATCTCCTCCCAATATACCAGCATCTCCCCCCAATATACCAGCATCTCCTCCAATATACCAGCATCTCCCCCAATATACCAGCATCTCCCTCCAATATACCAGCATCTCCCTCCAATATACCAGCATCTCCCTCCAATATACCAGCATCTCCCCCAATATACCAGCATCTCCCCCCAATATACCAGCATCTCCCTCCAATATACCAGCATCTCCCTCCAATATACCAGCATCTCCCTCCAATATACCAGCATCTCCCCCAATATACCAGCATCTCCCTCCAATATACCAGCATCTCCCCCCAATATACCAGCATCTCCCCCCAATATACCAGCATCTCCCCCAATATACCAGCATCTCCCTCCAATATACCAGCATCTCCCTCCAATATACCAGCATCTCCCCCCAATATACCAGCATCTCCCTCCTATATACCAGCATCTCCGCCCAATATACCAGCATCTCCCCCCAATATACCAGCATCTCCTCCCAATATACCAGCATCTCCCCCCAATATACCAGCATCCCCCCAATATACCAGCATCTCCCCCCAATATACCAGCATCTCCTCCCAATATACCAGCATCTCCCCCAAATATACCAGCATCTCCCTCCAATATACCAGCATCTCCCCCCAATATACCAGCATCTCCCCCAATATACCAGCATCTCCCCCCAATATACCAGCATCTCCTCCCAATATACCAGCATCTCCCTCCAATATACCAGCATCTCCCCCCAATATACCAGCATCTCCCTCCAATATACCAGCATCTCCCCCCAATATACCAGCATCTCCCTCCAATATACCAGCATCTCCCCCCCAATATACCAGCATCTCCCTCCAATATACCAGCATCTCCTCCAATATACCAGCATCTCCCCCCTATATACCAGCATCTCCCCCCTATATACCAGCATCTCCCCCAATATACCAGCATCTCCCCCCAATATACCAGCATCTCCTACCAATATACCAGCATCTCCTCCAATATACCAGCATCTCCCCCCAATATACCAGCATCTCCCCCCAATATACCAGCATCTCCCCCAATATACCAGCATCTCCCTCCAATATACCAGCATCTCCCCCCAATATACCAGCATCTCCTACCAATATACCAGCATCTCCCCCCAATATACCAGCATCTCCCCCCAATATACCAGCATCTCCCCCAATATACCAGCATCTCCCTCCAATATACCAGCATCTCCCTCCAATATACCAGCATCTCCCTCCAATATACCAGCATCTCCCCCAATATACCAGCATCTCCCTCCAATATACCAGCATCTCCCCCCAATATACCAGCATCTCCCCCAATATACCAGCATCTCCCTCCAATATTCCAGCATCTCCCTCCAATATACCAGCATCTCCCTCCAATATACCAGCATCTCCCCCCAATATACCAGCATCTCCTCCCAATATACCAGCATCTCCTCCTAATATACCAGCATCTCCCCACAATATACCAGCATCTCCCCCCAATATACCAGCATCTCCCCCCAATATACCAGCATCTCCTCCAATATACCAGCATCCCCCCCAATATACCAGCATCTCCCTCCAATATACCAGCATCTCCCCCCAATATACCAGCATCTCCCTCCAATATACCAGCATCTCCCCCAATATACCAGCATCTCCCCCCAATATACCAGCATCTCCCCCCAATATACCAGCATCTCCCCCCAATATACCAGCATCTCCCCCCAATATACCAGCATCTCCTCCAATATACCAGCATCTCCCCCAATATACCAGCATCTCCCCCCAATATACCAGCATCTCCTCCCAATATACCAGCATCTCCCTCCAATATACCAGCATCTCCCCCCCAATATACCAGCATCTCCCTCCAATATACCAGCATCTCCCCCCAATATACCAGCATCTCCCTCCAATATACCAGCATCTCCCCCCCAATATACCAGCATCTCCCTCCAATATACCAGCATCTCCTCCAATATACCAGCATCTCCCCCCTATATACCAGCATCTCCCCCCTATATACCAGCATCTCCCCCAATATACCAGCATCTCCCCCCAATATACCAGCATCTCCTACCAATATACCAGCATCTCCTCCAATATACCAGCATCTCCCCCCAATATACCAGCATCTCCCCCCAATATACCAGCATCTCCCCCAATATACCAGCATCTCCCTCCAATATACCAGCATCTCCCCCCAATATACCAGCATCTCCTACCAATATACCAGCATCTCCCCCCAATATACCAGCATCTCCCCCCAATATACCAGCATCTCCCCCAATATACCAGCATCTCCCTCCAATATACCAGCATCTCCCTCCAATATACCAGCATCTCCCTCCAATATACCAGCATCTCCCCCAATATACCAGCATCTCCCTCCAATATACCAGCATCTCCCCCCAATATACCAGCATCTCCCCCAATATACCAGCATCTCCCTCCAATATTCCAGCATCTCCCTCCAATATACCAGCATCTCCCTCCAATATACCAGCATCTCCCCCCAATATACCAGCATCTCCTCCCAATATACCAGCATCTCCTCCTAATATACCAGCATCTCCCCCCAATATACCAGCATCTCCCCCCAATATACCAGCATCTCCCCCCAATATACCAGCATCTCCTCCAATATACCAGCATCCCCCCCAATATACCAGCATCTCCCTCCAATATACCAGCATCTCCCCCCAATATACCAGCATCTCCCTCCAATATACCAGCATCTCCCCCAATATACCAGCATCTCCCCCCAATATACCAGCATCTCCCCCCAATATACCAGCATCTCCCCCCAATATACCAGCATCTCCCCCCAATATACCAGCATCTCCTCCAATATACCAGCATCTCCCCCAATATACCAGCATCTCCCTCCAATATACCAGCATCTCCCTCCAATATACCAGCATCTCCCCCCAATATACCAGCATCTCCTCCCAATATACCAGCATCTCCCCCCAATATACCAGCATCTCCCCCCAATATACCAGCATCTCCTCCCAATATACCAGCATCTCCCTCCAATATACCAGCATCTCCCTCCAATATACCAGCATCTCCCTCCAATATACCAGCATCTCCCTCCAATATACCAGCATCTCCCTCCAATATAGCAGCATCTCCCCCCAATATACCAGCATCTCCCTCCAATATACCAGCATCTCCCCCCCAATATACCAGCATCTCCCTCCAATATACCAGCATCTCCCCCCAATATACCAGCATCTCCCCCCAATATACCAGCATCTCCTCCAATATACCAGCATCTCCCTCCAATATACCAGCATCTCCCCCCAATATACCAGCATCTCCTCCCAATATACCAGCATCTCCCCCCAATATACCAGCATCTCCTCCAATATACCAGCATCTCCCCCAATATACCAGCATCTCCCTCCAATATACCAGCATCTCCCTCCAATATACCAGCATCTCCCTCCAATATACCAGCATCTCCCCCAATATACCAGCATCTCCCTCCAATATACCAGCATCTCCCTCCAATATACCAGCATCTCCCTCCAATATACCAGCATCTCCCCCAATATACCAGCATCTCCCTCCAATATACCAGCATCTCCCCCCAATATACCAGCATCTCCCCCCAATATACCAGCATCTCCCCCAATATACCAGCATCTCCCTCCAATATACCAGCATCTCCCTCCAATATACCAGCATCTCCCCCCAATATACCAGCATCTCCCTCCTATATACCAGCATCTCCTCCAATATACCAGCATCTCCCTCCAATATACCAGCATCTCCCCCCAATATACCAGCATCTCCCCCCAATATACCAGCATCTCCCCCCAATATACCAGCATCTCCCCCCAATATACCAGCATCTCCCCCCAATATACCAGCATCTCCTCCAATATACCAGCATCTCCTCCCAATATACCAGCATCTCCCTCCAATATACCAGCATCTCCTCCCCAATATACCGGCATCTCCCCCCAATATACCAGCATCTCCCCCCAATATACCAGCATCTCCCCCCAATATACCAGCATCTCCCCCCAATATACCAGCATCTCCTCCCCAATATACCGGCATCTCCCCCCAATATACCGGCATCTCCCCCCAATATACCAGCATCTCCTCCCAATATACCAGCATCTCCCCCCAATATACCAGCATCTCCCCCCAATATACCAGCATCTCCTCCCCAATATACCGGCATCTCCCCCCAATATACCGGCATCTCCCCCCAATATACCAGCATCTCCTCCCAATATACCAGCATTTCCCTCAATATACCAGCATCTCCCCCCAATATACCAGCATCTCCCTCCCAATATACCAGCATCTCCCCCCAATATACCAGCATCTCCCCCCAATATACCAGCATCTCCTCCAATATACCAGCATCTCCCTCCAATATATCAGCATCTCCCCCCAATATACCAGCATCTCCTCCCAATATACCGGCATCTCCCCCCAATATACCAGCATCTCCTCCAATATACCAGCATCTCCCCCCAATATACCAGCATCTCCCCCCAATATACCAGCATCTCCTCCCAATATACCAGCATCTCCCCCCAATATACCATGCTGGTATATTGGGGGATGCAGGTATATCGGGGGTCTTTGTTCTGCTCCCCCTCTACTCTTATTCCATAAATACATCTGGAATCTGGATACAATGCTTGAGGGAAAGGTCAGTGGCTCCTTCCTCTCTTGGTCCCCCCGCTCACTCGGCCCCCCAGTCGCCGCTCGCCTACAGCACATTGTGGAAATCATCGATCGGGTTCACAAAACCCTAATAATAATGCACGGCCAGAATGTCATCTGCCCCCCACAGCCGTCATCCAGCAGCGCCAGACATTGAGTGGACATCAAAGACCCCACAGTCCCTCGCTACCGTCAAGGACGCTTAACCCTTCAGTCAACACTAGGAAGTCACCGGGTGTCGTCAGCAATCAGATCACATATCAGACTGATAATCCAGAAAGTCTGAAAGTCATCCAGCCCTATCTACAGATACTGTGCGAGAGAGGTGATACTGTGCGAGCGTCACATATAGAGAGCGAGAGAGGTGATACTGTGCAAGCGTCACATATAGAGAGCGAGAGAGGTGATACTGTGCGAGTGTCACATATAGAGAGCGAGAGAGGTGATACTGTGCGATTGTCACATATAGAGAGCGAGAGAGGTGATACTGTGCGAGTGTCACATATAGAGAGCGAGAGAGGTGATACTGTGCGAGCGTCACATATAGAGAGCGAGAGAGGTGATACTGTGCGAGTGTCACATATAGAGAGCGAGAGAGGTGATACTGTGTGAGTGTCACATATAGAGAGCAAGAGAGGTGACACTGAGTGAGCGTCACATATAGAGAGCGAGAGAGGTGATACTGTGCGAGCGTCACATATAGAGAGCGAGAGAGGTGATACTGTGCGAGTGTCACATATAGAGAGCAAGAGAGGTGATACTGTGTGAGCGTCACATATAGAGAACAAGAGGTGATACTGTGCGAGCATCACATATAGAGAGCGAGAGAGGTGATACTGTGCGAGCATCACATATAGAGAGCGAGAGAGGTGATACTGTGCGAGCGTCACATATAGAGAGCGAGAGAGGTGATACTGTGCGAGCGTCACATATAGAGAGCGAGAGAGGTGATACTTTGCGAGCGTCACATATAGAGAGCGAGAGAGGTGATACTGTGCGAGTGTCACATATAGAGCGCGAGAGAGGTGATACTGTGCGAGTGTCACATATAGAGAGCGAGAGAGGTGATACTGTGCGAGTGTCACATATAGAGAGCAAGAGAGGTGATACTGTGTGAGCGTCACATATAGAGAACAAGAGGTGATACTGTGCGAGTGTCACATATAGAGAGCGAGAGAGGTGATACTGTGCGAGTGTCACATATAGAGAGCGAGAGAGGTGATACTGTGCAAGCGTCACATATAGAGAGCGAGAGAGGTGATACTGTGCGAGCGTCACATATACAGAGCGAGAGAGGTGATACTGTGTGATCGTCACATATAGAGAACGAGAGAGGTGATACTGTGCAAGCGTCACATATAGAAAGCGAGAGAGGTGATACTGTGTGAGCTTCACATATAGAGAGCGAGAGAGGTGATACTGTGTGAGCGTCACATATAGAGAGCGAGAGAGGTGATACTGTGCGAGCGTCACATATACAGAGCGAGAGAGGTGATACTGTACGAGCGTCACATATAGAGAATAAGGGGTGATACTGAGCGAGCTTCAAATATAGAGAGCGAGAGGTGATACTGTGTGATCGTCACATATGGAGAACGAGAGAGGTGATACTCTGCGAGCGTCACATATAGAGAGCGAGAGAGATGATACTGTGTGAGCGTCACATATAGAGAGCGAGTGAGGTGATACTGTGCGAGTGTCACACATAGAGAGCGAGAGAGGTGATACTGTGCGAGCGTCACATATAGAGAGCGAGAGAGGTGATACTGTGCGAGTGTCACATATAGAGAGCGAGAGAGGTGATACTGTGCGAGCGTCACATATAGAGAACAAGAGGTGATACTGAGCGAGCTTCAAATATAGAGAGCGAGAGAGGTGATACTGTGTGAGTGTCACATATAGAGAGCGAGTGAGGTGATACTGTGCGAGCGTCACATATAGAGAGCGAGAGAGGTGATACTGTGCGACCGTCACATATAGAGAGCGAGAGAGGTGATACTGTGCAAGCGTCACATATAGAGAGCGAGAGAGGTGATACTGTGCAGGCGTCACATATAGAGAACAAGAGGTGATACTGAGCGAGCTTCAAATATAGAGAGTGAGAGAGGTGATACTGTGCAAGCGTCACATATAGAGAATGAGAGAGGTGATACTGTGCTAGCGTCACATATAGAGAGCAAGAGATGTGATACTGTGCGAGCGTCACATATAGAGAGCAAGAGATGTGATACTGTGCGAGCGTCACATATAGAGAGCGAGAGAGGTGATACTGTGCGAGCGTCACATATAGAGAGTGAAAGAGGTGATACTGTGCGAGTGTCACATATAGAGAGCGATAGAGGTGATACTGTGCGATCGTCACATATGGAGAACGAGAGAGGTGATACTGTGCGAGTGTCACATATAAAGAATGAGAGAGGTGATACTGTGCGAGCGTCACATATAGAGAACAAGAGGTGATACTGAGCGAGCCTCAAATATAGAGAGCGAGAGGTGATACTGTGAGATCGTCACATATGGAGAACGAGAGAGGTGATACTGTGTGAGCGTCACATATAGAGAGCGAGAGAGGCGATACTGTGCGAGTGTCACATATAGAGAGCGAGAGAGGTGATACTGTGTGAGCGTCACATATAGAGAGCGAGAGGTGATACTGTGTGAGCGTCACATATAGAGAGCGAGAGAGGTGATACTGTCCGAGTGTCACATATAGAGAGCGAGAGAGGTGGTACTGTGCGAGCGTCACATATAGAGAGCGAGAGAGGTGATACTGTGCGAGCGTCACATATAGAGAGCGAGAGAGGTGATACTGTGCGAGCGTCACATAGAGAATGAGAGAGGTGATACTGTGCGAGCGTCAGATATAGAGAGCAAGAGATGTGATACTGTGCGAGCGTCAGATATAGAGAGCGAGAGAGGTGATACTGTGCAAGCGTCACATATAGAGAGCGAGAGAGGTGATACTGTGCGAGCGTCACATATACAGAGCAAGAGATGTGATACTGTGCGAGCGTCACATATAGAGAACAAGAGGTGATACTGAGCGAGCTTCAAATAAAGAGAGCGAGAGGTGATACTGTGCGATCGTCACATATGGAGAACGAGAGAGGTGATACTGTGCAAGCGTCACATATAGAGAGCGAGAGAGGTGATACTGTGCGATCATCACATATAGAGAGCGAGAGAGGTGATACTGTGCGAGCATCACATATAGAGAGCGAAAGAGGTGATACTGTGCGAGTTTCACATATAGAGAGTGAGAGAGGTGATACTGTGCGAGCGTCACATATAGAGAACTAGAGAGGTGATACTGTGCGAGCGTCACATTTCATAGAGAACGAGAGAGGTGATACTGTGCGAGCGTCACATATAGAGAGCACTGTGGAGAGGATGGGTAGGTGGTAGACAGAGATGAGGAGGAGATGTAGGGCGGGCAGCACTGTGGAGAGGATGGGTAGGTGGTAGACAGAGATGAGGAGGAGATGTAGGGCGGTGCAGCACTGTGGAGAGTACGGGTAGGTGATAGACAGATGAGGAGGAAATGTAGGGGGAGCAGAACTGTGGAGAGGACGGGTAGGTGGTAGACAGAAGAGGAGATGTAGGGTGGTGCAGCACTGTGGAGAGGACAGGTAGGTGGTAGACAGAGATGAGGAGGAGATGTAGGGTGGTGCTGCACTGTGGAGAGGACAGGTAGGTGGTAGACAGAGATGAGGAGGAGATGTATGGCGGTGCTGCACTGTGGAGAGGACGGGTAGGTGGTAGACAGAGATGAGGAGGAGATGTGTAACATCCCTGGCGATGTGCTTGCATAGTGCACCACCTCCCACTATGCAAGGCCGCAATCTTACCTGTCTGTCCAGTCTGCTATTCCTGCTCCAGTTCATGCTGTGTGCATGTCCCTTGACTGACTGCTTAGGGCGGCGGCTTGGTTACTTCCTGATTCTTATAGCTGCTGTGGGCGCACCCCTAATGCTTCTCCTGCCTATTGCTGTGAGTCACTGGATATTTAAACCCCCTCCACCCAGTAGGAGGTGCCTGAGCAACTCTTTCCTTCAGAGGGCTCCTTGCCTCTGATGTGCCAGGTCCCGTCCCGTCCCGTCCCGTTTCTTGCCTGATCGCAAACCTGGGGGTTGTATTCCCAGGCTTGTCTGAACTATCTCCTAGCCTGTTTGTCCGCCTCTCTGGTTGCCGTATACCCAGACTCGCTCCTGTATCTTGTTGCAGTGTCAGTTCCTGTCTGAACACTCTCCTAACCTGTTTGTCCGCCTCTCTGGGGGCCGTATACCCAGACTCGCTCCTGTATCTTGTTGCAGTGTCAGTTCCTGTCTGAACACTCTCCTAGCCTGTTTGTCTCTGTGTCTGTACCGTCCCTTTTCCTGCAGTCTCTGTACCTGCACCTAACTCCTACTCTATGTCTCTGTACTTCTGTTGTGAGTTTAGAGTCCACTTGCTACTTCATTGCAAGTACCTTGTGTGTATCTGGTTCTGATTTTCCCTTACAGTCTGTTCAGTGTGAACAGAGCCCTGTCCTCTCTGCTTTGCCTTGTTCACCGCTCCGGCGGTTCCTCTCTGCTCTGCCTTGCTCACTGCTCCGGCGGATCCTTCCTGCTCTGCCTTGCTCACCGCTCCGGCGGTTCCTTCCTGCTCTGCCTTGCTCACCGCTCCGGCGGTTCCTTCCTGCTCTGCCTTGCTCACCGCTCCGGCGGTTCCTTCCTGCTCTGCCTTGCTCACCGCTCCGGCGGTTCCTTCCTGCTCTGCCTTGCTCACCGCTCCGGCGGTTCCTTCCTGCTCTGCCTTGCTCACCGCTCCGGCGGTTCCTTCCTGCTCTGCCTTGCTCACCGCTCCGGCAGTTCCTTCCTGCTCTGCCTTGCTCACCGCTCCGGCGGTTCCTTCCTGCTCTGCCTTGCTCACCGCTCCAGTGGTACCTCTCTGCTCCGCCTTGCCCACCGCTCCAGTGGTTCCTCTCCGCTCTGCTTGTCTACCGCATCTGCGGTTCTGTTTCTGAATCCCAGTCTGTACTGGACCCTATCCAGCCTGTGCTCCAACCTGCTAGTACCTCCCCGTCTACACGCCAGCCGTACTTGTCAGTACCCTCCTGTCTGCATACCAGCCATGCCTGCCAGTATCCTCCTGTCTGCATACCAGCCGTGCCTGCCAGTATTCTCCTGTCTGTACTCCAGCCGTGCCTGCCAGTGCCCACCTGTCTGCATGCCAGCCGTGCTTGCCAATAACCACCTGTCTGTGTGCCAGCCTAACCTGCCTGTTCCTGTATTCCCTGGTGTGGGTCAACAGCCGTGTCCGGGGTGTGGCCTGGAGCAGCACCTGGTCCCTCGCGTCGTTAGCCGTCGTGCGACCTTGGTCAGATCGGCTTGATACTTATTTACGCCCCTCCAGGCACTCTCCGGTTCATGGCACAGTGGAATCACTAAATCACGCACACGCTAATCAGCCCAGGCATGTGCATAACAAGATCTAGGGTGGTGCAGCACTGTGGAGAGGATGGGTAGGTGATAGACAGAGATGAGGAGGAGATGTAGGGCGGTGCAGCACTGTGGAGAGGACGGGTAGGTGGTAGACAGGTGAGGAGGAGATGTAGGGTGGTGCTGCACTGTGGAGAGGACGGGTAGGTGGTAGACAGAGAAGAGATGTAGGGCGGTGCTGCACTGTGAAGAGGACGGGTAGGTGGTAGACAGAGATGAGGAGGAGATGTAGGATGGTGCAGCACTGTGGAGAGGATGGGTAGGTGATAGACACAGAAGAGAAGATGTAGGGTGGTGCAGCACTGTGGAGAGGATGGGTAGGTTGTAGACAGATGAGGAGGAAATGTAGGATGGTGCAGCACTGTGGAGAGGATGGGTAGGTGGTAGACAGAGAAGAGGAGATGTAGGGTGGTGCAGCACTGTGGAGAGGATGGGTAGGTGGTAGACAGATGAGGAGGAGATGTAGGGCGGTGCAGCACTGTGGAGAGGATGGGTAGGTGGTAGACAGAGATGAGGAGGAGATGTAGGGTGGTGCAGCACTGTGGAGAGGATGGGTAGGTGGTAGACAGAGAAGAGGAGATGTAGGGCGGTGCAGCACTGTGGAGAGGACGGGTAGGTGATAGACAGGTGAGGAGGAGATGTAGGGTGGTGCAGCACTGTGGAGAGGACGGGTAGGTGATAGAGAGAGATGAGGAGGAGATGTAGGGCGGTGCAGCACTGTGGAGAGGATGGGTAGGTGGTAGACAGAGATGAGGAGGAGATGTAGGGTGGTGCAGCACTGTGGAGAGGATGGGTAGGTGATAGAGAGAGATGAGGAGGAGATGTAGGGTGGTGCAGCACTGTGGAGAGGATGGGTAGGTGATAGAGAAAGATGAGGAGGAGATGTAGGATGGTGCAGCACTGTGGAGAGGACGGGTAGGTGGTAGAGAGATGAGGAGGAGATGTAGGGTGGTGCAGCACTGTGGAGAGGATGGGTAGATGATAGAGAGAGATGAGGAGGAGATGTAGGGCGGTGCAGCACTGTGGAGAGGACGGGTAGGTGATAGAGAGAGATGAGGAGGAGATGTAGGGCGGTGCAGCACTGTGGAGAGGATGGGTAGGTGATAGAGAGAGATGAGGAGGAGATGTAGGGCGGTGCAGCACTGTGGAGAGGACGGGTAGGTGATAGACAGAGATGATGAGGAGATGTAGGGCGGTGCAGCACTGTGGAGAGGACAGGTAGGGTGGTAGACAGCAGAGATGAGGAGGAGATGTAGGGTGGTGCAGCACTGTGGAGAGGATGGGTAGGTGATAGAGAGAGATGAGGAGGAGATGTAGGGCGGTGCAGCACTGTGGAGAGGATGGGTAGGTGATAGAGAGAGATGAGGAGGAGATGTAGGGTGGTGCAGCACTGTGGAGAGGACGGGTAGGTGGTAGACAGAGATGAGGAGGAGATGTAGGGCGATGCAGCACTGTGGAGATTTTAGATGTAAAATAAAACACCTGAGATGCGACTAATGTGGAGACTTTCAGGTTTAATTAAAGGTGTTGAACAGAAATCTCCTGAAACATTTAGGAATTGCAGCCATTTTCCTATAAAGCCTCCTCATTTCAAGGGCTCAGAAGTAATTGGTAAAATTCACTTTGCTATAAATAGAATGTTCATGTTTAACCCTTTTTTAGAGAATCCTTTGCAGCAATGACGGCCTGAAGTCTGGAGGCCATGGCCGTCACCATCGCTGGTCTCCTCCGGTGTGAGGCTTTGTAGCAATGATGGCCTGAAGTCTGGAGGCCATGGACGTCACCATTGCTGGTGTCCTGCGGTGTGAGGCTTTGTAGCAATGATGGCCTGAAGTCTGGAGGCCATGGCCATCACCATCGCTGGTCTCCTCTGGTGTGAGGCTTTGTAGCAATGATGGCCTAAAGTCTGGAAGTCATGTACGTCACCATCGCTGGTGTCCTGCGGTATGAGGCTTTGTAGCAATGATGGCCTGAAGTCTGGAGGCCATGGCTGTCACCATTGCTGGTCTCCTCCAGTTTGAGGCTTTGCAGCAATGATGGCCTGAGGTCTGGAGGCCATGGCCATCACCATCGCTGGTGTCCTCCGGTGTGAGGCTTTGTAGCAATGATGGTCTGAAGTCTGGAGGCCATGGCCGTCACCATTGCTGGTCTCCTCCGGTGTGAGACTTTGTAGCAATGATAGTCTGAAGTCTGGAGGCCATGGACGTCACCATTGCTGGTCTCCTGTGTTGTGTTAGGATTTGCCGCCTTTACTGCAGTGATTTCAGTTCCTGCTTATTTGTGGCACTTTCTGCCCTCCGTTTAGTCCTCAGCCTGTGAAATGCGGCTCTATGGGCTGAGATCTGATGAGAACTCGGCCATTGCAGAATATTCCTCTTTGCTTTCACAGGATGTTTCGGGTCATTGTCCGTCTGTCCTGTGAAGCTCCGTCCAATCATCCTTGCTGCATTTGGTTGGATCTGAGCAGAAAGTCTCGCCCTGTACACACAGGATTCATCCGGCTGCTTCAGTCTTCAGTCTCATCATCAGTAATCACTAGTGACCCGGTGTCATTGGCAGCCATGCATGCCCGCGCCATCACACCGCCTCCACCATGTGTCACACTGGATGTGCCGAGGATCAGGAGCCACTCCAAGCCTTCTCCAGACTTTCCTCTTCCATCATTCTGGTGCAGGTTGATCTTCGTTTTGCTTTTCCAGACCTGGGCGGCTTCTTTAGATGTTTTTGGTAAAGTCTAATCCGGCCTTTCTATTTTCCAGGTGATTAATGGTTTACACTTTGTGGTGAACCCTCGGTATTTGCCCTCACGACGTCTTCTCTTTATATTGGACTTGGACATTAAGACACCAACATCCTGGAGAGTCTTCACTTGGGTGGATGTTGTGAAGGGGGTTTTCATTAACATGGGACGGATTCTGCGATTATCCACCACTGTCCTCTGCGGACGTCCATGCCTTTCTGGGTTCCCGAGCTCACCAGTGAGCTCCTTTTTTTTTTTTTTTTGCAGAATGTACCAAACTGTTGATTTGTCCACTCCTAACATTTCTATACTTTGATGGATTTTTTTCTTTTTTTTAGCCTAAAGATGGTCGGATTCTCTTCCTTTATCCACATGTTGTGGGTTCAAAGCAACAGCTTCCAAATGCAAATGCCACACCTGGAGTCAGCGCCAGACCTTGTATCTGCTTAACTGATGATGGATTAACTACCGGAAAAGCCCGTGCCGCCCATGAAAGAGCGACTGAGATAATTGTCCAGTTACTTTTGGTCCCTTTTAATAAGAGGCAGCTCCATATTAAAGAGCTGTAATTACTAAACCCTTTCCCCAATTAAGATGTGAATCCCCTCAAAGCTGAGTCTGCACTTTAAACCCAGATTGATGATATAACTCGATCTGGAATATGTTTTGGTAAACGGCTAAAATGCCAAAACTTGTGTCACCGTCCAAATATTTCTGCACCTAACTATAGATGGTACTGGGAGCCAAATCTACTGACGGTCTGTTCAATATGGGTGATGTATAGAGAGAAGACCAAGCCTAGGAATGAGCCTTGAGGAAATGCGACAGCTAAAGGAGAGGACCTAGGACCGAACCCTGAGGAACCCCGATAGCTAGAGGAGAGGGCCTAGGACCGAACCCTGAGGAACCCCCAAAAGTTAGAGGAGGGGACTAAGACTGAGCCTTGAGGAACTCCGACAATAAGAGGAGGGGACCTAGGACTGAATCCTGAGGAACCCCGACAGTAAGAGAAGGGGACTTAGGACTGAGCCTTGAGGAACCCTGACAGTAAGAGGAGGGGACCTAGGACTGAATCCTGAGGAATCCTGACAGTAAGAGGAGGGCACCTAGGACTGAGCCTTGAGGAACCCTGACAGTAAGAGGAGGGGACCTAAGACTGAGCACTGAGGAATCCCAACAGTAAGAGGAGGGGACCTAGGAATGAACACTGAGGAACCCCGACAGTAAGAGAAGGGGGCCTAGAACTGAACCCTGACAGTAAGAGGAGGTGGCCTAGGACTGATCCTTGAGGAACCCCAACAGTAGGAGGGAGCCGAGAACTGAACCCAGAGGAACCCCGACAGTAAGAGGAGGGGACCTAGGACTGAGCCCTGAGGAGCCCGACAGTAAGAAGATGGGACCTAGGACTGAGCCCTGAGGAACCCTGACAGTAAGAGGAGGAAACCATGGCTGAACCCAGAGGAACCCCGACAGTAAGAGGAGGGGACCAAGGAATGAACACTGAGGAACCCCGACAGTAAGAAGAGAGGGTCGAGGTCTAAGCCCTGAGGAACCCTGACAGTAAGAGGAAGGGACATAGGACTGGGCGCTGAGGAACCCCGACAGTAAGAGGAGGGACCTAGGATTGAGCGCTGAGGAACCCTGACAGTAAGAGGAAGTGACCTAGGACTGATCCTTGAAGAACCCCGACAGTAGGAGGGAGCTAAGGAATGAACCTTGAGGAACCCCGACAGTAAGAGGAGGGGACCTAGGACTGGGCCCTGAGGAACCCCGACAGTAAGAAGATGGGACCTAGGTCTGAGCCCTGAGGAACCCTGACAGTAAGAGGAGGGGACCTAGGACTGAGCCCTGAGGAGCCCCGACAGTAAGAAGATGGGACCTAGGACTGAGCCCTGAGGAACCCTGACAGTAAGAGGAGGAAACCATGGCTGAACCCAGAGGAACCCCGACAGTAAGAGGAGGGGACCTAGGAATGAACACTGAGGAACCCCGACAGTAAGAGGAAGGGACCTAGGACTGGGCGCTGAGGAACCCCGACAGTAAGAGGAGGTGACCTAGGACTGATCCTTGAAGAACCCCGACAGCAGGAGGGAGCTAAGGACTGAACCTTGAGGAACCCCGACAGTAAGAGGAGGGGACCTAGGACTGAACCCTAAGGATCCCCGACAGTAAGTGTAGGAGCCGAGGACTGAACCCTGAGGAACCCCGACAGTAAGAGGAGGGGGCCTAGGACTGAGCCCTGAGGAACCCTGACAGTAAGAGGAGGGGATGTAGGACTGAGCCCTGAGGAACCCCAACAGTAAGGAGACAAGGAGAGGAATAACAGCCAGTAGATGATATAGTAAGGAGCGGTCAGAGAGGTAGGAGGAGAACCAGGAGAGAACGGTGTCCTTGAGGCCAATAGAGCGGAGCATAGTGAGGAGGAGCTGGAGATCCACAGTGTCAGAGAGATCCAGGAGAATCAGCAGGGAGTAGTGACCATTAGATTTAGCTGTTAGTAGATCATTAGAGACTTTAGTGAGGGCGACAACAGGATCCTACATCATTCTCACACAGCTCCCACACCACCGAAGGACCTTTGGTGACATGATGCCCATGTGACTATGATGTCACCAAAGGCCATTAGTGTTATGATCTGCTACAGAGACTAAGGAAAGGCAGGAGATCTGTCCCTACAATAGAACTAAACTAGATCCCTACGATGTAACGGGGAACCTGAACCTGCGATCAGACCCGCTAAAGTCCTCGGCTAGTCTGAACGCAGACCTATAGATGTGGGGGAGGGATCCCTACAAGATCTAAGGACTGGGATATAGTTGGACACCTCCTAGCAGAAATAGTAGCAGTCAAAGACAAACACACAACAAAAAGCAAAGAGGTCATAAGACCTAGCAAAACTAACAGAGTACGGCAATAGAGCAACAAGCTAGCTCAACAGTAGTAAATACAAATGAAGTCCAGCAAAGCCAGGAGGGCGGAGCCGGATTAAATAGGCAAAATGGTCATGTGACCAGCAAACTAAAAAAAACCTAACAGGAGAGTTGTAACAGTACCCCCTCTTCTAAGAGGATCCTCCGGATCCCCTAGGTCCAGGCTTACCAGGAAACCTCCTGTGAAACGCTCCGACAAGTCTGGAAGCAGAAACATCATCTGACCTCACCCATGAGTTATCCTCACGTCCGAAACCCTTCCAAGCGACGAGATACTGCAAACTCCCTCTATACCGTCTAGAATTTAGGATGCGGGAAATTTCATATTCCCCGTCCTCCACCACCGGAGGAACAGTGGCAGAGGCGTCACCATCCGACACATCAGCTTTTTTCAACAGAGAAACATGAAACACCGGATTAATCCTCCAGGACGTAGGAACCTCCAGCCTAACAGCAGATTGGTTGACAACCTGAAGCACCTTAAAGGGCCCTACGAACTTGGGACCCAATTTTTTAGAAGGAATCCTCAATCGCAGATTCTTAGAGGACAACCAAACCATGTCACCAACAGCAAACAAAACCTCTTGCCGTTTCCTATCAAAGTACCTCTTAGATTTTTTGTTAGCCTCCTGAAGATTACCACGCACATCCGTCCAAACTCTCTCCAAATCACCGGAAAAATTCTCCTCCTCAGGCACAGCCGAAACCAATTTGGAAAATGACCCAAAAGACGGATGTCTCCCAGAACAACAAAAAAAAGGCGAACACCCAGCAGAAGAGGATGTATGGTTTTTAAGAGCAAATTCAGCAAGTGGCAGAAACTCAGACCACCCCTCTTGATTGTCTGCCACAAAACAACGCAAGAACTGCTCAACATCCTGGTTCTTCCTTTCTGTCTGGCCATTAGACTCAGGATGATATCCAGATGAAAACGACAAATGAACTCCCAACCTGTCACAAAAGGCACGCCAAAAACGAGCCACGAACTGAGGACCCCTATCAGAAACAATGTCAGTAGGAACGCCATGTAGTCTGACAATCTCCTTGACAAAGGCCTTAGCGAGAGTCTTAGCGCAAGGCAGTTTGATGAAGGGAACCAAGTGACACATCTTGCTAAAACGGTCCACGACCACCCAGATGACCGTGAAACCCTCAGAGGGGGGAAGGTCAGTAATAAAGTCCATAGCCAGATGTGTCCAAGGTGCACTAGGAACCTCCAGAGGGCAAAGCAACCCCGAAGCAGGAGCATGCGAAGACTTAGATCTAGCACATATAGTACATTGACGCACCCACTTAATGACTTCCTTCTGCCATCCAGGCCACCAAAAACTGCGACCCACAAGTCTCTTGGTCTCAGAAATTCCTGGATGACCTGCCAACCGAGACTCATGACACTCAACAAACAAATCTCTCCTAAAGGTCCTAGGCACAAACAACCTCCCATGGGGAGTGTTAGATGGGGCATTCTCCTGTGCTTTAAGAATCTCATCCTTCAAAACGGAGTCCAAAGCAGCAATCACAACACCTTCTTGTAAAATGGTCTCCTCCTCCTCCTCAACACCGACCATGGGAGAAAAGCTGCGAGACAAAGCATCCGCTTTAACATTCTTGGTACCCGGGATGTAAGTAACGGAAAAATTAAACCGCGAGAAAAAAAGTGCCCACCTAGCCTGACGGGCATTCAGGCGCTTGGCAGCATCAAGATAGATCAGATTTTTATGATCAGTGAAAACCTGAACGGGAAATTCAGCACCTTCCAAGAAGTGGCGCCAGTGTTCAAATGCGAGTTTAATAGCCAGCAATTCCCGATTACCAATATCGTAATTAAGTTCAGTCTCAGAAAAAATTTTTGAAAAAAAGGCACAAGGATGTAATCCATCCCCGTTATCCTGAGACAACACCGCACCGACCCCCACCGAAGAAGCATCAACCTCAACCAAAAACGGCCTAGTCACATCAGGCTGCATAAGGATGGGAGCAGAGCTGAACCTCTCCTTGAGATACACAAAAGCTTCAATGGCCTCAGAAGACCACTGAACCGCATCAGCACCTTTCCTGGTGAGATCAGTCAGAGGTTTGACAATAATAGAAACATTTTTTATGAATTTTCTGTAATAATTGGCGAAACCCAAAAACCTCTGTATCGATTTCAAACCAATAGGCCTAGGCCATTCCTGCACAGCCTGAACCTTAACCGGATCCATCTCAAAACCTTCGCTGGAGATAATGTAACCCAAAAAACTAATTCTCTGTACAGCGAACTCACATTTCTCCAGCTTAGCAAAAAGCGAATTGTCCATCAATAACTGTAATACCTCACGCACGCTCCGCCAATGAGACTCCAGATCCGGCGAATAAATCAAAATGTCATCCAAATACACAACCACATTTTTACCAATCAAAGGTCTAAGGATGTCATTAATAAGATTCTGAAAAAATGCAGGAGCATTAGTAAGACCAAAAGGCATAACCAGATTCTCAAAATGACCCACAGGAGTGTTAAAAGCAGTCTTCCATTCATCACCCTCCTTCATGCGCAACAGATTGTATGCCCCCCGGAGATCAATTTTAGAGAACCACTTGGCCCCCATTAACTGGTTAAACAGATCAGGAATCAATGGCAGTGGGTAAGGATTGCGTACAGTAATTTTGTTAATCTCACGAAAATCCAGACAAGGATGTAAACCGCCGTCCTTTTTTTTTACAAAAAAAAATCCAACCGCCACAGGAGACTTAGAGGGCCTAATGTAACCGGCGGCCAAACTTGTCTGTATGTATTCCTCCAAAGCCTTCCTCTCAGGAATAGTAAGGTTAAATAAACGACTCTTAGGAAGAGTCGCTCCAGGGACAAATTCAATAGAACAATCATAGTCTCTATGGGGAGGCAAAACCTGCGATTCCTTCTCAGAAAAAACTCTCCAAAAATCCTGAATAGGAACAGGCAATTCTCCCCTATCCAAAGCTGCAATACGCCCGTTACAACACTTGTCATAACATTTATGGCTCCAGGATTTAATTTCACTGGTAGACCAATCCAGTACAGGATTGTGAAATTTTAACCAGGGCAATCCCAATATTACTGGAGAAGGCAAGTTATTCAACACTACCAAATCCAAATTCTCATGGTGAACACCATTAATAGTGAGAGGAAATTCACAGACCTTGAGAGTAATATTCTTCAAAGGGGAGCCATCCACAGAAACCACAGCAATAGGGGATGACAAAGTTTTAGGTTCTAATTTAAGTTTTTCCAAAAATCCCCCATCAATCACATTCAGAGTAGAACCACAATCCACAAATACCCGAAATTCAATTAATTCATCCTGAGCAGCAGTAGTGGCAGATAGGAATACTCCCTTAGAATTTAAACAGGCAATACGGGCATGACTGACCATTTTTTATTTCTTTCTTCATACGAAGCACACAGCTTTTAATAAAATGACCAGAATTTACGCAATAGAAACACAAGCCTTCAGAAAGTCGGCAGTCTTTTTCCTGAGAGCGGGGTGCCATCGCCCCAATTTCCATCGGCTCTTCATTGTCAGAACAGAACCTCTCAGAACTCGAAGCTGACATAGCAGAGGATTTGCTCACATTAACCCTTGCACGCAGTCTCCTGTCCACCCGTATAGCTAATTGCATTGCCTCCTGCAAGTTTCCAGGTGTGGGATAAGCAATCAGTAAATCCTTAACCCTTTCACATAGCCCTGCAAGAAACAAGCTTTTCAAAGCAGAATCGTTCCACCCCACCTGGGCAGACCACCGACGGAAGTGAGAACAATATTTTTCCACATTACCTCATCCCTGCCTCAAACGTCTTAATTCAGACTCAGCAGATGAGACACGATCAGGATCATCGTACAATAAACCCAAAGCAGAAAAAAAACTATCCACTGATCTAAAGCACGGATCACTAGGTTGGAGAGAGAAGGCCCATCCCTGAGGATCTTTGCGCAAAAGTGACATTATGATCCCTATGCGCTGTGATTCATCACCAGAGGATCCGGGTCTCAAACGAAAATATAATAGACAAGCATTTTTAAAAGAAAAAAAATCTTGTTGTTCACCAAAAAATAGATCAGGCAGATGTACCTTAGGTTCAACAAAATGTGGTCCAGAACAGTTACTCACGTGTTGTTGGAGCTTGGCCACCTCCAGAGAGAGTCCCTGCAGGCGTTGAGCCAAATCCTGAACCGACACCATGATGGAAACTGGAGGTCTTTCCTTAGAGAAAATTTTTTTTTTTTTTACTGGCTGGACTTACTGTTATGATCTGCTACAGAGACTAAGGAAAGAGAGGAGATCTGTCCCTACAATAGAACTAAACTAGATCCCTACGATGTAACGGGGAACCTGATCCTGCGATCAGACCCGCTAAAGTCCTAAGCTAGTCTGTACGAAGACCTATAGATGCAAGGGAGGGATCCCTACAAGAACTAGGGACTGGGACAAGTTGGACACCTCCTAACAGAAATAGTAGCAGTCAAAGACAAACACAACAAAAAGTAAAGAGGTCAGAAGACCTAGCAAAACTAACAGAGTACGGCAATAGAGCAACAAGCTAGCTCAACAGTAGTAAATACAAATGAAGTCCAGCAAAGCCAGGAGGGCGGAGCCGGATTAAATAGGCAAAATGGTCATGTGACCAGCAAACTAAAAAAAACCTAACAGGAGAGTTGTAACAATTAGATAGATAGATAGATAGATTCAGTCTTCTTCCCATAAACCATACAGCCCTCACTATAGTCCTTATAACTGCGGGGTTCGCCCGCACAGGAAATAGGATTCAGCTCTGTTTACCAAGAGCGCAGCTCTGGAGGTCAGCTCCTCTCCAGAACACACAGAACAATCATTAAGTGCAAAGGCTTCAACTTTACCACCTGGACTTCTCCCTAGGGTGGAGATATGGTGAACAGCCATCCCGCCCACCTCTTCAGCTGTTCATAATAGACCAGGGCCTGTCATTGCCGATTAACCCCTCTCAGCACGTAACATGCAGAGCAAAACTTCCAGGTTTATATCATACTAGATGGTGGCCCGATTCTAATGCATCGGGTATTCTAGAATTTGTATGCGCCGACTGGGAGCAATCAGCAGAGGTGTGTTTAAATTTTGCGCCAAAATCGCTGATTGGTCGAGGTCGGCAACTGTGACCAATCAGCAGAGCGTTGTTTAAATTTGGCACAAAAAACGAAGATTGGTCGCAACCACCGGCCGCGACCAATCAGCAGAGTGAGGTCTAAATTTGGCGCCAATACTGCTGACTGGTCACGGCCGACAACCGCGACCAATCAGCAGAGCGGTGTTTAAATTTTGCGCCAATACTGCTGATTGATCTCGGCCAGCGACCACGATCAATCAGCAGAGCGTTGCTTAAATTTGGCGCCAATCTCGCTGATTGGACACGTCCGGCATCCGCGACCAATCAGCACAGCACTGTTTAAATGTGGCGGCAAGATCGGTGATTGGTCGCGGCCACTATTTAAATGTGGCGCCCAAATCGGTGATTGGTCGCGTGCAGCGGCCGCGACCAATCAGCAGAGCGGTGTTTAACTTTAGCGCCAAGATCACTGATTGGTCGCGCTCTCCGCACGCGACCAATCAGCGAATGGTATTGGTGAGAAGTGGGGAGCGGAATCGAATTAGTGAGGACCGCGGAGCGCCGCTGCCTGTGCGGATACTTCTGCTGCGAGAACCCGGGACATGAGCGGGCGCTCGCAGCAGAAGTATCCCGACCCGCAGCGCCGCTCCCCGGTCCTCCCTTCACACCCTAGCCGCTGATGTCCCCACAGTATCTGCATGGTGTTACAAGTGTCCGGACATTTGTGTTAAAAATCGCTGATTGGTCGCGGGCGCTGCCCGCGACCAATCACCGATTTGGGCGCCACATTTAAATAGCGTCCGCGACCAATCAGCACAGCGGTGTTTAAATGTGGAGCCAAGATCGGTGATTGGTCGCGGCCGATATTTGAATGTGGCGCCCAAATCGGTGATTGGTCGCGGGAAGCGTCCGCGACCAATCAGCACCGTAGTGTTTAACTTTTGCGGCAAGATCCGTGATTTGTCGCGGGCCAAGACCGCGACTAATCACTGATTTGTGCGGCACTTTTAAATAGCGGCCGCGACCAATTGGATGTCAGCGCCGCTCCCCGGTCCTCCCTTCACACCCTAGCCGCATGGATGTCAGCGGCGCTGCCTGTGCGGATACTTCCGCTCCGAGAACCCGGGACATGAGCGGGCGCTCGCAGCAGAAGTATCCGGAACCGCAGCGTCGCTCCCCGGTCCTCCCTTCATACCCTAGCTGCTGATGTCCCCACAGTATCCGCATTGTGTTACAAAGATCCGGACATTTGTGTTAAAAATCGCTGCTTGGTCGCTGGCGCGGCCCGCGACCAATCACCGATTTGGGCGCCAATTTTAATTATCGGCCGCGACCAATCACCGATCTTGGCTCCACATTTAAACACCGCTGTTCTGATTGGTCGCGGCCGCTCTTTAAATCTGCCGCACAAATCGATGATTGGTCGCTGTCTTGGCCCGCGACCAATCACTGATCTTGGCGCCAAAGTTAAACACTATTGTGCTGATTGGTCGCGGACGCTGCCCGCGACCAATCACCGATTTGGGCGCCAATTTTAATTATCGGCCGCGACCAATCACCGATCTTGGCTCCACATTTAAACACCGCTGTTCTGATTGGTTGCGGCCGCTCTTTAAATCTGCCGCACAAATCGATGATTGGTCGCTGTCTTGGCCCGCGACCAATCACTGATCTTGGCGCCAAAGTTAAACACTATTGTGCTGATTGGTCGCGGACGCTGCCCGCGACCAATCACCGATTTGGGCGCCAATTTTAATTATCGGCCGCGACCAATCACCGATCTTGGCTCCACATTTAAACACCGCTGTTCTGATTGGTCGCGGCCGATATTTAAATCAATCAGCGATTTTTAACACAAATGTCCGGATCTTTGTAACACCATGCGGATACTGTGGGGACATCAGCGGCTAGGGTGTGAAGGGAGGACCGGGGAGCGGCGCTGCGGGTCGGGATACTTCTGCTGCGAGCGCCCACTCATGTGCCGGGTTCTCGCAGCAGAAGTATCCGCACAGGCAGCGCCGCTGACATCCATGCGGCTAGGGTGTGAAGGGAGGACCGGGGAGCAGCGCTGCGGGTCCAATTGGTCGCAGCCGCTCTTTAAATCTGCCGCACAAATTGGTGATTGGTCGCTGTATTGGCCCGCGACCAATCACTGATCTTGCGGCCAAAGTTAAACACTATTGTGCTGATTGGTCGCGGACGCTGCCCGCGACCAATCACCGATCTTGGCTCCACATTTAAACACCGCTGTGCTGATTGGTCGCGGCCGATATTTAAATGTGGCGCCCAAATCGGTGATTGGTCGCGGGCAGCGTCAGCGACCAATCAGCACAGCGGTGTTTAAGTTTTGCGCTAAGTTCAGTGATTGGTCGGGTCCGAAGACCGCGACCAATCATCGAATCGTCTTGGTGAGGACCGGGGAGCTCCGCTGCCTGTGCGGGTACTTACGCTGCGAGAACCCGGACATAGCGGGCGCTCGCAGCAGAAGTATCCCGACCCGCAGCGCCGCTCCCCGGTCCTCCCTTCCGCATGGAGGTCAGCGATGCCGGCGGTCCATCCGCTGCTACCGGCCAGGAGATAAGCACCTCGCGCCGCTCATCTCCCGGCTGCATCTCCGTCCCGCAGATGGGTCCGGCGGTCGGGTTCCTTCTGCTGGTACCGGCCGGGAGATGAGCGCCTCGCGCCGGTCATCTCCCGGCTGCATCGCCGCTGAGCTCCGTCCCGCAGATGAGCCGCTAACGGCCGCCATCTTTTTTCAGAAATCCCGCGGCGCTGATTGGCCGCTGGCGGACCAATGAGCGACGCGGGATTTCCTGGACAGACAGACAGGCAGACAGACAGACAGACAGACAGACGGGATAAGACGATTATATATATAGATAAACTAATAACCTCAATGAAGCAAATCTCCCCTCCAGCACATCACCAGTGACCCTTTTATATATCCCCCCCTCCTCTGCTCAAAGCCAGGGGGGGTTGGCACCTTCAGTCACCAGACAGGTAAGCATCTGTAGCGCCCCTGCGGGTTCAGTCGCCACAGAGGTACTGCATCTCACCCAGAGGTGTGGTACCTCACTCTCAGGTAAGGATGGAGTACTGCCCAGGACCCACACACCCGCATCCAACACACTCCACCCCAGTAGGGAAGGGCGAGATTACTCCTAAGGGAGAGCACAGTCCCTGGTAGGAGGGTGGAACCATGTAGTGGGTGTGGGTGGGGGAAGCAGTTCCAGGGAGCACCGTCGGGGTAGTAGTATAAAAGAGAGGGTTGAAGGTTCTAGAGAGAGTTCAGTCAGAGGAGAGAGAGTTGGGAGCAGGAGCTCTGGAGGAGTAGAGAGAGGAGAGCGGGCCTGGTAAAAGAGGCCCAGGAGAGAGAGGACGAGAGCAGAGGAAAGGCTCCAGAATCAGAGGGGATCCCAGGTGCACGGTGAGTGCAGGAAGCCACCCGTGCGCCCGAATCTACACGGACGTGGAGGGATCAGGCCGCAGAGAGGACCGGCCCCTAAACTAGTGGAGAATAATCAGGCTCAGCTAGATAACCGGAGGCTGCTGCATTTGCAAGGTGCAGTAGCCAACCACCACGATTATATAGCCAAAAAGGTGGCCACATAGGGTCCAGGGGACTGCACGTCACCCAACAAGACCTGAGGCTACCGGCTTGGGACACTGATCGTGAGGCGCACGGCAGGAGGGTGAGATCCAGCGTAGGAAGACGACCGAGGAAGGAACATAGAACGGGGTCCCGTTTAAGTACTCCTGAGATACCTGAGAGTTGCTAAACCCCTTCCCAGGAGGACACAGGACGACGTGGGAGGTTACACACTGGCCCTGGTAACCTGGAGTCTTGAACAACTGTGAGTAAACCTTGAAGACTGTGCCCCACTGTGTCCTGGAATTATTGCTGCGCCATCACCAGCCCTGCACTACACAGCACCAGCAACATCTACCTCATAACATCACTGCACCGCCCTGGAGCTGAGCTCTGCCTGTGGAGAGCTGAACCAACTCTGCTGCGTCACCATCAGCTCCAGAGGACCTGCACCACAGCGGCGGCCCCCTATAGCCACATACCACAGGTGGCGTCACGAACATTATCTCTAAAAAATTTATTCCCCTTTTACTTTCCCCTTTAATTGACCGCCCTGGGTCACGGACCGGGTCACTGCCACCGTGACACCCCCAGCACCGACTGGCCCGGCTACCGAGTACCCCACGGCCCATGGGGCGCGTCACATCAACATGACATCTAGTGTATGTTAGTGTGTAGTTTCCCGGGCCTATGCTCCACATGGAAGCTGAAGTTCTGGAGTGCCAGACACCACCTAGTCACCCGGGCATTCTTCCCATTCTTTTCCATCATTCATCTCAGGGGTGCATGATCTGACACTAACCTGAACTTTCGGCCCAGCAGATAGTACTTCTAAGTGTCAATCGCTCATTTGATGGCCAAGCATTCTTTTTCCACAATGGCATAGTTTTCTCACAGGAGGAAATTTTCCACTTGGGAAAAGGATTGGCTGATTCTCCCCATTTATTTCCTGAGACAATACGGCTCCGAACCCAAATTCTGAAGCATCCGTCTGGGCCACGAGCTCCTTCATGAAGTCCGGTGTGACCACAGGGCTAGCTTCAACTCCTGGAAAGCCGACTCTGTTTCGGAGGTCCACTTTACTATCAATGACTTTGTGCCTTTTAATGAGTTCTTTCAGGGGTTCGGCTCTCCTGGTGAAATTTGGGGTGAACTGCCGATAGTATCCCACAATTCGCAAGAAACGCCCTAACCTTTTTCTTGCAGACTGGTTGCGGCAAATTTTGGATTGCTTCCGCCCTGTTCTCCTGCTAGTTGATTTCTCTCCGACCAGTGATATAGCCTAGGTAACTGGCCTCCACCTTCCCCATGACGCACTTCTTTAGGTTTATAGTACACCCTGCCTTCCTCAGTGCGTTCAGTACCACCTGGACCTTCGGCAGATGACTTTCCCAATCAGGACTGAAGATCACAATATTGTCTAGATAAGCTGTGGCGTATTTCTTGTGAGGAGTTATGACCCAGTCCATGGACCTCTGGAATTCGGCAGGGGCTGCTTTGCAGACCAAAAGGCATCCTGGTGTATTGGAAATACCCATCAGGTGTAGAGAAGGCCATCTTCTCTTTTGGCCGTTTGGGACATCGGAATTTATCAGTACCCTTTAGTTAGGTCGAGGGTGGTGATGTATCTTGCTGACCCCAACCTCTCAATGAGCTCAACGACTTGGGCATGGGATACGCATCAAACATAGACACCTAATTCAGGTTATGGTAATCATTACAAAACCGCCATTCTCCATTTGACTGCTGTACAAGGACAATGGGACTTGACTGTGTATGGCCAACCCGGGGTCCTCCCTTTACAATGCCCTCTCCCATCTTCCAGCACTCACTTTTTTCCACCAAATAAAAACACTGCACCTGTATTTCTTTTGGATAAATTTGGCCACAGCGGCCATTTTATTAACAAACAACATTAACGTATTAACAGTGTTATAAAATAAACTAGATGGTGGCCCGATTCTAATGCATCGGGTATTCTAGAATATGTATGCGGCAGACCGGGCGCAATCAGCAGAGCGGTGTTTAAATTTGGCGCCAAAATCGCTGATTGGTCGCGGCCGGCAACCGCGACCAATCACCAAAGCGGTGTTAAAATTTGCCACCTATATCGCAGATTGGTCACGGCCGGCGGTCACAACTAATCAGCAGAGCGGGGTTTAAATTTGGCAGCAATAATGCTGATTGTTTGCGGCCGGCGGTCGCGACCAATCAGCAAAGCGGTGTTTAAATTTGGCGCCAATAATGCTGATTGGTCGCGGGCAGCGAATGCGACCAATCAGCAGAGCGGGGTTTAAATTTGGTGCCAATAATGCTGATTATTTGCGACCGGTAACCGCGACCAATCAGCATAGCGGTGTTTAAATTTGGCGCCAATAATGCTGATTAGTCGCGGCCGGCAACCACGACCAATCAGCAGAGCGGTGTTAAAATTTGGCGCCAATATCGGTGCTTGGTCGCGGCCGGCCACCGGCACCAATCAGCGAAGCGGTGTTTAAATTTGGCGGCTATATCGCTGATTGGTCTCGGCCGGTGGTCGCGACTAATCAACAGAGCGGGGTTTAAATTTGGCGCCAATAATGCTGATTGGTTGCTGCCGGCGACCACGACCAATCAGCAGAGCGGGGTTTAAATTTGCCACCCATATCGCTGATTGTTCGCCGGGGAGCGGCTGCTCGCAGCAGAAGCATCCCGACCGGCGACGCCGCTCCTCGGTCCTCCGTTCACACTTGCCGTCGGGAGATCAGAGCGTTGTTTAAATTTGGCGCCAATCTCGCTGATTGGTCGCGGTCGGCTGGCATCCGCGACCAATCAGCAGAGCGTTGTTTAAATTTGGCGGCAATCTCGCTGATTGGTCGCGGTCGGCTGGAGTCCGCGACCAATCAGCAGAGCGTTGTTTACATTTGGTGCCAATTTCTCTGATTGTTCGCGGCTGGAGTCCGCGACCAATCAGCACAGCAGTGTTTAAATGTGGCGCCCAAATCGGTGATTGGTCGCGGGCTGCGGCCGCGACCAATCAGCACAGCGGTGTTTAACTTTTGCGCCAAGATCACTGATTGGTCGCGGGCGGAGTCCGCGACCAATCAGCGAATCGTATTGGTGAGGAGCGGGGAGCGGAATCGTATTAGTGAGGACCGGGGAGCGGCGCTGCCTGTGCGGCTACTTCCGCTGCGAGAAGCCGGGAGATGAGCGACTGCTCACAGCAGAAGTATCCCGACCCGTAGCGCCGCTCCCCGGTCCTCCCTTGACACCCTAGCCGCATGGATGTCAGCGCCGCTGCCTGTGCGGATACTTCCGCTGCGAGAAGCCGGGACATGAGTGGGCGCTCGCAGCAGAAGTATCCCGACCCGCAGTGCCGCTCCCCGGTCCTCCCTTCGGCATGGAGGTCAGCGGCGCCGGCGGTCGGGGTCCTTCAGCTGCCACCGGCCGGGAGATGAGCGCCTCGCGCCAGTCATCTTCCTGCTGCATCTCCGTCCCGCAGATGAGCCGCTAACGGCCGCCATCTTTTTTCAGAAATCCTGCGGCGCTGATTGGCCGCTGCCGGATCATTGAGCGACGCGGGATTTCCAGGACAGACAGACAGACCGACAGACAGACGGGATAAGACGATTATATATATAGATAAGATGGGAGGGTTCTTAAAGTTAAAATTAGATCTGGCATAAATTAAACCGAACTCGATCCACCATGTTACCCTCAGCCGTCCATCACCGGCTCGAGGGCACCAAAAGCCCCCAGGGTAAAACCCCGTCCAGAGCCCAAAACCAAATGCCAGATCACCCCGCTCCAATTAACCAACTGCCTGTAATTTTACCAAATTCTTCCCACCGACACTTCTGTGCCAACTCCAAGAACCCCACCCCCCGCCACAAACAAACAGCCCTGACCACCTCAGGCTCGGGAGTGCCCCAAAACCGCCATCGCCCTCTCAATCCCCTCCTGTATAGCCAATGCCCACAAATCGATACCAATGTCATTCAAGTGCACGCCATCCTTTGCCCAAAAATCTCCAACCCCCGCCTCGAGTTTAAAATGTCGAACGCTCACTCCCCCGTTCCTGGACACAAAAGCTGCTATGGCTCTATTCAACTTTACTCGTGCCCTATTAATCCCCTTCAATGATCTAGCCTCCCTCCATTTTTTCCTTGGCACAATGTCAGACCAAACCGTCAACACCTCAGGAAAGGATGTCCACAACCTTAAAAAATCATATCGAATGTCCCTCATCAATTCCCTAACCGGGTGGGCCCCCGAATCATTCCCACCTGCATGTACCACCAAAGCATCCGGCGTACGGTCCAAACGGGCCACCTTATGAAATTCAGGCAGCACCCTTCTACATACCATGCCTCTGGAGACGAGCCACCGAACCACCACTTGCTCTATATTAAAACCCAATTGCCTACCGTTTGGCCTCACGTCCGCCCGCAGCGCCCCCCAGTGGACGAAAGAGTGTCCCAGAATCCATGCTAACAACGGGACGCCATCTGCAACAAACAATCACAAGGTATTCAATACTTAACAAGATAAAACCACATAAACCCCCCGTACCTAATGCCGTACATAAGACAAATAACGATCAGAACTTCACCTCCCGATGCGTTGTATCACGTCTTTGCCCAAACCCAAACCATCCGCTTCTGACGCTGCACCAATCCTGAAAGAGTGTGACCCGTACGCCTCCGGGCGAAGGCCCAACTCCCGAACTCCTTTCTTAAATACCGCTATGAATTGAAAACATGACAAACTCCCCATTTTCATGACACAGTAAGGGACCCACTCGCCCAAACCAAACCTGCCAGTACGCCGTTAAACATCTCCTCGGGCAAAAGAAAGCTCCATTAACCTCACCCAATACTACCCGCTTGCCTCTACCCAATTGATCTGTCTTCCCACGCCTGATCCAAAATTCAATGCCCCTATCCCAACAGCTCACATCCTCTGCAAACAAACCCCCAACCCTATCCCTTCTCGGTGCCACCAATTCACCCAATCTCAGCGCACCAAAAAATGCCAACGAAAAGGCTAACCTAAACAGTGTAGCTTCAAAAACTGAACAACAAATCTTATCCAACACTAATCCCAACCTTTCCAAGATGCTAAAAGTCACTGGTCTTCTTTTATCTAACACCGTACCTCCTCTCCTAAAGACCCTAAGTGCTTGCTTCACTAAAATGGACTTCGTAACATCTTTTTTTTTCTTGCAATTTAAAACCAAACGCAAGTAATGCCACGAATTTGCCAACTTTTGAAACAGACCATCCAATCTCCGCTGCCCTTCCCACAAGAAACAACACAGCCATCTCTCTATCACCGACATTCTCCACCAAACCCCACCAACTTTGCCATACTCGCGACGATGCCTCGTAAGATGACCAGGTCTGCCACGTAATGGACTCCCGTATTAACCGTCCCGCTCCTCCATAACCAGCTGCCACAGATGCGAAGGGCAGTCCTGTCCCACGTCCTCGGCCTCTGGTGCTAGCGCCCGGAAACGATCCCACTGGAAACGAGACAAGGCGTCTGCGATGGAACCTGGAACATGGACCGCTGTAATCCAAGCGTTCAAATTAAGACAACAGAGAACTAGTTCCCTCAGCAGCCTAATCACCGGAGGAGACGAGGCCGACAAGCTGTTGATTACAGACACCATTCCCATGTTATCGCAATGAAACCGAATTCTCCTGTTCGCAAAACACTCCCCCCAAATTGAAACCGCAACTACGATAGGAAACAATTCCAAAAACGCCAGGTTCCTCGTAAGACCCCTCTCCTTCCACATATTCGGCCATTCACCAACACTCCAACGCCCCTTCCTGTAGGCCTCGTAACCAGCACCTTCCGCAGCATCTGTAAAAATCTCACAATCACAACTGTTCAAAAACTCGTGCTGAATTAACGACCTGCCATTATAATTCTCCAAAAATAACTTCCAAACCTTCAAATCCCATATCCTGATCCTGCAGGCAAAATTCAAGCGACCTAACAGTGATTGTAGCTCCTTCAGCGTTACCTTATGCAACCTCCTGACTCTATCAACCTCCCGACTCAATCAACCTCCCGACTCAATCCACTTCTTTCTTGAGCAAACTCAATTTATCGTCAGGCAACCGACAACTCCATCCTCTCCGAATCGATTAATATGCCCAAAAAAGGTAAAATGGTGCAAGGTCCTTCCGTTTTTTCCTCCGCCAATGGTACGCCAAAATTCTCCGCTACCCACACCATGGTACCTAACAAATTCCTACACAACCACAATTGCGGAGGACCTATAAACAAAAAGTCATCCAAATAATGAATGACCGACTGAACTGATGCCAGGTCCCTCACCACCCATTCCAAAAAGGTACTAAACGTTTCAAACAAGGAACACGAAATTGCACAGCCCATTGGCAAACACCTATCCACGTAGTATTTCCCTTTCCAAAAACAACCTAACAATGGGAAGCTATCCGGGTGAACTGGCAGCAACCTAAAAGCCGACTCGATATCAGTCTTAGCTAGCAAAGATCCTGGCCCATATCTCCGCACCCATTGCACTGCCGCATCAAATGATGTATACTCAACCGAACACAATTCCTGTGCAATGCCATCATTCACCGAGAGCCCCTTTGGATACGACAAATGCTGAATCAAACGAAACTTATTCGGCTCTTTCTTGGGCACAACCCCCAACGATGAAATAATCACCTCGCTACTAGGTAATTCCTGAAACGGTCCAGCCATCCTACCCAACTCAACCTCTTTTGCCAACTTCACACTAACCACCTCCGGATGAAGGGAAGTCGACATCAAATTCTTAACAGAAAAGGGGACCTCATGATCAGGAAGAGGAATCCTAAAACTCTCCAAGAAGCCATCTGAAATGACCTTAGCCTTCAGCTGATCCGGATACCTACTTAGAAAGGGGGCCATCTTGTGAAGCCTCACCGGAGTCACCCCCTTGACCGGTACCCATTGGCATTTTTCCCTTACCCTTCTTAAAGCATTTAGACACTCCGTGTGAACTTCCGTTACAATGGGAGCACACGTGTTTGAATTTGCAGGAGTTCCCATACTTACATTGCCCGTCATTAAATTGCCAACAAGTTCCCGCTTCCTTCTTATAGCTTTGTGCCCCCTGACTACTTCCCCCGTGTCCTTCTGATTAGTTCCCGCTACTGCTGCTCCCATGAAAGGACTGCCCGTACCTCGCCGGAGCTATAACCTTCAGCCACAGCCCTATGTCCTTCTGATCCCCTCTAATCTCCGGCCACACCGCCTTCCTCTGCTCGTCATATCGTAACCATGTCTGACCCCATAAGTACGATGAGCCCCCCCAATAGCATCTAGGTAACAAACTAAACCTGAGTAATTATCCGGAGCTTTCTCTCCGATGACACTAGCCATTATCGTAAAAGCTTGCAACCAATTGACAAACGTCTGAGGAATCAACCTCCACCTACGCTTCTCTTCCTCCTCTTTTTTACTGTCGTCCTTTATTCCCTTGTCCAAGTTAAACTTTTCCAGCGGAAGAAGGGAAAAAATTTCCACATATTTGCGCCATATTTTTTCTTTAACCTATTTCTTCAAGTGTGCCCCCAACGGCCCCTCAAAGCCCACATATAACTCCCCTCTAGCCCTATCATCCAGTTTTACGGCATCCACTTTATCCTTTTCTGTCTGCACGGAAACCGATACTCCCGAAAGTGCCCCTTCAACACACACCGTTGACCTTGCCGATTCACTCCCCACCTGCGGCACTACCGGTTGACTAGGTAACCAAGCCCCCAACGGAGATAACCCTGCCTCCCTGGCTCCACCACCGTCTATTCTTGCCAGAAACTGCGACATGCTCGTGAAAATATCCCTGAGGCTCTCGACGTCCGACCCACGCCTCCCCCTAACATTTACCCCGCTGGGCCCTGCCAACTGCCTATCCCCTAACCCTTCCGCCAACGACCCCGCGGGCGACAAACCATACATAGACGCATACTCACCGAGCTGCGCAGGTGCTGTGTTCCCGCTAGCCGTACGTCCCGAATCCTGTTGATTCCTTGAGTCGTCCCGATCCTCTCCGTATTCTGATTCTCCCGAGTCTTCCTGCTGCTCAAGGCCCGTGCCCTTGGCCTCCTCGTGACCAGGGGGGACCTGAGCACGTGCTGTTGCCTCCGCAAATCATCTTCCACCCATCACTGCGCCGGTCCTCCCTGCCGTCCGTGGCCCTGCCCGACCTCTGGACCCGGGCTCCCCAGCCCGCTCCGAGCTGATCCGTGGATGCCTGCCAGGCAACTCCATGTTGCTGCCTGCCGCTCTAGTACCCTGGATTAGGTGACTTGGGCCAGGCAGCAGGTCCTCAAACTGCTGCTGCCTGCCCGTATACCCGCCGTGCTGTCCTCCCCTGCTGCTGGTTCTAACAGGCACCCCGACTGGAACATCGCTAGGTGTGCCTGTCGTGCTGCTGGTCCTGTTGGCCCCCTTTCTTTTTGGAATGCGCCGCCGCGAACTGCTGCCGGCTCTTTTTGCGGGGGACAAATAAATCTGCCCACCGCCTGATTCCTGTGCCACCCTGTCTAATATTGCCGGCGCAGGCGGCGACGCAGGCCGCACTTTCGGGGCGGCCCCGCCCCCTGGCTGATGACGCGGCTGTAGAGCGGGCCTTGCTTCCGACGTGGCCCGGGCTCTGTTACTGCGGCGCACCGCCGAAGCAAGCCGCACTTCCGGTGGGGGAGTCACTTCAGTCGCGGACTGCGACACGCTGGCGGCAGTGCCCACAGGCCGTCTTGGCGGATTCCTGCCGTGGCGGGCGCGACGGCGGGGGATTCCGCCGCCATGCTCACCAGACACAGGGTCCCCTGAGGGGCTCCGCAGCCTGCGCCTGCTGCGCGCAGACATCTCCGGTGAAAGCCTCTCGGGGGGCCGCGTTCTCCTGGTCCTCCTACCTGGCCCCGACTGCAGTTCTTCATGTCTGGCATTCCCCAGCACTTCGGACAACTGGGACTCCAACGACCCTTCACGCCTGGAGCGAGCTGCGTCCCGCAGCCTGGCAATCAGGGAGTCAACCGTCTCCATAGGTGCCCGGTCAGTGTCAACCATCAGTGGGTGAGTTGGAAAAAGATTTTTTTTTTTTTTTTACTTTCTTGTGCACTTTCACAATTTTCCCTTATGACTTCCCTGCCGGACTGACTCTTTCCCGCACTTTTTCCTTAATATACTCTCCGCCCGCCCCCTCCACACTTATACCCAATCCGGATCTCTTAGATTCAAAAATTGCACCCTCCTGGTCAACCCTGATCATGTGGGGCTTCCTTCTAGTTTCACTTGTCTCCAGCCCCCTTCTGGACCAGCCGCTCTGCGACCCTTTTCAAAAACCGCCACAAAATGCTTCAACCTCCTCCCCCTGGGTCATCTTTTGCATGTTACATCTTACCGCCTTCCAGACATGCGATTCATCTTCTGGACTTGGGGTTGGGGCGGTTTCTCTGCTGCGGACTTTCGCTGCCAGTAGTTCTATCTGCTATTGCTGTTGTTGTATTAGGAGTTTATTTGTCTCCTACTGGGCTTGCTGTTGCTGCTGCTGGAGCTCCTGCTGTTGCTGGAGCTGCTACTGGTGGTGCTGCTGGCTTTGGATCAGGTGCTTGATCAGTTCCTCCATTTTGTCCGATCACTGTTCCATTCTTAAAGCTGCCTTCATCTAGGACATGCAGTTTGTCCACAGCCGTCACACTTGCTTCCTGGAGATCGTGCCCGCATTCTCCACCACCTGTGGCAGATCGGCTCACTTGACTGCTTAATGAGGTGGTCACAGGAATGCTTCTTGTTTAAATTTTAAACTGACTTATTAAAACAGGCTTGATAAACCAGTCCCAACAAAAGAAATAGACATCTTCAGTCTTCTTCCCATAAACCATACAGCCCTCACTATAGTCCTTATAACTGCGGGGTTCGCCCACACAGGAAATAGGATTCAGCTCTGTTTACCAAGAGCGCAGCTCTGGAGGTCAGCTCCTCTCCAGAGCACACAGAACAATCATTAAGTCCAAAGGCTTCACCTTTTCCGCCTGGACTTCTCCCTAGGGTGGAGATATGGTGAACAGCCATCCCGCCCACCTCTTCAGCTGTTCATAATAGACCAGGGCCTGTCATTGCCGATTAACCCCTCTCAGCACGTAACATGCAGAGCAAAACATCCAGGTTTATATCACTGAAGCTAATAACCTCAGTGAAACATATCTCCCCTCCAGCACATCACCAGTGACCCTCTAACAACAGTCACGGCCAAAAGTGTTGGCACCCTTGAAATTGTTCCACAAAATGAAGTTTTTCTCCCAGAAAATTATTACAATTCCCCATGTTTTGTTATATATACACAGTGGGGGAAATAAGTATTTGATCCCTTGCTGTTTTTGTAAGTTTGCCCACTGACAAAGACATGAACAGTCTATAATTTTAAGGGTAGGTTAATTTTAACATTGAGAGATAGACTATCCAAAAAAAAATCAAGAAAATCGCATTGTATAAATGAGGTAATTTGTTTTGCATTTTGCAGTGATAAATAAGTATTTGATCCCCTACAAACCATTATGAGTTCTGGCTCAAACAGACCAGTTAGACGCTCCTAATCAACTCATTACCTGCATTAAAGAGAGCTGTCTTACATAGTCACCTGTATAAAAGACTCCTGTCCACAGACTCAATCAGTCAGAATCTGACCTCTACAACATGGGCAAGACCAAAGAGCTTTCTAAGGATGTCAGGGACAAGATCCTAGACCTGCACAAAGCTGGAATGGGCTACAAAACCATAAGTAAGATGCTGGGTGAGAAGGAGACAACTGTTGGTGCAATAGTAAGAATATGGAAGAAATACAAAATGACTGTCAATCGACATCGATCTGGGGCACCATGCAAAATCTCACCTCGTGGGGTATCCTTAATCACGAGGAATGTGAGAGATCAGCCTAAAACTACATGGGGGGAACTTGTTAATGATCTCCAGGCAGCTGGGACCACAGTCACCAAGAAAACCATTGGTAACACATTACGCCTTAAAGGTGTAAAATCCTGCAGTGCCCGCAAGGTCCCCCTGCTCAAGAAGGCACATGTGCAGGCCCGTCTGAAGTTTGTCAATGAACACCTGGATGATTCTGTGAGTTATTGGGAGAAGGTGCTGTGGTCAGATGAGACAAAAATTGAGCTCTTTGGCATTAACTCAACTCGCCGTGTTTGGAGGACGAGAAATGCTGCCTATCACCCAAAGAACACCATCCCTACTGTCAAGCATGGAGGAGGAAACATTATGTTTTGGGGGTGTTTCTCTGCTAAGGGCACAGGACTACTTCACCGCATCAGTGGGAGAATGGATGGAGCCATGTACCGTAAAATCCTGAGTGACAACCACTTTCCCTCCGCCACGACATTAAAAATGGGTCGTGGCTGGGTCTTCCAGCAAGACAATGACCCAAAACATACAGCCAAGGCAACAAAGGAGTGGCTCAAAAAGAAGCACAGTAAGGTCATGGAGTGGCCTAGCCAGTCTCCAGACCTTAATCCCATAGAAAACTTATGGAGGGAGTTGAAGCTCCGAGTTGCCAAGCGACAGCCTCAAAATCTGAATGATTTAGAGATGATCTGCAAAGAGGAGTGGACCAAAACTCCTCCTGACATGTGCGCAAACCTCATCATCAACTACAAACAACCTCTGACTGCTGTGCTACCAACAAGGGTTTTACCACCAAGTATTAAGTGTTGTTTGCCAGAGGGATCAAATACTTATTTCTCACTGCAAAATGCAAATAAATGTATCTAATTTATACAATGTGATTTTCTTGATTTTTTTTGGATATTCTATCTCTCAATGTTAAAATTAACCCACCCTTAAAATTATAGACTGTTCATGTCTTTGTCAGTGGGCAAACTTACAAAAACAACAAGGGATCAAATACTTATTTCCCCTACTGTATATATATCAATTACCTTGACAACACAAAAAAAAATGAAAAAAAGGCAAATTGGACATAATTTCACACAACTCCAAAAATGGACCGCACACAATTGTTGGCACCTTCAGCTTAATATTTGGTTGCACCCTGTGGAATAAATAACTGATATCAATCGCTTCGTACAACCATCAAGGAGCTTCTTACTCCTCAAAGCTGGAATTTTGGTGGCCATGTGAGGTGGTGGACACAGTGTAAGGTGGCCATGTGAGCCGATGGGCGCAGTGTGTGGTGGCCATTTGAGGCAATGGACACAATGTAAGGTGGCCATGTGAGGCAGTGGACGCCATGTTGTAAGGCCATGTGAGGAGGTGGATGCCATATTGGGTAGCCATATGAGGCGGTGGATGCCATGTTGGGTGGCCATGTGAGGCGGTTGGCGCAATTTGGGGGCCATGTGAGGTAGTGAACGCCATGTTGGATGGCTATGTGAGGCGGTGGATGCCATGATGGGTGGCCATGTGAGGCGATGGGTGCAGTGTGAGGTGGCCATGTGAGGCGGTGGACACCATGTTGTTTGGGCATGTGATACGGTGGATGCCATGTTGGGTGGCCATGTAAGCCGATGGGCACAGTGTGAGGTGGCCATGTGAGGCGATGGGCGCAGTGTGAGGTGGCCATGTGAGGAGGTGGATGCCATGTTGAGTGGCCATGTAAAGCGATGGGCACAGCGTGAGATGGCCATGTGAAGCAGTGGACGCCATGTAAGGTGGCCATGTGAGGAGGTGGATGCCATGTTGGGTGTCCATGTGAAGCAATGGGTGCAGTGTGAGGTGGCCATGTGAGGCAGTGGATGCCATGTTGGGTGGCCATGTGAGGCGATGTGTGCAGTGTGGGGGCCATGTGAGGCGGTGGATGCCATGTTGGGTGCCCATGTGAGGCGATGGGAGCAGTGTGAGGTGGCCATGTGAGGCGGTGGATGCCATGTTGGGTGGCCATGTGAGGCGGTGGATGCCATGTTGGGTGACCATGTGAGGCGATGGCCGCAGTGTGAGGTGGCCATGTGAGGCAGTGGATGCCATGTTGGATGGCCATGTGAGAAGGTGGTTGCCATGTTGGGTGGCCAAGTGAGGCGATAGGCGCAGTGTGAGATGGCCATGTGAGGCGGTGGACACCATGTTGCCTGGGCATGTGATACTGTGGATTCCATGTTGGGTGGCCATGTAAGGCGATGGGCACAGTGTGAGGTGGCCATGTGAGGCGATGGGCGCAGTGTGAGGTGGCCATGTGAGGAGGTGGATGCCATGTTGGGTGGTCATGTAAAGCGATGGGCACAGTGTGAGATGGCCATGTGAAGCAGTGGACGCCATGTAAGGTGGCCATGTGAGGAGGTGGATGCCATGTTGGGTGTCCATGTGAAGCGATGGGCGCAGTGTGAGGTGGCCATGTGAGGCGGTGGATGCCATGTTGGGTGGCCATGTGAGGCAATGTGTGCAGTGTGCGGGCCATGTGAGGTGGTGGATGCCATGTTGGGTGGCCATGTGAGGCGATGGGAGCAGTGTGAGGTGGCCATGTGAGGCAGTGGATGCCATGTTGGGTGGCCATGTGAGGAGGTGGATGCCATGTTGGGTGGCCATGTGAGGCGGTGGATGCCATGCTGGGTGACCATGTGAGGCGATGGGCGCAGTGTGAGGAGGCCATGTGAGGCAGTGGACGCTATGTTGGATGGCCATGTGAGGACGTGGATGCCATGTTGGGTGGCCATGTGAGGCGATAGGCGCAGTGTGAGGTGGCCATGTGAGGCGGTGGATGCCATGTTGGATGGCCATGTGAGGCGATGGGCACAATGTGAGGTGGCCATTTGAGGCGGTGGACACCATGTTGGCTGGGCATGTGATACGGTGGATGCCATGTTGGGTGGCCATGTAAGGCGATGGGCACAGTGTGAGGTGGCCATGTGAGGTGATGGGCGCAGTGTGAGGTGGCCATGTGAGGAGGTGGATGCCATGTTTGGTGGCCATGTAAAGCGATGGGCACAGTGTGAGATGGCCATGTGAAGCAGTGGACTCCATGTAAGGTGGCCATGTGAGGAGGTGGATGCCATGTTGGGTGTCCATGTGAAGCGATGGGCGCAGTGTGAGGTGGCCATGTGAGGCCGTGGATGCCATGTTGGGTGGCCATGTGAGGTGATGGGCACAGTGTAAGGTGGCCATGTGAGGAGGTGGATGCCATGTTGGGTGGCCATGTGAGGCGGTGGATGCCATGTTGGGTTGCCATGTGAGGCGATGGGCGCAGTGTGAGGTGGCCATGTGAGGAGGTGGATGCCATGTTGGGTGGCCATGTGAGGCGGTGGATGCCATGTTGGGTGGCCATGTAAGGCGGTGGATGCCATGTTGGGTGACAATGTGAGGCGATGGGCACAGTGTGAGGTGGTGGACGCCATGTTGGATGGCCATGTGAGGCAGTGGATGCCATGTTGGGTGGCCATGTGGGTGGTGGACGCCATGTTGGATGGCCTTGTGAGGCGGTGTATGCCATGTTGGATGGCCATGTGATACGGTAGATGCCATGATGGGTGTCTATATGAGGCGATGGGCACAGTGTGCGGTGGCCATGTGAGGCGGTGGACACCATGTTGGGTGGCCATGTGAGGCGGTGGATGCCATGTTGGGTGGCCATGTGAGGCGGTGGATGCCATGTTGGGTGTCCATGTGAGGCGATGGGTGCAGTGTGGGGGCCATTGCGGAGATAACGCTGCTTCCTGTGATGATACTTTGTGCTGTTTTGTATTCGCTCTTACTTTGTGGATAATCTGCGCCATCGCTTCATAATTAATGCGCCATCTGGCTGTTTGCAGCTTTGTTTGTCAGCGTGGAGATGGCGGTGGGCGGCCGCGGCTTTGCGAGAAGCAGCTTGTGTGTAACATTACTGGTGACCGCGTGTAGGATGCAGCGTCTGCTCCGAAAAACAGGACAAACAATCAGGACAAGCACAAAACAGACTGTGATACCAACATCGAGGCATCGCAGGGTCATGGATTCATCTAGATTCACGTGGCTGAAATACTCTGTGCTGCTGTCGGATTGTCTGATATGCCGACCATCCATAATCTACACTAGAGTGCATACATATATAATGCCGATGGTGTTACTGACATACACTACAGCGAGCGGACCCCCGAGGGTCTATTACACATGTAGTTTGGGTAGTGCTCCACTCTTCCGAACACTCTCATCATTGCAGGGCATAGACCTCACAGGAGGCTGCGGAGGCTGCGGAGGCTGCTGGTCTCTGGATGTTGTTTCGGAAGGTTCTGACACCAGAAAGTATCTTCATTGCTTCAAGTCCAGACTTCATGTAAAAACTGTCAATGGGGTCTGGAGGAGGATAGAAGAGCATAGAGGAGGAGGACAGAGGAGCGTGAAGGAGGAGGACAGAGGAGCCTGGAGGAGGAGGAGGACAAAGGAGCCTGGAGGAGGAGGAGGACAAAGGAGCCTGGAGGAGGAGGAGGACAGAGGAGCCTGGAGGAGGAGGACAGGGGAGCCTGGAGGAGGAGGAGGACAAAGGAGCCTGGAGGAGGAGGAGGACAGAGGAGCCTGGAGGAGGAGGAGGACAAAGGAGCCTGGAGGAGGAGGAGGACAAAGGAGCCTGGAGGAGGAGGACAGGGGAGCCTGGAGGAGGAGGAGGACAAAGGAGCCTGGAGGAGGAGGAGGACAGAGGAGCCTGGAGGAGGAGGAGGACAAAGGAGCCTGGAGGAGGAGGAGGACAGAGGAGCCTGGAGGAGGAGGAGGACAAAGGAGCCTGGAGGAGGAGGAGGACAAAGGAGCCTGGAGGAGGAGGAGGACAAAGGAGCCTGGAGGAGGAGGAGGACAAAGGAGCCTGGAGGAGGAGGAGGACAGAGGAGCCTGGAGGAGGAGGAGGACAGAGGAGCCTGGAGGAGGAGGACAGAGGAGCCTGGAGGAGGAGGAGGAGGACAGAGGAGCCTGGAGGAGGAGGAGGACAGAGGAGCCTGGAGGAGGAGGAGGACAGAGTAGCCTGGAGGAGGAGGACAGAGGAGGAGGAGGACGAAGAGGACAGAGGAGCCTGGAGGAGGAGGAGGACAGAGGAGCCTGGAGGAGGAGGAGGACAAAGGAGCCTGGAGGAGGAGGAGGACAGAGGAGCCTGGAGGAGGAGGACAGGGGAGCCTGGAGGAGGAGGAGGACAAAGGAGCCTGGAGGAGGAGGAGGACAGAGGAGCCTGGAGGAGGAGGAGGACAAAGGAGCCTGGAGGAGGAGGAGGACAAAGGAGCCTGGAGGAGGAGGAGGACAGAGGAGCCTGGAGGAGGAGGACAGGGGAGCCTGGAGGAGGAGGAGGACAAAGGAGCCTGGAGGAGGAGGAGGACAGAGGAGCCTGGAGGAGGAGGAGGACAAAGGAGCCTGGAGGAGGAGGAGGACAAAGGAGCCTGGAGGAGGAGGACAGGGGAGCCTGGAGGAGGAGGAGGACAAAGGAGCCTGGAGGAGGAGGAGGACAGAGGAGCCTGGAGGAGGAGGAGGACAAAGGAGCCTGGAGGAGGAGGAGGACAGAGGAGCCTGGAGGAGGAGGAGGACAAAGGAGCCTGGAGGAGGAGGAGGACAAAGGAGCCTGGAGGAGGAGGAGAACAAAGGAGCCTGGAGGAGGAGGAGGACAGAGGAGCCTGGAGGAGGAGGAGGACAGAGGAGCCTGGAGGAGGAGGACAGAGGAGCCTGGAGGAGGAGGAGGAGGACAGAGGAGCCTGGAGGAGGAGGAGGACAGAGGAGCCTGGAGGAGGAGGAGAACAGAGTAGCCTGGAGGAGGAGGACAGAGGAGGAGGAGGACGAAGAGGACAGAGGAGCCTGGAGGAGGAGGAGGACAGAGGAGCCTGGAGGAGGAGGAGGACAGAGGAGCCTGGAGGAGGAAGAGGACAGAGGAGCCTGGAGGAGGAAGAGGAAAGAGGAGCCTGGAGGAGGAGGAGGACAGAGGAGCCTGGAGGAGGAGGAGGACAGAGGAGCCTGGAGGAGGAGGACAGGGGAGCCTGGAGGAGGAGGACAGAGGAGCCTGGAGGAGGAGGAGGATAGAGGAGGAGGAGGACGAAGAGGACAGAGGAGCCTGGAGGAGGACAGAGGAGCCTGGAGGAGGAGGAGGAGGACAGAGGAGCCTGGAGGAGGAGGAGGACAGAGGAGCCTGGAGGAGGAAGAGGACAGAGGACCCTGGAGGAGGACAGAGGAGCCTGGATGAGGAGGACAGGGGAGCCTGGAGGAGGAGGACAGAGGAGCCTGGAGGAGGAGGAGGACAGAGTAGCCTGGAGGAGGAGGACAGAGGAGGAGGAGGACGAAGAGGACAGAGGAGCCTGGAGGAGGAGGAGGACAGAGGAGCCTGGAGGAGGAGGACAGAGGAGCCTGGAGGAGGAGGACAGGGGAACCTGGAGGAGGAGGACAGAGGAGCCTGGAGGAGGAGGACAGAGGAGGAGGAGGACGAAGAGGACAGAGGAGCCTGGAGGAGGACAGAGGAGCCTGGAGGAGGAGGACAGAGGAGCCTGGAGGAGGAGGACAGAGGAGCCTGGAGGAGGAGGAGGACAGAGGAGCCTGGAGGAGGAAGAGGATTGAGGAGCCTGGAGGAGGAGTAGGACAGAGGAGCCTGGAGGAGGAGTAGGACAGAGGAGCCTGGAGGAGGAGGAGTACAGAGGAGCCTGGAGGAGGAGGAGGACAGAGGAGCCTGGAGGAGGAGGAGGACAGAGGAGGGCATGGAGCCTGAAGGAGGAGAAGGACAGAGGAGGGCATGGGAGCATGGAGGAGGACAGAGGAGGACAGAGGAGGTCATGGGAGCCTGGAGGAGGACAGAGGGGCCTGGAGGAGGAGGAGGACAGAGGAGCCTGGAGGAGGAGCAGGACAGAGGAGCCTGGAGGAGGAGCAGGACAGAGGAGCCTGGAGGAGGAGGACAGAAGAGGGCATGGGAGCCTGGAGGAGGAGGAGGGCATGGGAGCATGGAGGAGGAGGAGGGCATGGGAGCCTGGAGGAGGAAGAGGATTGAGGAGACTGGAGGAGGAGGAGAGAGGAGGGCATGGGAGCCTGGAGGAGGAGAAGAACAGAGGAGGGCATGGGAGCATGGAAGAGGAGGACAGAGGAGCCTGGAGGAGGAGGACAGAGGAGCCTTGAGGAGGAGGAGGACAGAGGAGCCTGGAGGAGGAGAACAGAAGAGCCTGGAGGAGGAGGAGAGACAGGGCATGGGAGCCTGGAGGAGGAGGACAGAAGAGCCTGGAGGAGGAGGAGGACAGAGGAGGGCATTGTAGCATGGAAGAGGACAGAGGGGCCTGGAGGAGGAGGACAGAGGAGCCTAGAGGAGGAGGACAGAGGAGTCTGGAGGAGGAGGAGGACAAAGGAGGGTATGGGAGCATGGAGGAGGACAGAGGAGCCTGGAGGAGGAGGAGGACAGAGGAGCCTGGAGGAGGAGGAGGACAGAGGAGCCTGGAGGAGGAGGACAGGGGAGCCTGGAGGAGGAGGACAGAGGGGCCTGGAGGAGGAGGACAGAGGAGCCTGGAGGAGGAGCAGGACAGAGGAGCCTGGAGGAGGAGGAGGAGGACAGAAGAGGGCATGGGAGCCTGGAAGAGGAGGACAGAGGAGGGCATGGGAGCATGGAGGAGGAGGAGGGCATGGGAGCCTGGAGGAGGAAGAGGATAGAGGAGCATGGAGGAGGAGGAGAGAGGAGGGCATGGGAGCCTGGAGGAAGAGAAGAACAGAGGAGGGCATGGGAGCATGGAAGAGGAGGACAGAGGAGCCTGGAGGAGGAGGACAGAAGAGCCTGGAGGAGAAGTACAGAGGAGCCTGGAGGAGGAGGATGACAGAGGAGCCTGGAGGAGGAGGACAGAGGAGGGCATGGGAGCATGGAGGAGGAGGAGGACAGAGGAGCATGAAGGAGGAGGACTGAGGAGCATGGAGGAGGAGGACAGCGACAGAGGAGCCTGGAGGAAGAGGACAGAGGAGCCTAGAGGAGGAGGAGGACAGAAGAGCCTGGAGGAGGAGGACAGAGGCGGCTGGAGGAGGACAGAGGCGCCTGGAGGAGGAGGAGCGAGGCAGATTACAGAGAAGCCTGGAGGAGGAGGAGGACGACAGATGAGGTCATGGGAGCCTGGAGGATGAGGACAGAAGATCCTGGAGGAGGATGAGGACAGAGGAGGGCATGGGAGCCAGGAGGAGGAGGAGGACCACGACAGAGGAGCCTAGAGGAGGAGGAGGACAGAGGAGGGCATGGGAGCATGGAGGAGGAGTAGGACAGAGGAGCCTGGAGAAGGTGTAGGACAGAGGAGGACATGGGAACATGGAGGAGGACAGAGGAGGGCATGGGAGCATGGAGGAGGACAGAGGAGCCAGGAGGAGGAGGACGATGGCAGAGGAGCCTGGAGGAGGAGGAGAAGGACATAGGAGGGCATGGGAGCCTGGAGGAAGAGGACAGAGGAGCCTGGAGGATGAGGAGGACAGAGGAGGGCATGGGAGCATGGAGGAGGACAAAGGAGCCTGGAGGAGGAGGAGGATGACAGAGGAGGGTATGGGAGCATGGAGGAGGACAAAGGAGCCTGGAGGAGGAGGAGGACATAGGAGGGCATGAGAGCCTGGAGGAAGAGGACAGAGGAGCCTGGAGGATGAGGAGGACAGAGGAGGGCATGGGAGCATGGAGGAGGACAAAGAAGCCTGGAGGAGGAGGAGGACAGAGGAGGGCATGTGAGCCTGGAGGAGGAAGACAGAGGAGCCTGGAGGAGGAGGGGGACAGAGGAGCCTGGAGGAGGAGGGGGACAGAGGAGCCTGGAGGAGGAGGACAGAGGAGCCTGGAGGAGGACAGAGGAGGGCATGAGAGCATGAAGGAGGAGGAGGACAGAGGAGCATGGAGGAGGATAGAGGAGGGCATGGGAGCATGAAGGAGGAGGAGGACAGAGGAGCCTGAAGGGAGGAGGAAGACAGAGAAGCCTGAAGGGAGGAGGAGGAGGACAGAGGAGGGCATGGGAGCCTGGAGGAGGAGGACAGAGAAGCCTGGAGGAGGAGGACGGAGGAGGGCATGGGAGCATGGAGGAGTAGGAGGACAGAGGAGCCTGGAGGAGGAGGAGGACGACAGAGGAGGGTATGAGAGCATGGAGGAGGAGTAGGACAGAGGAGCCTGGAGGAGGAGGAGGACAGAGGAGGGCATGGGGGCATGGAGGAGGAGGAGGATAGAGGAGCCAGGAGGAGGACGACGACAGAGGAGCCTGGAGGAGGAGAAGGACATAGGAGGGCATGGGAGCCTGGAGGAGGAGGACAGAGGAGCCTGGATGAGGAGGACAGAGGAGAGCATGGGAGCATGAAGGAGGAGGACAAAGGAGCATGGAGGAGGAGGAGGACAGAGGAGCCTGAAATGTGGAGGAAGACAGAGAAGCCTGAAGGGAGGAGGACAGAGGAGGGAATGGGAGCATGGAGGAGGAGGAGGACAGAGGAGGGCATGGGAGCCTGGAGGAGGAGGACGGAGGACGGCATGGGAGCATGGAGGAGGAGGACAGAGGAGCCTGGAGGAGGAGGAGGATAGAGGAGGGCATGGGAGCATGGAGGAGGAGGAGGACAGAGGAGCCTGGAGGTGGAGGAGGACAGAGGAGGGCATGGGAGCATGGAGGAGGAGGACAGAGGAGCCCGGGGGAAGAGGACGACAGAGGAGCCTGGAGGAGGAGAAGGACATAGGAGGACATGGAAGCCTGGAGGAGGAGGACAGAGGAGGGCATGGGAGCATGGAGGAGGACAGAGGAGCCTAGAGGAGGAGGAGGACGATAGAGAAGCCTGGAGGAGGAGGAGGACGATGACAGAGGAGGGCATGTGAGCCTGGAGGAGGAGGACAAAGGAGTCTTGAGGAGGAAGAGGACAGAGGAGGGAGGAGGAGGAGGACAGAGGAGCCTGGAGGGAGGAGAAGGACAGAGGAGCCTGGAGGGAGGAGGAGGAGGACAGAGGAGCATGGAAGGAGGAGGAGGAAGACAGAGGAGCCTGAAGGGAGGAGGAGGAGGACAGAGGAGCCCGGAGGAGGAGGAGGAGGAGGACAGAGGAGGGCATGGGAGCCTGGTGGAGGATGAGGACAGAGGAGCCTGGAGGAGGACGATGACTAAAACAGAGGGTACTGGAGAAAGAAAACAGAAGAGCCTGCAGGAGGACAGAGGAGGGAGTGTTAGCATGGAGGAGGAGGACAGTGGACTCTGGAGGAGGAGGGCAACAGAGTTGTCTGAATAATGGGGAAAGAGTGGCATGGAGCAGGTGGACAGAGGAGCATGGAGAACAGAGGAGCAGGAAGAGTACAGGTGAGCCTGGAGGATGAGGAGGACTAAAGAGCCTGGAGGAGTACAAAGACGTGTGGAGGCAGAGAAGCACAGAGGAATGTGAAGAGGACAGTGGAGCCTGGAGGAGGGGAGGACAGTAGAGTTAGTAGGAGAACAGAAGAGCCTGGAGGAAGAGGCGGACCAAGTATTCTGGGGGACAGAGGAGTGTGGAGGCAAAGAAGGTGGACAAAGGAGTGTGGAGGAGGAGGACAAAGGAGCTTGGAGGAGAGGGAGAACAGAAGAATCTGCCGGAGAACAGAGGAGCTTGGAGGAGGATAGCGGAAAGAAGAGCCTGGAGGAGGATGACAAAAGAAGATTCCATAGGAGGACAGAGGAACCTGGAGGTGGAAGAGGAGGACAATAGAGCCTGGAGATGGAGGAGGAGGAAAGAGGAGCCTGAAGAAAGAGGACAGAGCAGTGTGGAGAAGGACAGAGGCTGGAGGAGGAGGAGGACCAAGAATTCTGGAGGATGACAGGGGAGTGTGCAGGCAGATAAGATGGACAAAGGAGTGTGCAGGTGGAGGCGGTATACATAGGATTGTGGAGGAGGACAGAAGAGCCTGGAGGAGGACAGAGGAGTGTGCAGGCACAGAAGGTGGACAGAGGAGTGTGAAGGAGGAGGACCGAGGATTCTGGGGGGGGGGCATAGGAGTGTGGATGAGGAAGAGGAGCTGACAGATAAGTATGGAGGAGGACTGAGGAGGACAGGAGAGCCTGTAGGAGGACAGTGGGGTCTCGAGGGGGAGTGTGGAGGTGGAGAGAGGAGCCTGGAGGAGGAGGACTGAGGATTCTGGAGAAGGACAGAGGAATGTGGAAGCGGAGGAGGAGGACTGATGATTCTGGAAGAGTACAGAGGAGTGTGGAGGAGGAATAGATGGAAGAGTAGAGTGGGGGAGGACAGAGTTGTGTGGAGGAGGACAGAAGAGTGTGGAAGACGTTGGCAGAGGAGTGTGGTGGAGGAGGACAGAAGAGCCTTGGGGAGGAGGATACAAAAGCCTGGAGGAGGAGGACAGAGGAGTGTAAAGGAGGAGAACAGCAGTGTGGAGGAGGACAGAGGAGTGTGGAGGAGTAGGGGGAGGAAGAGTCTAAAGAAGGAGGAGGACAGAAGAGTCTAGAGGAGGACAAAGGAGTGTGGAAGCGAAAGAGGTGGACAGATGAGTGTGGATTCTATAGGAGGATGTGGAGAACAAAGAAGTCTGGAGAAGGACAGGAGTGTGGAGGAGGAGGAGGTGAACATAGGAGTCTGGAGGAGTCTAGAGGAGGAGAAGGAGGAGGACAGAAGAGTCTAAAAGAGAAGGAGGAGGATAGAGGAGAATGAGGCATACAGAAGTGTCTAGAGGAGGACTAATTAGTTTAGGGGAGGAGGACAGAAGAGTCTAAAGTAAGACAGAGGAGTGTGGAGGTGAAAGAGGTGGACAGAGGAGCCTAAAAGAGGAGGAGGACAGAAGAGCCTGGAGTAGGACAGGAGTGTGGAGGCGGAGGAGGTGAACAGAGGAATCTGGAGGAGTCTAGAGGAGGACAGAGGAGTCTATAGGAGGAGAAGGACAGAGGTCACACCTGGTACGGAGCGGCCACACCTGGTACACAGAGGTCACACCCGGTATACAGCAGTCACACCCGGTATACAGCGGTCACACCCGGTATACAGCGGTCACACCCAGTATAGACCAGTATGTAGCACTGTCTCTGCTATATATAAAGGATGTTTTATTCCTGGAGACAGTGACATCCCTCCGCTCAGAGCTGCAGTACCGGTATCAGCCACACAGTCGGGGGGGAGATGTTTCTCTCATCCGGGCTGTTTGTAGGCTTATCTTCCCCTCAGGCTTTTAGCGCTCGGACGCCATAGTCGGAGTCGTTTCCAGACAGCTCTATTGGTCTGGCAGGTACCAGGCGGCACAATCTCCGGTGCTTTGATGTTCCATTACCGTATTGTTATCAGGTAACTTTCATCTCCGCGCTGCAATAATAGCGGACAATTAGATCATTGCTATAATGACTCCACGGCCGTTATCTATGAAGATGAGGAGGCGCGGACGCCTCTGTACAAAAGTCCGCTACCTTCATTGTGTGATTAGATGGCGGCGAAATAACCGATTATCAGAATAGGAAAAAGCTGCACACCGGAGAACAATGGCGCACCACCAGGGATCACAGCCGACCTCACACCGGTCACACACACCAGAGAACAATGCCGCACCACCAGGGATCACAGCCGACCTCATACCCGTCACACACACCGGAGAACAATGACGCACCACCAGGGATCACAGCCGACCTCACACCGGTCACACACACCAGAGAACAATGCCGCACCACCAGGGATCACAGCCGACCTCATACCCGTCACACACACCGGAGAACAATGACGCACCACCAGGGATCACAGCCGACCTCACATCGGTCACACACACCGGAGAACAATGCCGCACCATCAGGGATCACAGCCGACCTCATACCCGTCACACACACCGGAGAACAATGCCGCACCACCAGGGATCACAGCCGACCTCACACCGGTCACACACACCAGAGAACAATGCCGCACCACCAGGGATCACAGCCGACCTCATACCCGTCACACACACCAGAGAACAATGCCGCACCACCAGGGATCACAGCCGACCTCACACCGGTCACACACACCAGAGAACAATGCCGCACCACCAGGGATCACAGCCGACCTCACACCGGTCACACACACCAGAGAACAATGCCGCACCACCAGGGATCACAGCCGACCTCATACCCGTCACACACACCGGAGAACAATGACGCACCACCATGGATCACAGCCGACCTCACACCGGTCACACACACCAGAGAACAATGCCGCACCAGCAGGGATCACAGCCAACCTCATACCCGTCACACACACCGGAGAACAATGCCGCACCACCAGGGATCACAGCCGACCTCACATCGGTCACACACACCGGAGAACAATGCTGCACCATCAGGGATCACAGCCGACCTCATACCCGTCACACACACCGGAGAACAATGCCGCACCACCAGGGATCACAGCCGACCTCACACCGGTCACACACACCAGAGAACAATGCCGCACCACCAGGGATCACAGCCGACCTCATACCCGTCACACACACCAGAGAACAATGCCGCACCACCAGGGATCACAGCCGACCTCACACCGGTCACACACACCAGAGAACAATGCCGCACCACCAGGGATCACAGCCGACCTCACACCGGTCACACACACCAGAGAACAATGCCGCACCGCCGAGGATCACAGCCGACCTCACACCCGTCACACACACCAGAGAACAATGCCGCACCACCAGGGATCACAGCCGACCTCACACCGGTCACACACACCAGAGAACAATGCCGCACCACCAGGGATCACAGCCGACCTGACACCGGTCACACACACCAGAGAACAATGGCGCACCACCAGGGATCACAGCCGACCTCACACCGGTCACACACACCAGAGAACAATGCCGCACCACCAGGGATCACAGCCGACCTCACACCGGTCACACACACCAGAGAACAATGCCGCACCACCAGGGATCACAGCCGACCTCACACCCGTCACACACACCAGAGAACAATGCCGCACCACCAGGGATCACAGCCGACCTCACACCGGTCACACACACCAGAGAACAATGCCGCACCACCAGGGATCACAGCCGACCTGACACCGGTCACACACACCAGAGAACAATGTCGCACCACCAGGGATCACAGCCGACCTCACACCCGTCACACACACCAGAGAACAATGCCGCACCACCAGGGATCACAGCCGACCTCACACCGGTCATACACACCAGAGAAGAATGCCGCACCACCATGGATCACAGCCGACCTCATACCGGTCACACACACCAGAGAACAATGCCGCACCACCAGGGATCACAGCCGACCTCACACCGGTCACACACCAGAGAACAATGCCGCACCACCATGGATCACAGCCGACCTCACACCGGTCACACACACCAGAGAACAATGCCGCACCACCAGGGATCACAGCCGACCTCACACCGGTCACACACACCAGAGAACAATGCCGCACCACCAGGGATCACAGCCGACCTCACACCGGTCACACACACCAGAGAACAATGCCGCACCACCAGGCATCACAGCCGACCACACACTGGAGAACAATGCCGCACCGCCGGGGATCACAGCTGACCTCACACCGGTCACACACACCAGAGAACAATGCCGCACCACCAGGGATCACAGCCGACCTCACACCGGTCACACACACCAGAGAACAATGCCGCACCACCAGGCATCACAGCCGACCTCATACCCGTCACACACACCGGAGAACAATGCCGCACCACCAGGGATCACAGCCGACCTCACACCGGTCACACACACCAGAGAACAATGCCGCACCACCAGGGATCACAGCCGACCTCATACCCGTCACACACACCAGAGAACAATGCCGCACCACCAGGGATCACAGCCGACCTCATACCCGTCACACACACCAGAGAACAATGCCGCACCACCAGGCATCACAGCCAACCTCATACCCGTCACACACACCAGAGAACAATGGCGCACCACCAGGCATCACAGCCGACCTCATACCCGTCACACACACCAGAGAACAATGCCGCACCACCAGGGATCACAGCCGACCTCACACCGGTCACACACACCAGAGAAGAATGCCGCACCACCAGGGATCACAGCCGACCTCATACCCGTCACACACACCAGAGAACAATGGCGCACCACCAGGCATCACAGCCGACCACACACTGGAGAACAATGCCGCACCGCCGGGGATCACAGCTGACCTCACACCGATAACACACAGGAGAACAATGCCGCACCACCAGGGATCACAGCCGACCTCACACCGGTCACACACCAGAGAACAATGCCGCACCACCAGGGATCACAGCCGACCTCACACCTGTCACACACACCAGAGAACAATGCCGCACCACCAGGGATCACAGCCGACCTCATACCCGTCACACACACCAGAGAACAATGCCGCACCACCAGGGATCACAGCCGACCTCACACCGGTCACACACACCAGAGAACAATGCCGCACCACCAGGGATCACAGCCGACCTCACACCGGTCACACACACCGGAGAAGAATGCCGCACCACCAGGGATCACAGCCGACCTCACACCGGTCACACACCAGAGAACAATGCCGCACCGCCAGGGATCACAGCCGACCTCACACCGATCACACACACCAGAGAACAATGCCGCACCAACAGGGATCACAGCCGACCTCACACCGGTCACACACCAGAGAACAATGCCGCACCGCCAGGAATCACAGCCGACCTCATACCCGTCACACACACCAGAGAACAATGCCGCACCACCAGGGATCACAGCCGACTTCATACCCGTCACACACACCAGAGAACAATGCCGCACCACCAGGGATCACAGCCGACCTCATACCCGTCACACACACCGGAGAACAATGCCGCACCACCAGGGATCACAGCCGACCTCACACCGGTCACACACACCAGAGAACAATGCCGCACCACCAGGGATCACAGCCGACCTCACACCTGTCACACACACCAGAGAACAATGCCGCACCACCAGGGATCACAGCCGACCTCATACCCGTCACACACACCAGAGAACAATGCCGCACCATCAGGGATCACAGCCGACCTCACACCGGTCACACACACCAGAGAACAATGCCGCACCACCAGGGATCACAGCCGACCTCACACCGGTCACACACACCGGAGAAGAATGCCGCACCACCAGGGATCACAGCCGACCTCACACCGGTCACACACCAGAGAACAATGCCGCACCGCCAGGGATCACAGCCGACCTCACACCGATCACACACACCAGAGAACAATGCCGCACCACCAGGGATCACAGCCGACCTCACACCGGTCACACACCAGAGAACAATGCCGCACCGCCAGGAATCACAGCCGACCTCATACCCGTCACACACACCAGAGAACAATGCCGCACCACCAGGGATCACAGCCGACTTCATACCCGTCACACACACCAGAGAACAATGCCGCACCACCAGGGATCACAGCCGACCTCATACCCGTCACACACACCAGAGAACAATGCCGCACCATCAGGCATCACAGCCGACCTCATACCCGTCACACACACCAGAGAACAATGGCGCACCACCAGGCATCACAGCCGACCTCATACCCGTCACACACACCAGAGAACAATGCCGCACCACCAGGGATCACAGCCGACCTCACACCAGTCACACACACCAGAGAACAATGCCGCACCACCAGGGATCACAGCCGACCTCATACCCGTCACACACACCAGAGAACAATGGCGCACCACCAGGCATCACAGCCGACCACACACTGGAGAACAATGCCGCACCGCCGGGGATCACAGCTGACCTCACACCGATAACACACAGGAGAACAATGCCGCACCACCAGGGATCACAGCCGACCTCACACCGGTCACACACCAGAGAACAATGCCGCACCACCAGGGATCACAGCCGACCTCACACCCGTCACACACACCAGAGAACAATGCCGCACCACCAGGGATCACAGCCGACCTCATACCCGTCACACACACTAGAGAACAATGCCGCACCACCAGGGATCACAGCCGACCTCACACCGGTCACACACACCAGAGAACAATGCCGCACCACCAGGGATCACAGCCGACCTCACACCGGTCACACACACCGGAGAAGAATGCCGCACCACCAGGGATCACAGCCGACCTCACACCGGTCACACACCAGAGAACAATGCCGCACCGCCAGGGATCACAGCCGACCTCACACCGGTCACACACCAGAGAACAATGCCGCACCGCCAGGAATCACAGCCGACCTCATACCCGTCACACACACCAGAGAACAATGCCGCACCACCAGGGATCACAGCCGACCTCACACCCGTCACACACACCAGAGAACAATGCCGCACCACCAGGGATCACAGCCGACTTCATACCCGTCACACACACCAGAGAACAATGCCGCACCACCAGGGATCACAGCCGACCTCATACCCGTCACACACACCAGAGAACAATGCCGCACCACCAGGGATCACAGCCAACCTCACACCGGTCACACACACCAGAGAACAATGCCGCACCACCAGGGATCACAGCCGACCTCATACCCGTCACACACACCAGAGAACAATGCCGCACCACCAGGCATCACAGCCGACCTCACACCGGTCACACACACCAGAGAACAATGCCGCACCACCAGGCATCACAGCCGACCTCATACCCGTCACACACACCGGAGAACAATGCCGCACCACCAGGGATCACAGCCGACCTCACACCGGTCACACACACCAGAGAACAATGCCGCACCACCAGGGATCACAGCCGACCTCATACCCGTCACACACACCAGAGAACAATGCCGCACCACCAGGGATCACAGCCGACCTCATACCCGTCACACACACCGGAGAACAATGCCGCACCACCAGGGATCACAGCCGACCTCACACCGGTCACACACACCAGAGAACAATGCCGCACCACCAGGGATCACAGCCGACCTCATACCCGTCACACACACCAGAGAACAATGCCGCACCACCAGGGATCACAGCCGACCTCATACCCGTCACACACACCGGAGAACAATGCCGCACCACCAGGGATCACAGCCGACCTCACACCGGTCACACACACCAGAGAACAATGCCGCACCACCAGGGATCACAGCCGACCTCATACCCGTCACACACACCAGAGAACAATGGCGCACCACCAGGGATCACAGCCGACCTCATACCCGTCACACACACCAGAGAACAATGCCGCACCACCAGGCATCACAGCCGACCTCATACCCGTCACACACACCAGAGAACAATGGCGCACCACCAGGCATCACAGCCGACCACACACTGGAGAACAATGCCGCACCGCCGGGGAACACAGCTGACCTCACACCGATAACACACAGGAGAACAATGCCGCACCACCAGGGATCACAGCCGACCTCACACCGGTCACACACCAGAGAACAATGCCACACCACCAGGGATCACAGCCGACCTCACACCCGTCACACACACCAGAGAACAATGCCGCACCACCAGGGATCACAGCCGACCTCATACCCGTCACACACACCAGAGAACAATGCCGCACCACCAGGGATCACAGCCGACCTCACACCGGTCACACACACCAGAGAACAATGCCGCACCACCAGGGATCACAGCCGACCTCACACCGGTCACACACACCGGAGAAGAATGCCGCACCACCAGGGATCACAGCCGACCTCACACCGGTCACACACCAGAGAACAATGCCGCACCGCCAGGGATCACAGCCGACCTCACACCGATCACACACACCAGAGAACAATGCCGCACCACCAGGGATCACAGCCGACCTCACACCGGTCACACACCAGAGAACAATGCCGCACCACCAGGGATCACAGCCGACCTCATACCCGTCAGACACACCAGAGAACAATGGCGCACCACCAGGGATCACAGCCGACCTCATACCCGTCACACACACCAGAGAACAATGCCGCACCACCAGGGATCACAGCCGACCTCACACCCGTCACACACACCAGAGAACAATGCCGCACCACCATGGATCACAGCCGACCTCATACCCGTCACACACACCAGAGAACAATGCCGCACCACCAGGCATCACAGCCGACCACACACTGGAGAACAATGCTGCACCGCCGGGGATCACAGCTGACCTCACACCGATAACACACAGGAGAACAATGCCGCACCGACGAGGATCACAGCCGACCTCACACCGGTCACACACTGGAGAACAATGCCGCACCGCCGGGGATCACAGCCGACCTCACAACAGCCACACAACGGAGAACAATCCCGCTCCGCCGGGGATCACAACTGACCTCATACCCGTCACACACACCAGAGAACAATGCCGCACCACCAGGCATCACAGCCGACCTCACACCGGTCACACACACCAGAGAACAATGCCGCACCACCATGGATCACAGCCGACCTCATACCCGTCACACACACCAGAGAACAATGGCGCACCACCAGGGATCACAGCCGACCTCATACCCGTCACACACACCAGAGAACAATGCCGCACCACCAGGGATCACAGCCGACCTCACACCGGTCACACATACCAGAGAACAATGCCGCACCACCAGGGATCACAGCCAACCTCATACCCGTCACACACACCAGAGAACAATGCCGCACCACCAGGGATCACAGCCGACCTCACACCTGTCACACACACCAGAGAACAATGCCGCACCACCAGGGATCACAGCCGACCTCATACCCGTCACACACACCAGAGAACAATGCCGCACCACCAGGGATCACAGCCGACCTCACACCGGTCACACACACCAGAGAACAATGCCGCACCACCAGGGATCACAGCCGACCTCACACCGGTCACACACACCGGAGAAGAATGCCGCACCACCAGGGATCACAGCCGACCTCACACCGGTCACACACCAGAGAACAATGCCGCACCGCCAGGGATCACAGCCGACCTCACACCGATCACACACACCAGAGAACAATGCCGCACCAACAGGGATCACAGCCGACCTCACACCGGTCACACACCAGAGAACAATGCCGCACCGCCAGGAATCACAGCCGACCTCATACCCGTCACACACACCAGAGAACAATGCCGCACCACCAGGGATCACAGCCGACTTCATACCCGTCACACACACCAGAGAACAATGCCGCACCACCAGGGATCACAGCCGACCTCATACCCGTCACACACACCGGAGAACAATGCCGCACCACCAGGGATCACAGCCGACCTCACACCGGTCACACACACCAGAGAACAATGCCGCACCACCAGGGATCACAGCCGACCTCACACCGGTCACACACACCAGAGAACAATGCCGCACCACCAGGGATCACAGCCGACCTCACACCGGTCACACACACCGGAGAAGAATGCCGCACCACCAGGGATCACAGCCGACCTCACACCGGTCACACACCAGAGAACAATGCCGCACCGCCAGGGATCACAGCCGACCTCACACCGATCACACACACCAGAGAACAATGCCGCACCACCAGGGATCACAGCCGACCTCACACCGGTCACACACCAGAGAACAATGCCGCACCACCAGGGATCACAGCCGACCTCATACCCGTCAGACACACCAGAGAACAATGGCGCACCACCAGGGATCACAGCCGACCTCATACCCGTCACACACACCAGAGAACAATGCCGCACCACCAGGGATCACAGCCGACCTCACACCCGTCACACACACCAGAGAACAATGCCGCACCACCATGGATCACAGCCGACCTCATACCCGTCACACACACCAGAGAACAATGCCGCACCACCAGGCATCACAGCCGACCACACACTGGAGAACAATGCTGCACCGCCGGGGATCACAGCTGACCTCACACCGATAACACACAGGAGAACAATGCCGCACCGACGAGGATCACAGCCGACCTCACACCGGTCACACACTGGAGAACAATGCCGCACCGCCGGGGATCACAGCCGACCTCACAACAGCCACACAACGGAGAACAATCCCGCTCCGCCGGGGATCACAACTGACCTCATACCCGTCACACACACCAGAGAACAATGCCGCACCACCAGGCATCACAGCCGACCTCACACCGGTCACACACACCAGAGAACAATGCCGCACCACCATGGATCACAGCCGACCTCATACCCGTCACACACACCAGAGAACAATGGCGCACCACCAGGGATCACAGCCGACCTCATACCCGTCACACACACCAGAGAACAATGCCGCACCACCAGGGATCACAGCCGACCTCACACCGGTCACACATACCAGAGAACAATGCCGCACCACCAGGGATCACAGCCAACCTCATACCCGTCACACACACCAGAGAACAATGCCGCACCACCAGGGATCACAGCCGACCTCACACCTGTCACACACACCAGAGAACAATGCCGCACCACCAGGGATCACAGCCGACCTCATACCCGTCACACACACCAGAGAACAATGCCGCACCACCAGGGATCACAGCCGACCTCACACCGGTCACACACACCAGAGAACAATGCCGCACCACCAGGGATCACAGCCGACCTCACACCGGTCACACACACCGGAGAAGAATGCCGCACCACCAGGGATCACAGCCGACCTCACACCGGTCACACACCAGAGAACAATGCCGCACCGCCAGGGATCACAGCCGACCTCACACCGATCACACACACCAGAGAACAATGCCGCACCAACAGGGATCACAGCCGACCTCACACCGGTCACACACCAGAGAACAATGCCGCACCGCCAGGAATCACAGCCGACCTCATACCCGTCACACACACCAGAGAACAATGCCGCACCACCAGGGATCACAGCCGACTTCATACCCGTCACACACACCAGAGAACAATGCCGCACCACCAGGGATCACAGCCGACCTCATACCCGTCACACACACCGGAGAACAATGCCGCACCACCAGGGATCACAGCCGACCTCACACCGGTCACACACACCAGAGAACAATGCCGCACCACCAGGGATCACAGCCGACCTCACACCTGTCACACACACCAGAGAACAATGCCGCACCACCAGGGATCACAGCCGACCTCATACCCGTCACACACACCAGAGAACAATGCCGCACCACCAGGGATCACAGCCGACCTCACACCGGTCACACACACCAGAGAACAATGCCGCACCACCAGGGATCACAGCCGACCTCACACCGGTCACACACACCGGAGAAGAATGCCGCACCACCAGGGATCACAGCCGACCTCACACCGGTCACACACCAGAGAACAATGCCGCACCGCCAGGGATCACAGCCGACCTCACACCGATCACACACACCAGAGAACAATGCCGCACCACCAGGGATCACAGCCGACCTCACACCGGTCACACACCAGAGAACAATGCCGCACCGCCAGGAATCACAGCCGACCTCATACCCGTCACACACACCAGAGAACAATGCCGCACCACCAGGGATCACAGCCGACTTCATACCCGTCACACACACCAGAGAACAATGCCGCACCACCAGGGATCACAGCCGACCTCATACCCGTCACACACACCAGAGAACAATGCCGCACCATCAGGCATCACAGCCGACCTCATACCCGTCACACACACCAGAGAACAATGGCGCACCACCAGGCATCACAGCCGACCTCATACCCGTCACACACACCAGAGAACAATGCCGCACCACCAGGGATCACAGCCGACCTCACACCAGTCACACACACCAGAGAACAATGCCGCACCACCAGGGATCACAGCCGACCTCATACCCGTCACACACACCAGAGAACAATGGCGCACCACCAGGCATCACAGCCGACCACACACTGGAGAACAATGCCGCACCGCCGGGGATCACAGCTGACCTCACACCGATAACACACAGGAGAACAATGCCGCACCACCAGGGATCACAGCCGACCTCACACCGGTCACACACCAGAGAACAATGCCGCACCACCAGGGATCACAGCCGACCTCACACCCGTCACACACACCAGAGAACAATGCCGCACCACCAGGGATCACAGCCGACCTCATACCCGTCACACACACTAGAGAACAATGCCGCACCACCAGGGATCACAGCCGACCTCACACCGGTCACACACACCAGAGAACAATGCCGCACCACCAGGGATCACAGCCGACCTCACACCGGTCACACACACCGGAGAAGAATGCCGCACCACCAGGGATCACAGCCGACCTCACACCGGTCACACACCAGAGAACAATGCCGCACCGCCAGGGATCACAGCCGACCTCACACCGGTCACACACCAGAGAACAATGCCGCACCGCCAGGAATCACAGCCGACCTCATACCCGTCACACACACCAGAGAACAATGCCGCACCACCAGGGATCACAGCCGACCTCACACCCGTCACACACACCAGAGAACAATGCCGCACCACCAGGGATCACAGCCGACTTCATACCCGTCACACACACCAGAGAACAATGCCGCACCACCAGGGATCACAGCCGACCTCATACCCGTCACACACACCAGAGAACAATGCCGCACCACCAGGGATCACAGCCAACCTCACACCGGTCACACACACCAGAGAACAATGCCGCACCACCAGGGATCACAGCCGACCTCATACCCGTCACACACACCAGAGAACAATGCCGCACCACCAGGCATCACAGCCGACCTCACACCGGTCACACACACCAGAGAACAATGCCGCACCACCAGGCATCACAGCCGACCTCATACCCGTCACACACACCGGAGAACAATGCCGCACCACCAGGGATCACAGCCGACCTCACACCGGTCACACACACCAGAGAACAATGCCGCACCACCAGGGATCACAGCCGACCTCATACCCGTCACACACACCAGAGAACAATGCCGCACCACCAGGGATCACAGCCGACCTCATACCCGTCACACACACCGGAGAACAATGCCGCACCACCAGGGATCACAGCCGACCTCACACCGGTCACACACACCAGAGAACAATGCCGCACCACCAGGGATCACAGCCGACCTCATACCCGTCACACACACCAGAGAACAATGCCGCACCACCAGGGATCACAGCCGACCTCATACCCGTCACACACACCGGAGAACAATGCCGCACCACCAGGGATCACAGCCGACCTCACACCGGTCACACACACCAGAGAACAATGCCGCACCACCAGGGATCACAGCCGACCTCATACCCGTCACACACACCAGAGAACAATGGCGCACCACCAGGGATCACAGCCGACCTCATACCCGTCACACACACCAGAGAACAATGCCGCACCACCAGGCATCACAGCCGACCTCATACCCGTCACACACACCAGAGAACAATGGCGCACCACCAGGCATCACAGCCGACCACACACTGGAGAACAATGCCGCACCGCCGGGGAACACAGCTGACCTCACACCGATAACACACAGGAGAACAATGCCGCACCACCAGGGATCACAGCCGACCTCACACCGGTCACACACCAGAGAACAATGCCACACCACCAGGGATCACAGCCGACCTCACACCCGTCACACACACCAGAGAACAATGCCGCACCACCAGGGATCACAGCCGACCTCATACCCGTCACACACACCAGAGAACAATGCCGCACCACCAGGGATCACAGCCGACCTCACACCGGTCACACACACCAGAGAACAATGCCGCACCACCAGGGATCACAGCCGACCTCACACCGGTCACACACACCGGAGAAGAATGCCGCACCACCAGGGATCACAGCCGACCTCACACCGGTCACACACCAGAGAACAATGCCGCACCGCCAGGGATCACAGCCGACCTCACACCGATCACACACACCAGAGAACAATGCCGCACCACCAGGGATCACAGCCGACCTCACACCGGTCACACACCAGAGAACAATGCCGCACCACCAGGGATCACAGCCGACCTCATACCCGTCAGACACACCAGAGAACAATGGCGCACCACCAGGGATCACAGCCGACCTCATACCCGTCACACACACCAGAGAACAATGCCGCACCACCAGGGATCACAGCCGACCTCACACCCGTCACACACACCAGAGAACAATGCCGCACCACCATGGATCACAGCCGACCTCATACCCGTCACACACACCAGAGAACAATGCCGCACCACCAGGCATCACAGCCGACCACACACTGGAGAACAATGCTGCACCGCCGGGGATCACAGCTGACCTCACACCGATAACACACAGGAGAACAATGCCGCACCGACGAGGATCACAGCCGACCTCACACCGGTCACACACTGGAGAACAATGCCGCACCGCCGGGGATCACAGCCGACCTCACAACAGCCACACAACGGAGAACAATCCCGCTCCGCCGGGGATCACAACTGACCTCATACCCGTCACACACACCAGAGAACAATGCCGCACCACCAGGCATCACAGCCGACCTCACACCGGTCACACACACCAGAGAACAATGCCGCACCACCATGGATCACAGCCGACCTCATACCCGTCACACACACCAGAGAACAATGGCGCACCACCAGGGATCACAGCCGACCTCATACCCGTCACACACACCAGAGAACAATGCCGCACCACCAGGGATCACAGCCGACCTCACACCGGTCACACATACCAGAGAACAATGCCGCACCACCAGGGATCACAGCCAACCTCATACCCGTCACACACACCAGAGAACAATGCCGCACCACCAGGGATCACAGCCGACCTCACACCGGTCACACACACCGGAGAACAATGCCGCACCACCAGGGATCACAGCCAACCTCATACCCGTCACACACACCAGAGAACAATGCCGCACCACCAGGGATCACAGTCGAACTCACATCGGTCACACACCGGAGAACAATGCCACACCGCCAGGTATCACAGCCGACCTCACACCGATCACACACCGGAGAACAATGCCGCACCACCAGGGATCACAGCCGACCTCACACCCGTCACACACACCAGAGAACAATGCCGCACCACCAGGGATCACAGCCGACCTCACACCCGTCACACACACCAGAGAACAATGCCGCACCACCATGGATCACAGCCGACCTCATACCCGTCACACACACCAGAGAACAATGCCGCACCACCAGGCATCACAGCCGACCACACACTGGAGAACAATGCTGCACCGCCGGGGATCACAGCTGACCTCACACCGATAACACACAGGAGAACAATGCCGCACCGACGAGGATCACAGCCGACCTCACACCGGTCACACACTGGAGAACAATGCCGCACCGCCGGGGATCACAGCCGACCTCACAACAGCCACACAACGGAGAACAATCCCGCTCCGCCGGGGATCACAACTGACCTCATACCCGTCACACACACCAGAGAACAATGCCGCACCACCAGGCATCACAGCCGACCTCACACCGGTCACACACACCAGAGAACAATGCCGCACCACCATGGATCACAGCCGACCTCATACCCGTCACACACACCAGAGAACAATGGCGCACCACCAGGGATCACAGCCGACCTCATACCCGTCACACACACCAGAGAACAATGCCGCACCACCAGGGATCACAGCCGACCTCACACCGGTCACACATACCAGAGAACAATGCCGCACCACCAGGGATCACAGCCAACCTCATACCCGTCACACACACCAGAGAACAATGCCGCACCACCAGGGATCACAGCCGACCTCACACCGGTCACACACACCGGAGAACAATGCCGCACCACCAGGGATCACAGCCAACCTCATACCCGTCACACACACCAGAGAACAATGCCGCACCACCAGGGATCACAGTCGAACTCACATCGGTCACACACCGGAGAACAATGCCACACCGCCAGGTATCACAGCCGACCTCACACCGATCACACACCGGAGAACAATGCCGCACCACCGGGGATCACAGCCGACCTCACAACGGTCACACACTGGAGAACAATACCGCACCGCCAGGGATCACAGCTAACCTCACACCGGTCACACACACCAGAGAACAATGCCGCATCGACGAGGATCACAGCCAACCTCACACTGGTCACACACACAAGAGAACAATGCCGCACCGATGAGGATCAAAGCCGACCTCACACCGGTCATACACCGGAGAACAATGTTGTACCGCCAGGGATCACAGCTGACCACACACCGGAGAACAATGCCGCACCGCCGGGGATCATAGCCGACCTCACACTGATCACACACACCAGAGAACAATGCCGCACTGCTGGAGATCATAGCCGACCTCACACCGGTCACACACACCAAAGAACAATGCCGCACCGCCGGGGATCACAGCCGACCTCACACCGGTCACACACTGGAGAACAATGCCGCACCGCCGGGGATCATAGCCGACCTCACACTGATCACACACACCAGAGAACAATGCCGCACTGCTGGAGATCATAGCCGACCTCACACCGGTCACACACACCAAAGAACAATGCCGCACCGCCGGGGATCACAGCCGACCTCACACCGGTCACACACTGGAGAACAATGTCGCACCGCCAGGGATCACAGCCGACCTGACACCGGTCACACACACCGGAGAACAATGCCGCACCGCCGAGGATCACAGTCGAACTCACACCGGTCACACATACCAGAGAACAATGCTGCATTGCCGTGGATCACAGCCGACCTCACATCGGTCACACACACCAGAGAACAATGTCGCACCGACGGGGATCAGAGCCGACCTCACACCGGTCACACTCACCAGAGAACAATGCCGTACCGCCGGGGATCACAGCCGACCTCACACCGGTCACACACCGGAGAACAATGCTGCACCGCCGGGGATCACAGCCGACCTCACACAGGTCACACACACACCAGTTACACACACACCAGTCACACCTGTCACACACACTAGTCATACATACCGGTCAAACACACACTAGTCATACATACCGGTCACACACACACACCGGACACACACACCTGTCATACATACCAGTAACACACACCTGTCATACATACTGGTCACACATCGGACACACACACCTGTCATACATACCGGTAACACACACCTGTCATACATACCTGTCACACATACCAGTCACACACACACTAGTCATACATACCTGTCACACACACTAGTCATCATTACCGGTCACACACACCTGTCATACATACCGGTATCACACACCTGTCATACATACCAGTAACACACACCTGTCATACATACCAGTAACACACACCAGTCATATATACCGGTCACACACACACTAGTTATACATACTGGTCACACACTGGACACACACACCTGTCATACATACCGGTAACACACACCTGTCATACATACCGGTATCACACACCTGTCATACATACCAGTAACACACACCTGTCATACATACCAGTAACACACACCTGTCATATATACCGGTATCACACACCTGTCATACATACCAGTAACACACACCTGTCATACATACCGGTAACACACACCTGTCATACATACCGGTATCACACACCTGTCATACATACCAGTAACACACACCTGTCATACATACCAGTAACACACACCTGTCATATATACCGGTCACACACACACTAGTTATACATACTGGTCACACACTGGACACACACACCTGTCATACATACCGGTAACACACACCTGTCATACATACCTGTCACACATACCAGTCACACACACACTAGTCATACATACCTGTCACACACACTAGTCATCATTACCGGTCACACACACCTGTCATACATACCGGTAACACACACCTGTCATACATACCGGTAACACACACCTGTCATACATACCTGTCACACACTAGTCATCATTACCGGTCACACACACCTGTCATACATACCGGTATCACACACTAGTCATACATACCGGTCACAGACACACTAGTCATACGTACCTGTCACACATACCGGTCACACACACACCTGTCACACACCTGTCATACATAGCGGTCACACACACACCAGTCACACACACACTTGTCACACACACACCGGTCACACACCTGTCATACATACCAGTAACACACACCTGTCATACATACCGGTCACACACACCTGTCATACATACCGGTCACACACACCTGTCATACATACCGGTCACACACACCTGTCATACATACCAGTAACACACACCTGTCATACATACCGGTCACACACACCTGTCATACATACCGGTCACACACACCTGTCATACATACCGGTCACACACACCTGTCATACATACCGGTCACACACACCTGTCATACATACCAGTAACACACACCTGTCATACATACCGGTCACACACACCTGTCATACATACCAGTAACACACACCTGTCATACATACCAGTAACACACACCTGTCATACATACCGGTCACACACACCTGTCATACATACCGGTCACAGACACACTAGTCATACGTACCTGTCACACATACCGGTCACACACACACCTGTCACACACACCGGTCACACACCTGTCATACATACCGGTAACACACACATCTGTCACACGCACATCTGTCACACACACACCATTCATACATACTGGTCACACACACCGGTCATACGTACCTGTCACACACACACCTGTCACACATACACCTGTCATACATACCAGTCACACACACACACTGGTCACGCACCGGTCACACACACACCAGTCCCACTCCGGCCACTGATGATAGCTTAGGAACTTTGCGACTAATCGCATCGGAAATGTTTCTTACTACTGGAAAGATTTGTAAACTGGTTTCTCAAATGTGCAGCACCTCGTGCCGAGTGCTGAAATCTGAAGTCCCTGGTGCCGAGTCCCAAGGTCTGTAGGTTATAGCACCGGGTCCCAAGGTCTGTAGGTCCTAGCACCGGGTCCCGAGGTCTGTAGGTCCTAGCACTGGGTCCAGAGGTCTGTAGGTCCTAGCACTGGGTCCAGAGGTCTGTAGGTCTTAGCACTGGGTCCCGAAGTCTATAGATCCTAGCACCGGGTCCCGAGGTTGTAGGTCTTAGCACCGGGTCCCGAGGTCTGTAGGGCTTAACACCGGGTCCCTAGGTCTGTAGGTCCTAGCACTGGGTCCCGAGGTCTGTAGGTCCTAGCACTGGGTCCAGAGGTCTGTAGGTCTTAGCACTGGGTCCAGAGGTCTGTAGGTCTTAGCACTGGGTCCAGAGGTCTGTAGGTCTTAGCACTGGGTCCAGAGGTCTGTAGGTCCTAGCACTGGGTCCCAAGGTCTGTAGGTCCTAGCACTGGGTCCAGCGGTCTGTAGGTCCTAGCACCGGGTCCCGAGGTTGTAGGTCTTAGCACCGGGTCCCAAGGTCTGTAGGTCTTAGCACCAGGTCCCGAGGTCTGTAAGTCCTAGCACCGGGTCTTGAGGTCTGTAGGGCCTGGTGCCAGGTCTTGAGGTCTGTAGGTCTTGGTGCAGGGTCTGGATGTCTGTAGGTCCTGGTGCCGGGTCTTGAGGTCTGTAGGGCCTGGCACCGGATCTTGAGGTCTGTAGGTCCTGGCGCCGGGTCTTGAGGTCTGTAGGGCCTGGCGCCGGGTCTTGAGGTCTGTAGGGCCTGGTGCCGGGTCATGAGGTCTGTAGGGCCTGGCTCCGGGTCTTGAGGTCTGTAGGTCCTGGCGCCGGGTCTTGAGGTCTGTAGGTCCTGGCGCCGGGTCTTGAGGTCTGTAGGGCCTGGCGCCGGGTCTTGAGGTCTGTAGGGCCTGGCGCCAGGTCTTGAGGTATGTAGGTCCTGGCGCCGGGTCTTGAGGTCTGTAGGTCCTGGTGCCGGGTCTTGAGGTCTGTAGGGCCTGGCGCCGGGTCTTGAGGTCTGTAGGGCCTGGCGCCGGGTCTTGAGGTCTGTCGAGCCTGGCTCCGGGTCTTGAGGTCTGTAGGTCCTGGCGCCGGGTCTTGAGGTCTGTAGGGCCTGCCGCCGGGTCTTGAGGTCTGTAGGGCCTGGCGCCAGTTCTTGAGGTCTGTAGGGCCTGGCGCCAGTTCTTGAGGTCTGTAGGGCCTGGCGCTGGGTCTTGAGGTCTGTAGGGCCTGGCATCGAGGGCTGACATCTTCTTCGCTCGGAGTGCTTCCTGTCCTGGGGGACAAAGAGACCTGTGACCAGGTATTTATAAGGAAGATAGGTGCCGGCTGTGACCAATCTCTGCTCCATCCAGTCGCCACCATTAATGAAGTAAACCTGGACTTACTCAGCAAACCCAGAGGTGTGGGCCGTGACAAAGGATCTGGAAGAGGGTCCATGCCTCCAATGTGGGTATGCTGGAGCCGCCTTCTGTGGTAGAGGCCCCCTGGCATCACACCTGCCCCGAGCCCTGTGTCACACAGTGTATGACTAGTGTGAGTGACCGGTGTGTGTGACCAGTATGTATGACTAGTGTGTGTGTGACAGGGGTGATGTGCAGGGAAGTTTCACCAATGTCCGCCATGACTTTGCAGGTGTCTATGTCTCCAGATGTTACACTCCATGCGGCAGCTATCTGAGCCAGCAGGGGGCAGTCACACTGACAGGGGATGTGATCCACCGCTCCTTTCTCAGCTCAGACAGACCAGATGTGAGACTGAGCAGGACGGGTAAGGTCCACCCGCAGAAGAGACCCCTTTACCACCGGCCCACAATGCAAGAAGCCAGCAGGGTGCGTGTTGAAACTGTATGGCGGGATTATTTTGGCACTGTATTGCGGTTTTATTCTGGCACTGCATGGCGAGATTATCCTGGCTCTGCATGGCAGGGGTTATTCCGGCACTGCATGGCGGGGGTTATTCTGGCACTGCATGGTGGGGGTTATTCCAGCACTGCATGGCGGGGGTTATTCCGGCACTGCATGGCGGGGGTTATTCCGGCACTGCATGGCGGGGTTATTCTGGCACTGCATGGCGGGGGTTATTCTGGCACTGCATGGCGGGGGTTATCCTGGCTCTGCATGGCGGGGGTTATTCCGGCACTGCATGGCGGGGGTTATTCTGGCACTGCATGGCGGGGGTTATTCTGGCACTGCATGGCGGGGGTTATTCTGGCACTGCATGGCGGGAGTTATCCTGGCACTGCATGGCGGGGGTTATTCCGGCACAGCATGGTGGGGGTTATTCTGGCACTACATGGCGGGGTTATTCCGGCACTGCATGGCTGGGGTTATTCTGGCATTGCATGGCGGGGTTATTCCGGCACTGCATGGCGGGGTTATTCCGGCACTGCATGGTGGGGTTATTCTGGCACTGCATGGCGGGGGTTATTCCGGCACTGCATGGCGGGGGCTATTCTGGCACTGCATGGCGGGGTTATGAGTAATGAGCGGCGGGGGGAGCGGGCGAGTAATGAGCGGCGGGGGGAGCGGGCGAGTAATGAGCGGCGGGGGGAGCGGGCGAGTAATGAGCGGCAGGGGGAGCGGGCGAGTAATGAGCGGCTGGGGGAGAGGGCGAGTAATGAGCGGCAGGGGGAGCGGGCGAGTAATGAGCGGCTGGGGGAGCGGGCGAGTAATGAGCGGCAGGGGGAGCGGGTGAGTAATGAGCGGCGGGGGGAACGGGCGAGTAATGAGCGGCAGGGGGAGCGGGCGAGTAATGAGCGGCTGGGGGAGAGGGCGAGTAATGAGCGGCGGGGGGAGCGGGCGAGTAATGAGTGGCGGGGGGAACGGGCGAGTAATGAGCGGCGGGGGAACGGGCCAGTAATGAGCGGCGGGGGGAGCGGGTGAGTAATGAGCGGCGGGGGGAACGGGCAAGTAATGAGCGGCAGGGGGAGCGGGCGAGTAATGAGCGGCTGGGGGAGCGGGCGAGTAATGAGCGGCTGGGGGAGAGGGCGAGTAATGAGCGGTGGGGGGAGCGGGTGAGTAATGAGCGGCGGGGGGGAACGGGCAAGTAATGAGCGGCAGGGGGAGCGGGCGAGTAATGAGCGGCTGGGGGAGAGGGCGAGTAATGAGCGGCGGGGGGAGCGGGCGAGTAATGAGCGGCGGGGGGAACGGGTGAGTAATGAGCGGCGGGGGAACGGGCCAGTAATGAGCGGCGGGGGGAGCGGGTGAGTAATGAGCGGCGGGGGGAACGGGCAAGTAATGAGCGACAGGGGGAGCGGGCGAGTAATGAGCGGCTGGGGGAGAGGGCGAGTAATGAGCGGCTGGGGGAGAGGGCGAGTAATAAGCGGCTGGGGGAGAGGGCGAGTAATGAGCGGCTGGGGGAGAGGGCGAGTAATGAGCGGCTGGGGGAGAGGGCGAGTAATGAGCGGCGGGGGGAGCGGGCGAGTAATGAGCGGCGGAGAGAGCGGGCGAGTAATGAGCGGCAGGGGGAGCGGGCGAGTAATGAGCGGCGGGGGGAGCGGGCGAGTAATGAGCGGCTGGGGGAGAGGGCGAGTAATGAGCAGCTGGGGGAGAGGGCGAGTAATGAGCGGCTGGGGGAGAGGGCGAGTAATGAGCGGCTGGGGGAGAGGGCGAGTAATGAGCGGCTGGGGGAGAGGGCGAGTAATGAGCGGCGGGGGGAGCGGGCGAGTAATGAGCGGCGGGGGGAACGGGCAAGTAATGAGCGGCAGGGGGAGCGGGCGAGTAATGAGCGGCGGGGGAACAGGCCAGTAATGAGCGGCGGGGGGAACGGGCGAGTAATGAGCGGCGGGGGGAGCGGGCGAGTAATGAGCGGCTGGGGGAGAGGGCGAGTAATGAGCGGCTGGGGGAGAGGGCGAGTAATGAGCAGCTGGGGGAGAGGGCGAGTAATGAGCGGCTGGGGGAGAGGGCGAGTAATGAGCGGCTGGGGGAGAGGGCGAGTAATGAGCGGCGGGGGGAACGGGCCAGTAATGAGCGGCGGGGGGAACGGGCCAGTAATGAGCGGCAGGGGGAGCGGGCGAGTAATGAGCGGCGGGGGGAACGGGCGAGTAATGAGCGGCAGGGGGAGCGGGCGAGTAATGAGCGGCGGGGGAACAGGCCAGTAATGAGCGGCGGGGGGAACGGGCGAGTAATGAGCGGCGGGGGGAGCGGGCGAGTAATGAGCGGCTGGGGGAGAGGGCGAGTAATGAGCGGCTGGGGGAGAGGGCGAGTAATGAGCGGCTGGGGGAGAGGGCGAGTAATGAGCGGCTGGGGGAGAGGGCGAGTAATGAGCGGCTGGGGGAACGGGCCAGTAATGAGCGGCGGGGGGAACGGGCCAGTAATGAGCGGCGGGGGGAGCGGGCGAGTAATGAGCGGCGGGGGGAGAGGGCGAGTAATGAGCGGCGGGGGGAGCGGGCGAGTAATGAGCGGCGGGGGGAGAGGGCGAGTAATGAGCGGCGGGGGGAACGGGCCAGTAATGAGCGGCGGGGGGAGCGGGCGAGTAATGAGCGGCGGGGGGAGCGGGCGAGTAATGAGCGGCAGGGGGAGCGGGCGAGTAATGAGCGGCGGGGGGAGAGGGCAAGTAATGAGCGGCGGGGGGAACGGGCCAGTAATGAGCGGCGGGGGGAACGGGCCAGTAATGAGCGGCGGGGGGAGCGGGCCAGTAATGAGCGGCGGGGGGAGCGGGCGAGTAATGAGCGGCGGGGGGAGCGGGCGAGTAATGAGCGGCGGGGGGAGCGGGCGAGTAATGAGCGGCAGGGGGAGCGGGTGAGTAATGAGCGGCGGGGGGAGCGGGTGAGTAATGAGCGGCGGGGGGAGCGGGCGAGTAATGAGCGGCGGAGAGAGCGGGCGCCGCTTCCCTGATGTTCCCCCAATATATCTTAACGGTCTCGTTAGCCGCCGCCCCGACAACGTCCTCGTGTAATTAACGCCATCCGGGGAGCGAGGGACGGTGACACCCTACAGCCAGAAAAACTCATCACCGGGCTGATCAGCCGCACAGAAAACGAGAGAAGACCACCCGTCCTGGGGTACAAAGAGGGAACGAAGCAAAGAGGACGCGGTAAAGTCCTGCAAACCACCGGCAAAGTCACGCGACCATCACACAGACCAATAATGACCAAGAGTTATATATTTACACCATACACTGCCGATATACTATATGAATAATGCCGCCATACACTGCTGATATACTGCATAAATAATACCTCCATACACTGCAGATATACTGCATGAATAATACCGCCATACACTGCTGATATACTGTATGAATAATACCGCCATACACTGCCGATATACTATATGAATAATACCGCCATACACTGCTGATATACTGCATAAATAATACCTCCATACACTGCAGATATACTGCATGAATAATACCGCCATACACTGCTGATATACTGTATGAATAATACCGCCATACACTGCCGATATACTATATGAATAATGCCGCCATACACTGCTGATATACTGCATAAATAATACCTCCATACACTGCAGATATACTACATGAATAATACCGCCATACACTGCTGATATACTGCATAAATAATACCTCCATACACTGCAGATATACTGCATGAATAATACCGCCATACACTGCTGATATACTGTATGAATAATACCGCCATACACTGCCGATATACTATATGAATAATGCCGCCATACACTGCTGATATACTGCATAAATAATACCTCCATACACTGCAGATATACTATATGAATAATGCCGCCATACACTGCTGATATACTGCATAAATAATACCTCCATACACTGCCGATATACTGCATGAATAATACCGCCATACACTGCTGATATACTGTATGAATAATACCGCCATACACTGCCGATATACTATATGAATAATACCGCCATACACTGCTGATATATTGCATAAATAATACCTCCATACACTGCAGATATACTGCATGAATAATACCGCCATACACTGCTGATATACTGTATGAATAATACCGCCATACACTGCCGATATACTATATGAATAATGCCGCCATACACTGCTGATATACTGCATAAATAATACCTCCATACACTGCAGATATACTACATGAATAATACCTCCATACACTGCTGATATACTGCATAAATAATACCTCCATACACTGCAGATATACTGCATGAATAATACCGCCATACACTGCTGATATACTGTATGAATAATACCGCCATACACTGCCGATATACTATATGAATAATGCCGCCATACACTGCTGATATACTGCATAAATAATACCTCCATACACTGCAGATATACTGCATGAATAATACCTCCATACACTGCTCATATACTGTATGAATAATACCGCCATACACTGCCGATATACTGCATGAATAATACCTCCATACACTGCCGATATACTGTATGAATAATACCGCCATACACTGCCGATATACTATATGAATAATGCCGCCATACACTGCTGATATACTGCATGAATAATGCCTCCATACACTGCCGATATACTGCATGAATAATACCTCCATACACTGCCGATATACTGCATGAATAATACTGCCATACACTGCTGATATACTGTATGAATAATACTGCCATACACTGCCGATATACTGCATAAATAATACCTCCATACACTGCTGATATACTGTATGAATAATACCGCCATACACTGCCGATATACTGCATGAATAATACCTCCATACACTGCCGATATACTGCATGAATAATACTGCCATACACTGCCGATATACTGTATGAATAATACCGCCATACACTGCCGATATACTGCATGAATAATACCTCCATACACTGCCGATATACTGTATGAATAATACCTCCATACACTGCTGATATACTGCATGAATAATACGGCCATACACTGCCGATATACTGCATGAATAATACTGCCATACACTGCTGATATACTGCATGAATAATACCGCCATACACTGCTGATATACTGCATGAATAATACTGCAATACACTACCGATATGCTGCATGAATAATACCGCCATACACTGCCGATATACTGCATGAATAATACCTCCATACACTGCCGATATACTGCATGAATAATACCGCCATACACTGCAGATATACTGCATGAATAATACCTCCATACACTGCAGATATACTGCATGAATAATACCACCATACACTGCTGATATACTGCATGAATAATACCGCCATGCACTGCCGATATACTCCATGAATAATACCTCCATACACTGCTGATATACTGCATGAATAATACCGCCATACACTGCCGATATACTGCATGAATAATACCGCCATACCCTGCCGATATACTGCATGAATAATACCTCCATACACTGCCGATATACTGCATGAATAATACCGCCATACACTGCCGATATACTGCATGAATAATACTGCCATACACTGCTGATATACTGCATGAATAATACCGCGATACACTGCCGATATACTGCATGAATAATACCACCATACACTGCAGATATACTGCATGAATAATACCGCCATACACTGCCGATATACTGCATGAATAATACTCCCATGCACTGCCGATATACTGCATGAATAATACCGCCATACACTGCCGATATACTGCATGAATAATACCGCCATACACTGCTGATATACTGCATGAATAATACCGCGATACATCGCCGATATACTGCATGAATAATACCTCCATACACTGCAGATATACTGCATGAATAATACCTCCATACACTGCCGATATACTGCATGAATAATACCGCCATACACTGCCGATATACTGCATGAATAATACATCCATACACTGCCGATATACTGCATGAATAATACCTCCATACACTGCCGATATACTGCATGAATAATACCTCCATACACTGCAGATATACTGCATGAATAATATCGCCATACACTGCCGATATACTGCATGAATAATACCGCCATACACTGCCGATATACTGCATGAATAATACCTCCATACACTGCCGATATACTGCATGAATAATACCGCCATACACTGCCGATATACTGCATGAATAATACCTCCATACACTGCCGATATACTGCATGAATAATACCTCCATACACTGCCGATATACTGCATGAATAATACCTCTATACACTGCTGATATACTGCATGAATAATACCGCCATACACTGCCGATATACTGCATGAATAATACCTCCATACACTGCCAATATACTGCATGAATAATATCGCCATACACTGCCGATATACTGCATGAATAATACCTCCATACACTGCCGATATACTGCATGAATAATACCGCCGTACACTGCCGATATACTGCATGAATAATACCTCCATACACTGCAGATATACTGCATGAATAATACCTCCATACACTGCCGATATACTGCATGAATAATACCTCCATACACTGCAGATATACTGCATGAATAATACCTCCATACACTGCCGATATACTGCATGAATAATACCGCCATACACTGCCGATATACTGCATGAATAATACCGCCATACACTGCCGATATACTGCATGAATAATACCGCCATACACGGCCGATATACTGCATGAATAATACCACCATACACTGCCGATATACTGCATGAATAATACCTCCATACACTGCCGATATACTGCATGAATAATACCGCCATACACTGCCGATATACTGCATGAATAATACATCCATACACTGCCGATATACTGCATGAATAATACCTCCATACACTGCAGATATACTGCATGAATAATACCTCCATACACTGCCGATACATTGCATGAATAATACCGCCATACACTGCTGATATACTGCATGAATAATACATCCATACACTGCCGATATACTGCATGAATAATACCGCCATACACTGCCGATATACTGCATGAATAATACCGCCATACACTGCCGATATACTGCATGAATAATACCACCATACACTGCCGATATACTGCATGGATAATACCTCCATACACTGCCGATATAGAGCATGAATAATATCACCATACACTGCAGATATACTGAATGAATAATACCTCCATACTCTGCCGATATACTGCATGAATAATACCGCCATACACTGCCGATATACTGCATGAATAATACCGCCATACACTGCCGATATACTGCATGAATAATACCACCATACACTGCCGATATACTGCATGGATAATACCTCCATACACTGCCGATATAGAGCATGAATAATATCACCATACACTGCAGATATACTGAATGAATAATACCTCCATACTCTGCCGATATACTGCATGAATAATACCGCCATACACTGCCGATATACTGCATGAATAATACCGCCATACACTGCAGATATACTGCATGAATAATACCGCCATACATTGCCGATATACTGCATGAATAATACCTCTATACACTGCCGATATACTGCATGAATAATACCTCCATACACTGCCGATATACTGCATGAATAATACCTCCATACACTGCCGATATACTGCATGAATAATACCGCCATACACTGCCGATATACTGCATGAATAATACCTCCATACACTGCCGATATACTGCATGAATAATACCTCCATACACTGCCGATATACTGCATGAATAATACCTCCATACACTGCCGATATACTGCATGAATAATACCTCCATACACTGCCGATATACTGAATGAATAATATCGCCATACACTGCAGATATACTGCATGAATAATACTGCCATTCACTGACGATATACTGCATGAATAATACCTCCATACACTGCTGATATACTGCATGAATAATACCGCCATACACTGCTGATATACTGCATGAATAATACCTCCATACACTGCCGATATACTGCATGAATAATACCTCCATACACTGCCGATATAATGCATGAATAATACTGTCATACACTGCTGATATACTGCATGAATAATACTGCCATACACTGCCGATATACTGCATGAATAATACCTCCATACACTGCCAATATACTGCATGAATAATACTGTCATACACTGCTGATATACTGCATGAATAATACTGCCATACACTGCCGATATACTGCATGAATAATACCGCCATACACTGCCGATATACTGCATGAATTATACCTCCATACACTGCCGATATACTGCATGAATAATACCGCCATACACTGCAGATATACTGCATGAATAATTCCTCCATACACTGCAGATATACTGCATGAATAATACCGCCATACACTGCAGATATACTGCATGAATAATTCCTCCATACACTGCCGATATACTGCATGAATAATACTGCCATACACTGCCGATATACTGCATGAATAATACCTCCATACACTGCCGAAATACTGCATGAATAATACCTCCATACACTGCCGATATACTGCATGAATAATACCACCATACACTGCCGATATACTGCATGAATAATACCTCCATACACTGCCGATATACTGCATGAATAATACCTCCATACACTGCAGATATACTGCATGAATAATACCTCCATACAATGCAGATATACTGCATGAATAATACCGCCATACACTGCCGATATACTGCATGAATAATACCTCCATACACTACCGAAATACTGCATGAATAATACCGCCATACACTGCCTATATACTGCATGAATAATACCGCCATACACTGCCGATATACTGTACGAATAATACCTCCATACACTGCCGATATACTGCATGAATAATACCGCCATACACTGCTGATATACTGCATGAATAATACCTCCATACACTACCGATATACTGCATGAATAATACTGCCATACACTGCTGATATACTGCATGTATAATACTGCCATACACTGCCGATATACTGCATGAATAATTCCGCCATACACTGCCGATATACTGCATGAATAATACCTCCATACACTGCAGATATACTGCATGGATAATACCTCCATACCCTGCAGATATACTGCATGAATAATACCTCCATACACTGCAGATATACTGCATGAATAATACCTCCATACACTGCTTATATACTGCATGAATATTACCTCCATACACTGCAGATATACTGCATGAATAATACCTCCATACACTGCCGATATACTGCATGAATAATACCTCCATACACTGCAGATATACTGCATGAATAATACCTTCATACACTGCAGATATACTGCATGAATAATACCTCCATACACTGCCAATACACTGCATGAATAATACCGCCATACACTGTCTATATACTGCATGAATAATACCTCCATACACTGCAGATATACTGCATGAATAATACCGCCATACACTGCCGATATACTGCATGAATAATACCGCCATACACTGCCTATATACTGCATGAATAATACCTCCATACACTGCTGATATACTGCATGAATAATACCTCCATACACTGCTGATATACTGCATGAATAATACCTCCATACACTGCAGATATACTGCATGAATAATACCTCCATACACTGTCGATATACTGCATGAATGATACCTCCGTACACTGCCGATATACTGCATAAATAATACCTCCGTACACTGCAGATATACTGCATGAATAATACCTCCATACACTGCCGATATACTGCATGAATAATACCTCCATACACTGCTGATATACTGCATGAATAATACCTCCATACACTGCAGATATACTGCATGAATAATACCTCCATACACTGCCGATATACTGCATGAATAATACCTCCATACACTGCAGATATACTGCATGAATAATACCTCCATACACTGCAGATATACTGCATGAATAATACCTCCATACACTGCCGATACACTGCATGAATAATACCGCCATACACTGCCTATATACTGCATGAATAATACCTCCATACACTGCAGATATACTGCATGAATAATACTTCCATACACTGCAGATATACTGCATGAATAATACCTCCATACACTGCAGATATACTGAATGAATAATACCACCATACACTGCAGATATACTGCATGAATAATACCTCCATACACTGCTGATATACTGCATGAATAATACCGCCATACACTGCCGATATATTGCATGAATAATACCTCCATACACTGCAGATATACTGCATGAATAATACCTCCATACACTGCAGATATACTGCATGAATAATACCTCCATACACTGCTGATATACTGCATGAATAATACCTCCATACACTGCAGATATACTGCATGAATAATACCTCCATACACTGCCGATATACTGCATGAATAATACCTCCATACACTGCAGATATACTGCATGAATAATACCTCCATACACTGCAGATATACTGCATGAATAATACCTCCATACACTGCCGATATACTGCATGAATAATACTGCCATACACTGCCGATATACTGCATGAATAATACCTCCATACACTGCAGATATACTGCATGAATAATACCTCCATACAATGCCGATACACTGCATGAATAATACCGCCATACACTGCCGATATACTGCATGAATAATACCGCCATACACTGCAGAGATACTGCTTGAATAATACCGCCATACACTGTCGCTATACTGCATGAATAATACCTCCATACACTGCCGATATACTGCATGAATAATACCGCCATACACTGCCTATATACTGCATGAATAATACCTCCATACACTGCAGATATACTGCATGAATAATACCGCCATACACTGCAGATATACTGCTTGAATAATACCGCCATACACTGTCGATATACTGCATGAATAATACCTCCATACACTGCCGATATACTGCATGAATAATGCCGCCATACACTGCCTATATACTGCATGAATAATACCTCCATACACTGCAGATATACTGCATGAATAATACCTCCATACACTGCAGATATACTGCATGAATAATACCTCCATACACTGCCGATATACTGCATGAATAATACCGCCATACACTGCAGATATACTGCATGAATAATACCGCCATACACTGTCGATATACTGCATGAATAATACCTCCATACACTGCAGATATACTGCATGAATAATACCGCCATACACTGCCTATATACTGCATGAATAATACCTCCATACACTGCCGATATACTGCATGAATAATACCACCATACACTGCAGATACACTGCATGAATAATACCGCCATACACTGCCTATATACTGCATGAATAATACCTCCATACACTGCAGATATACTGCATGAATAATACCTCCATACACTGCCGATATACTGCATGAATAATACCTCCATACACTGCCGATATACTGCATGAATAATACCTCCATACACTGCCGATATACTGCATGAATAATACCTCCATACACTGCCGATATACTGCATGAATAATACCTCCATACACTGCAGATATACTGCATGAATAATACCTCCATACACTGCAGATATACCGCATGAATAATACCTCTATACACTGCTGATATACTGCATGAATAATACCTCCATACACTGCAGATATACTGCATGAATAATACCTCCATACACTGCCGATATACTGCATGAATAATACCTCCATACACTGCAGATATACTGCATGAATAATACCGCCATACACTGCCTATATACCGCATGAATAATACCTCCATACACTGCTGATATACTGCATGAATAATACCTCCATACACTGCAGATATACTGCATGAATAATACGTCCATACACTGCCGATACACTGCATGAATAATACCGCCATACACTGCCTATATACTGCATGAATAATACCTCCATACACTGCAGATATACTGCATGAATAATACCTCCATACACTGCTGATATAATGCATGAATAATACCTCCATACACTGCAGATATACTGCATGAATAATACCGCCATACACTGCCGATATATTGCATGAATAATACCTCCATACACTGCAGATATACTGCATGAATAATACCTCCATACACTGCTGATATACTGCATGAATAATACCTCCATACACTGCCAATATACTGCATGAATAATAACTCCATACACTGCCGATATATTGCATGAATAATACCTCCATACACTGCAGATATACTGCATGAATAATACCTCCATACACTGCTGATATACTGCATGAATAATACCTCCATACACTGCAGATATACTGCATGAATAATACCTCCATACACTGCCGATATACTGCATGAATAATACCTCCATACACTGCAGATATACTGCATGAATAATACCTCCATACACTGCAGATATACTGCATGAATAATACCGCCATACACTGCCGATATACTGCATGAATAATACCTACATACACTGCAGATATACTGCATGAATAATACCTCCATACACTGCCGATATACTGCATGAATAATACCGCCATACACTGCCGATATACTGCATGAATAATACCGCCATACACTGCAGATATACTGCATGAATAATACCTCCATACACTGCCGATATACTGCATGAATAATACCTCCATACACTGCAGATATACTGCATGAATAATACCTCCATACACTGCCGATACACTGCATGAATAATACCGCCATACACTGCCTATATACTGCATGAATAATACCTCCATACACTGCAGATATACTGCATGAATAATACCTCCATACACTGCTGATATACTGCATGAATAATACCTCCATACACTGCCGATATACTGCATGAATAATACCTCAATACACTGCCGATATACTGCATGAATAATACCTCCATACACTGCCGATATACTGCATGAATAATACCGCCATACACTGCCTATATACTGCATGAATAATACCTCCATACACTGCCGATATACTGCATGAATAATACTGCCATACACTGCCCATATACTGATTGAATAATACCGCCATACACTGCCGATATACTGCATGAATAATACCTCCATACACTGCAGATATACTGCATGAATAATACCTCCATACACTGCAGATATACTGCATGAATAATACCTCCATACACTGCAGATATACTGCATGAATAATACCTCCATACACTGCAGATATACTGCATGAATAATACCGCCATACACTGCCGATATACTGCATGAATAATACCTCCATACACTGCAGATATACTGCATGAATAATACCTCCATACACTGCCGATATACTGCATGAATAATACCTCCATACACTGCAGATATACTGCATGAATAATACCTCCATACACTGCCGATATACTGCATGAATAATACTTCCATACACTGCAGATATACTGCATGAATAATACCTCCATACACTGCCGATATACTGCATGAATAATACCTCCATACACTGCCGATATACTGCATGAATAATACTGCCATACACTGCCGATATACTGCATGAATAATACCTCCATACACTGCAGATATACTGCATGAATAATACCTCCATACACTGCCGCTACACTGCATGAATAATACCTCCATACACTGCCGATATACTGCATGAATAATACCGCCATACACTGCAGATATACTGCATGAATAATACCGCCATACACTGCCGATATACTGCATGAATAATACCTCCATACACTGCCGATATACTGCATGAATAATACCGCCGTACACTGCCTATATACTGCATGAATAATACCTCCATACACTGCAGATATACTGCATGAATAATACCTCCATACACTGCCGATATACTGCATGAAATATACCTCCATACACTGCCGATATACTGCATGAATAATACCTACATACACTGCAGATATACTGCATGAATAATACCTCCATACACTGCCGATATACTGCATAAATAATACCGCCATACACTGCCGATATACTGCATGAATAATACCGCCATACACTGCAGATATACTGCATGAATAATACCTCCATACACTGCCGATATACTGCATGAATAATACCGCCATACACTGCCTATATACTGCATGAATAATACCTCCATACACTGCCGATACACTGCATGAATAATACCGCCATACACTGCCTATATACTGCATGAATAATACCTCCATACACTGCAGATATACTGCATGAATAATACCTCCATACACTGCTGATATACTGCATGAATAATACCTCCATACACTGCCGATATACTGCATGAATAATACCTCCATACACTGCCGATATACTGCATGAATAATACCTCCATACACTGCAGATATACTGCATGAATAATACCTCCATACACTGCAGATATACTGCATGAATAATACGTCCATACACTGCCGATATACTGCATGAATAATACCGCCATACACTGCAGATATACTGCATGAATAATACCGCCATACACTGTCGATATACTGCATGAATAATACCTCCATACACTGCAGATATACTGCATGAATAATACCGCCATACACTGCCTATATACTGCATGAATAATACCTCCATACACTGCCGATATACTGCATGAATAATACCACCATACACTGCAGATACACTGCATGAATAATACCGCCATACACTGCCTATATACTGCATGAATAATACCTCCATACACTGCAGATATACTGCATGAATAATACCTCCATACACTGCCGATATACTGCATGAATAATACCTCCATACACTGCCGATATACTGCATGAATAATACCTCCATACACTGCCGATATACTGCATGAATAATACCTCCATACACTGCCGATATACTGCATGAATAATACCTCCATACACTGCAGATATACTGCATGAATAATACCTCCATACACTGCCGATACACTGCATGAATAATACCTCCATACACTGCCGATATACTGCATGAATAATACCGCCATACACTGCAGATATACTGCATGAATAATACCGCCATACACTGCCGATATACTGCATGAATAATACCTCCATACACTGCCGATATACTGCATGAATAATACCGCCGTACACTGCCTATATACTGCATGAATAATACCTCCATACACTGCAGATATACTGCATGAATAATACCTCCATACACTGCCGATATACTGCATGAAATATACCTCCATACACTGCCGATATACTGCATGAATAATACCTACATACACTGCAGATATACTGCATGAATAATACCTCCATACACTGCCGATATACTGCATGAATAATACCGCCATACACTGCCGATATACTGCATGAATAATACCGCCATACACTGCAGATATACTGCATGAATAATACCTCCATACACTGCCGATATACTGCATGAATAATACCGCCATACACTGCCTATATACTGCATGAATAATACCTCCATACACTGCAGATATACTGCATGAATAATACCTCCATACACTGCCGATACACTGCATGAATAATACCGCCATACACTGCCTATATACTGCATGAATAATACCTCCATACACTGCAGATATACTGCATGAATAATACCTCCATACACTGCTGATATACTGCATGAATAATACCTCCATACACTGCCGATATACTGCATGAATAATACCTCCATACACTGCCGATATACTGCATGAATAATACCTCCATACACTGCAGATATACTGCATGAATAATACGTCCATACACTGCCGATATACTGCATGAATAATACCGCCATACACTGCAGATATACTGCATGAATAATACCGCCATACACTGTCGATATACTGCATGAATAATACCTCCATACACTGCAGATATACTGCATGAATAATACCGCCATACACTGCCTATATACTGCATGAATAATACCTCCATACACTGCCGATATACTGCATGAATAATACCACCATACACTGCAGATACACTGCATGAATAATACCGCCATACACTGCCTATATACTGCATGAATAATACCTCCATACACTGCAGATATACTGCATGAATAATACCTCCATACACTGCCGATATACTGCATGAATAATACCTCCATACACTGCCGATATACTGCATGAATAATACCTCCATACACTGCCGATATACTGCATGAATAATACCTCCATACACTGCCGATATACTGCATGAATAATACCTCCATACACTGCAGATATACTGCATGAATAATACCTCCATACACTGCAGATATACCGCATGAATAATACCTCTATACACTGCTGATATACTGCATGAATAATACCTCCATACACTGCAGATATACTGCATGAATAATACCTCCATACACTGCCGATATACTGCATGAATAATACCTCCATACACTGCAGATATACTGCATGAATAATACCGCCATACACTGCCTATATACCGCATGAATAATACCTCCATACACTGCTGATATACTGCATGAATAATACCTCCATACACTGCAGATATACTGCATGAATAATACCGCCATACACTGCAGATATACTGCATGAATAATACCTCCATACACTGCCGATATACTGCATGAATAATACCTCCATACACTGCAGATATACTGCATGAATAATACCTCCATACACTGCCGATATACTGCATGAATAATACCTCCATACACTGCAGATATACTGCATGAATAATACCTCCATACACTGCAGATATACTGCATGAATAATACCTCCATACACTGCCGATACACTGCATGAATAATACCGCCATACACTGCCGATATACTGCATGAATAATACCGCCATACACTGCAGATATACTGCATGAATAATACCGCCATACACTGCCGATATACTGCATGAATAATACCGCCATACACTGCCGATATACTGCATGCATAATACCTCCATACACTGCAGATATACTGCATGAATAATACCTCCATACACTGCCGATATACTGCATGAATAATACCGCCGTACACTGCCTATATACTGCATGAATAATACCTCCATACACTGCAGATATACTGCATGAATAATACCTCCATACACTGCCGATATACTGCATGAAATATACCTCCATACACTGCCGATATACTGCATGAATAATACCTACATACACTGCAGATATACTGCATGAATAATACCTCCATACACTGCCGATATACTGCATGAATAATACCGCCATACACTGCCGATATACTGCATGAATAATACCGCCATACACTGCAGATATACTGCATGAATAATACCTCCATACACTGCCGATATACTGCATGAATAATACCTCCATACACTGCAGATATACTGCATGAATAATACCTCCATACACTGCCGATACACTGCATGAATAATACCGCCATACACTGCCTATATACTGCATGAATAATACCTCCATACACTGCAGATATACTGCATGAATAATACCTCCATACACTGCTGATATACTGCATGAATAATACCTCCATACACTGCCGATATACTGCATGAATAATACCTCCATACACTGCAGATATACTGCATGAATAATACCTCCATACACTGCCGATATACTGCATGAATAATACCTCCATACACTGCAGATATACTGCATGAATAATACCTCCATACACTGCCGATATACTGCATGAATAATACCGCCATACACTGCCGATATACTGCATGAATAATACCGCCATACACTGCAGATATACTGCATGAATAATACCTCCATACACTGCCGATATACTGCATGAATAATACCGCCATACACTGCCTATATACTGCATGAATAATACCTCCATACACTGCAGATATACTGCATGAATAATACCTCCATACACTGCCGATACACTGCATGAATAATACCGCCATACACTGCCTATATACTGCATGAATAATACCTCCATACACTGCAGATATACTGCATGAATAATACCTCCATACACTGCTGATATACTGCATGAATAATACCTCCATACACTGCCGATATACTGCATGAATAATACCTCCATACACTGCAGATATACTGCATGAATAATACCTCCATACACTGCCGATATACTGCATGAATAATACCTCCATACACTGCAGATATACTGCATGAATAATACGTCCATACACTGCCGATATACTGCATGAATAATACCGCCATACACTGCAGATATACTGCATGAATAATACCGCCATACACTGTCGATATACTGCATGAATAATACCTCCATACACTGCAGATATACTGCATGAATAATACCGCCATACACTGCCTATATACTGCATGAATAATACCTCCATACACTGCCGATATACTGCATGAATAATACCACCATACACTGCAGATACACTGCATGAATAATACCGCCATACACTGCCTATATACTGCATGAATAATACCTCCATACACTGCAGATATACTGCATGAATAATACCTCCATACACTGCCGATATACTGCATGAATAATACCTCCATACACTGCCGATATACTGCATGAATAATACCTCCATACACTGCCGATATACTGCATGAATAATACCTCCATACACTGCAGATATACTGCATGAATAATACCTCCATACACTGCAGATATACTGCATGAATAAAACCTCTATACACTGCTGATATACTGCATGAATAATACCTCCATACACTGCCGATATACTGCATGAATAATACCACCATACACTGCAGATATACTGCATGAATAATACCTCCATACACTGCCGATATACTGTACGAATAATACCTCCATACACTGCCGATATACTGCATGAATAATACCTCCATACACTGCAGATATACTGCATGAATAATACCTCCATACACTGCCGATATACTGCATGAATAATACCTCCATACACTGCAGATATACTGCATGAATAATACCGCCATACACTGCCTATATACCGCATGAATAATACCTCCATACACTGCTGATATACTGCATGAATAATACCTCCATACACTGCAGATATACTGCATGAATAATACCTCCATACACTGCCGATATACTGCATGAATAATACCTCCATACACTGCAGATATACTGCATGAATAATACCTCCATACACTGCAGATATACTGCATGAATAATACCTCCATACACTGCCGATACACTGCATGAATAATACCGCCATACACTGCCGATATACTGCATGAATAATACCGCCATACACTGCAGATATACTGCATGAATAATACCGCCATACACTGCCGATATACTGCATGAATAATACCGCCATACACTGCCGATATACTGCATGAATAATACCTCCATACCCTGCAGATATACTGCATGAATAATACCTCCATACACTGCCGATATACTGCATGAATAATACCTCCATACACTGCAGATATACTGCATGAATAATACCTCCATACACTGCCGATATACTGCATGAATAATACCTCCATACACTGCCGATATACTGCATGAATAATACCGCCATACACAGCCGATGTACTGCATGAATAATACCGCCATACACTGCCTATATACTGCATGAATAATACCTCCATACACTGCAGATATACTGCATGAATAATACCTCCATACACTGCCGATATACTGCATGAATAATACCTCCATACACTGCAGATATACTGCATGAATAATACCGCCATACACTGCCTATATACTGCATGAATAATACCTCCATACACTGCAGATATACTGCATGAATAATACCGCCATACACTGCAGATATACTGCATGAATAATACCACCATACACTGCCGATATACTGCATGAATAATACCTCCATACACTGCAGATATACTGCATGAATAATACCTCCATACACTGCAGATATACTGCATGAATAATACCTCCATACACTGCCGATATACTGCATGAATAATACCTCCATACACTGCCGATATTCTGTACGAATAATACCACCATACACTGCCGATATACTGCATGAATAATACCTCCATACACTGCAGATATACTGCATGAATAATACCTCCATACACTGCTGATATACTGCATGAATAATACCTCCATACACTGCCGATATTCTGTACGAATAATACCACCATACACTGCCGATATACTGCATGAATAATACCGCCATACACTGCCTATATACTGCATGAATAATACCTCCATACACTGCAGATATACTGCATGAATAATACCTCCATACACTGCCGATATACTGCATGAATAATACCTCCATACACTGCAGATATACTGCATGAATAATACCGCCATACACTGCCTATATACTGCATGAATAATACCTCCATACACTGCAGATATACTGCATGAATAATACCGCCATACACTGCAGATATACTGCATGAATAATACCACCATACACTGCCGATATACTGCATGAATAATACCTCCATACACTGCAGATATACTGCATGAATAATACCTCCATACACTGCCGATATACTGCATGAATAATACCTCCATACACTGCCGATATACTGCATGAATAATACCGCCATACACAGCCGATATACTGCATGAATAATACCGCCATACACTGCCTATATACTGCATGAATAATACCACCATACACTGCCGATATACTGCATGAATAATACCTCCATACACTGCAGATATACTGCATGAATAATTCCTCCATACACTGCAGATATACTGCATGAATAATACCTCCATACACTGCAGATATACTGCATGAATAATACCTCCATACACTGCCGATACACTGCATGAATAATACCGCCATACACTGCCTATATACTGCATGAATAATAACTCCATACACTGCAGATATACTGCATGAATAATACCTCCATACACTGCTGATATACTGCATGAATAATACCTCCATACACTGCCGATATACTGCATGAATAATACCTCCATACACTGCCGATATACTGCATGAATAATGCCTCCATACACTGCAGATATACTGCATAAATAATACCTCCATACACTGCCTATATACTGCATGAATAATACCTCCATACACTGCCGATATACTGCATGAATAATACCGCCATACACTGCAGATATACTGCATGAATAATACCGCCATACACTGTCGATATACTGCATGAATAATACCTCCATACACTGCAGATATACTGCATGAATAATACCGCCATACACTGCCTATATACTGCATGAATAATACGTCCATACACTGCCGATATACTGCATGAATAATACCACCATACACTGCAGATACACTGCATGAATAATACCGCCATACACTGCCTATATACTGCATGAATAATACCTCCATACACTGCAGATATACTGCATGAATAATACCTCCATACACTGCCGATATACTGCATGAATAATACCTCCATACACTGCCGATATACTGCATGAATAATACCTCCATACACTGCCGATATACTGCATGAATAATACCTCCATACACTGCAGATATACTGCATGAATAATACCTCCATACACTGCAGATATACTGCATGAATAATACCTCTATACACTGCTGATATACTGCATGAATAATACCTCCATACACTGCAGATATACTGCATGAATAATACCGCCGTACACTGCCTATATACTGCATGAATAATACGTCCATACACTGCCGATATACTGCATGAATAATACCACCATACACTGCAGATACACTGCATGAATAATACCGCCATACACTGCCTATATACTGCATGAATAATACCTCCATACACTGCAGATATACTGCATGAATAATACCTCCATACACTGCCGATATACTGCATGAATAATACCTCCATACACTGCCGATATACTGCATGAATAATACCTCCATACACTGCCGATATACTGCATGAATAATACCTCCATACACTGCAGATATACTGCATGAATAATACCTCCATACACTGCAGATATACTGCATGAATAATACCTCTATACACTGCTGATATACTGCATGAATAATACCTCCATACACTGCCGATATACTGCATGAATAATACCTCCATACACTGCCGATATACTGCATGAATAATACCTCCATACACTGCAGATATACTGCATGAATAATACCGCCATACACTGCCTATATACTGCATGAATAATACCTCCATACACTGCTGATATACTGCATGAATAATACCTCCATACACTGCAGATATACTGCATGAATAATACCTCCATACACTGCCGATATACTGCATGAATAATACCTCCATACACTGCAGATACACTGCATGAATAATACCTCCATACACTGCCGATACACTGCATGAATAATACCGCCATACACTGCCGATATACTGCATGAATAATACCGCCATACACTGCCGATATACTGCATGAATAATACCGCCATACACTGCAGATATACTGCATGAATAATACCGCCATACACTGCCGATATACTGCATGAATAATACCACCATACACTGCCTATATACCGCATGAATAATACCTCCATACACTGCTGATATACTGCATGAATAATACCTCCATACACTGCAGATATACTGCATGAATAATACCTCCATACACTGCCGATATACTGCATGAATAATACCTCCATACACTGCCGATATACTGCATGAATAATACCGCCATACACTGCCGATATACTGCATGAATAATACCTCCATACACTGCCGATATACTGCATGAATAATACTGCCATACACTGCCCATATACTGCATGAATAATACCGCCATACACTGCCGATATACTGCATGAATAATACCTCCATACACTGCAGATATACTGCATGAATAATACCTCCATACACTGCAGATATACTGCATGAATAATACCTCCATACACTGCCTATATACTGCATGAATAATACCTCCATACACTGCAGATATACTGCATGAATAATACCGCCATACACTGCCGATATACTGCATGAATAATACCTCCATACACTGCAGATATACTGCATGAATAATACCTCCATACACTGCCGATATACTGCATGAATAATACCGCCATACACTGCCGATATACTGCATGAATAATACTTCCATACACTGCAGATATACTGCATGAATAATACCTCCATACACTGCTGATATACTGCATGAATAATACCTCCATACACTGCCGATATACTGCATGAATAATACTGCCATACACTGCCGATATACTGCATGAATAATACCTCCATACACTGCAGATATACTGCATGAATAATACCTCCATACACTGCCGATACACTGCATGAATAATACCTCCATACACTGCCGATATACTGCATGAATAATACCGCCATACACTGCCTATATACTGCATGAATAATACCTCCATACACTGCAGATATACTGCATGAATAATACCGCCATACACTGCAGATATACTGCATGAATAATACCACCATACACTGCCGATATACTGCATGAATAATACCTCCATACACTGCAGATATACTGCATGAATAATACCTCCATACACTGCCGATATACTGCATGAATAATACCTCCATACACTGCCGATATACTGCATGAATAATACCGCCATACACAGCCGATATACTGCATGAATAATACCGCCATACACTGCCTATATACTGCATGAATAATACCACCATACACTGCCGATATACTGCATGAATAATACCTCCATACACTGCAGATATACTGCATGAATAATTCCTCCATACACTGCAGATATACTGCATGAATAATACCTCCATACACTGCAGATATACTGCATGAATAATACCTCCATACACTGCCGATACACTGCATGAATAATACCGCCATACACTGCCTATATACTGCATGAATAATAACTCCATACACTGCAGATATACTGCATGAATAATACCTCCATACACTGCCGATATACTGCATGAATAATACCTCCATACACTGCCGATATACTGCATGAATAATACCTCCATACACTGCCGATATACTGCATGAATAATGCCTCCATACACTGCAGATATACTGCATAAATAATACCTCCATACACTGCCTCTATACTGCATGAATAATACCTCCATACACTGCCGATATACTGCATGAATAATACCGCCATACACTGCAGATATACTGCATGAATAATACCGCCATACACTGTCGATATACTGCATGAATAATACCTCCATACACTGCAGATATACTGCATGAATAATACCGCCATACACTGCCTATATACTGCATGAATAATACGTCCATACACTGCCGATATACTGCATGAATAATACCACCATACACTGCAGATACACTGCATGAATAATACCGCCATACACTGCCTATATACTGCATGAATAATACCTCCATACACTGCAGATATACTGCATGAATAATACCTCCATACACTGCCGATATACTGCATGAATAATACCTCCATACACTGCCGATATACTGCATGAATAATACCTCCATACACTGCCGATATACTGCATGAATAATACCTCCATACACTGCAGATATACTGCATGAATAATACCTCCATACACTGCAGATATACTGCATGAATAATACCTCTATACACTGCTGATATACTGCATGAATAATACCTCCATACACTGCAGATATACTGCATGAATAATACCGCCGTACACTGCCTATATACTGCATGAATAATACGTCCATACACTGCCGATATACTGCATGAATAATACCACCATACACTGCAGATACACTGCATGAATAATACCGCCATACACTGCCTATATACTGCATGAATAATACCGCCATACACTGCCGATATACTGCATGAATAATACCTCCATACACTGCCGATATACTGCATGAATAATACCTCCATACACTGCCGATATACTGCATGAATAATACCTCCATACACTGCAGATATACTGCATGAATAATACCTCCATACACTGCAGATATACTGCATGAATAATACCTCTATACACTGTTGATATACTGCATGAATAATACCTCCATACACTGCAGATATACTGCATGAATAATACCTCCATACACTGCCGATATACTGCATGAATAATACCTCCATACACTGCCGATATACTGCATGAATAATACCTCCATACACTGCAGATATACTGCATGAATAATACCGCCATACACTGCCTATATACTGCATGAATAATACCTCCATACACTGCTGATATACTGCATGAATAATACCTCCATACACTGCAGATATACTGCATGAATAATACCTCCATACACTGCCGATATACTGCATGAATAATACCTCCATACACTGCAGATACACTGCATGAATAATACCTCCATACACTGCCGATACACTGCATGAATAATACCGCCATACACTGCCGATATACTGCATGAATAATACCGCCATACACTGCCGATATACTGCATGAATAATACCGCCATACACTGCAGATATACTGCATGAATAATACCGCCTTACACTGCCGATATACTGCATGAATAATACCACCATACACTGCCTATATACCGCATGAATAATACCTCCATACACTGCTGATATACTGCATGAATAATACCTCCATACACTGCAGATATACTGCATGAATAATACCTCCATACACTGCCGATATACTGCATGAATAATACCTCCATACACTGCCGATATACTGCATGAATAATACCGCCATACACTGCCGATATACTGCATGAATAATACCTCCATACACTGCCGATATACTGCATGAATAATACTGCCATACACTGCCCATATACTGCATGAATAATACCGCCATACACTGCCGATATACTGCATGAATAATACCTCCATACACTGCAGATATACTGCATGAATAATACCTCCATACACTGCAGATATACTGCATGAATAATACCTCCATACACTGCCTATATTCTGCATGAATAATACCTCCATACACTGCAGATATACTGCATGAATAATACCGCCATACACTGCCGATATACTGCATGAATAATACCTCCATACACTGCAGATATACTGCATGAATAATACCTCCATACACTGCCGATATACTGCATGAATAATACCGCCATACACTGCCGATATACTGCATGAATAATACTTCCATACACTGCAGATATACTGCATGAATAATACCTCCATACACTGCTGATATACTGCATGAATAATACCTCCATACACTGCCGATATACTGCATGAATAATACTGCCATACACTGCCGATATACTGCATGAATAATACCTCCATACACTGCAGATATACTGCATGAATAATACCTCCATACACTGCCGATACACTGCATGAATAATACCTCCATACACTGCCGATATACTGCATGAATAATACCGCCATACACTGCAGATATACTGCATGAATAATACCGCCATACACTGCCGATATACTGCATGAATAATACCTCCATACACTGCCGATATACTGCATGAATAATACCGCCATACACTGCCTATATACTGCATGAATAATACCTCCATACACTGCAGATATACTGCATGAATAATACCTCCATACACTGCCGATATACTGCATGAAATATACCTCCATACACTGCCGATATACTGCATGAATAATACCTACATACACTGCTGATATACTGCATGAATAATACCTCCATACACTGCCGATATACTGCATGAATAATACCGCCATACACTGCCGATATACTGCATGAATAATACCGCCATACACTGCAGATATACTGCATGAATAATACCGCCATACACTGCCTATATACTGCATGAATAATACCTCCATACACTGCAGATATACTGCATGAATAATACCTCCATACACTGCCGATATACTGCATGAATAATACCTCCATACACTGCCGATATACTGCATGAATAATACCGCCATACACAGCCGATATACTGCATGAATAATACCGCCATACACTGCAGATATACTGCATGAATAATACCTCCATACACTGCCGATATACTGCATGAATAATACCTCCATACACTGCAGATATACTGCATGAATAATACCGCCATACACTGCCTATATACTGCATGAATAATACCTCCATACACTGCAGATATACTGCATGAATAATACCGCCATACACTGCAGATATACTGCATGAATAATACCACCATACACTGCCGATATACTGCATGAATAATACCTCCATACACTGCAGATATACTGCATGAATAATACCTCCATACACTGCAGATATACTGCATGAATAATACCTCCATACACTGCTGATATACTGCATGAATAATACCTCCATACACTGCAGATATACTGCATGAATAATACCTCCATACACTGCAGATACACTGCATGAATAATACCTCCATACACTGCCGATACACTGCATGAATAATACCGCCATACACTGCCTATATACTGCATGAATAATACCTCCATACACTGCAGATATACTGCATGAATAATACCTCCATACACTGCCGATATACTGCATGAATAATACCTCCATACACTGCCGATATACTGCATGAATAATACCTCCATACACTGCAGATATACTGCATGAATAATACCTCCATACACTGCAGATATACTGCATGAATAATACCTCCATACACTGCCGATATACTGCATGAATAATACCGCCATACACTGCAGATATACTGCATGAATAATACCTCCATACACTGCCGATATACTGCATGAATAATACCTCCATACACTGCAGATATACTGCATGAATAATACCGCCATACACTGCCTATATACCGCATGAATAATACCTCCATACACTGCTGATATACTGCATGAATAATACCTCCATACACTGCAGATATACTGCATGAATAATACCTCCATACACTGCCGATATACTGCATGAATAATACCTCCATACACTGCAGATATACTGCATGAATAATACCTCCATACACTGCAGATATACTGCATGAATAATACCTCCATACACTGCCGATACACTGCATGAATAATACCGTCATACACTGCCGATATACTGCATGAATAATACCGCCATACACTGCAGATATACTGCATGAATAATACCGCCATACACTGCCGATATACTGCATGAATAATACCGCCATACACTGCCGATATACTGCATGAATAATACCTCCATACACTGCAGATATACTGCATGAATAATACCTCCATACACTGCCGATATACTGCATGAATAATACCTCCATACACTGCAGATATACTGCATGAATAATACCGCCATACACTGCCTATATACTGCATGAATAATACCTCCATACACTGCCGATATACTGCATGAATAATACCTCCATACACTGCCGATATACTGCATGAATAATACCGCCATACACAGCCGATGTACTGCATGAATAATACCGCCATACACTGCCTATATACTGCATGAATAATACCTCCATACACTGCAGATATACTGCATGAATAATACCTCCATACACTGCCGATATACTGCATGAATAATACCTCCATACACTGCAGATATACTGCATGAATAATACCGCCATACACTGCCTATATACTGCATGAATAATACCTCCATACACTGCAGATATACTGCATGAATAATACCGCCATACACTGCAGATATACTGCATGAATAATACCACCATACACTGCCGATATACTGCATGAATAATACCTCCATACACTGCAGATATACTGCATGAATAATACCTCCATACACTGCAGATATACTGCATGAATAATACCTCCATACACTGCTGATATACTGCATGAATAATACCTCCATACACTGCAGATACACTGCATGAATAATACCGCCATACACTGCCTATATACTGCATGAATAATACCTCCATACACTGCAGATACACTGCATGAATAATACCTCCATACACTGCCGATATACTGTACGAATAATACCACCATACACTGCCGATATACTGCATGAATAATACCGCCATACACTGCCTATATACTGCATGAATAATACCTCCATACACTGCAGATATACTGCATGAATAATACCTCCATACACTGCCGATATACTGCATGAATAATACCTCCATACACTGCAGATATACTGCATGAATAATACCGCCATACACTGCCTATATACTGCATGAATAATACCTCCATACACTGCAGATATACTGCATGAATAATACCGCCATACACTGCAGATATACTGCATGAATAATACCACCATACACTGCCGATATACTGCATGAATAATACCTCCATACACTGCAGATATACTGCATGAATAATACCTCCATACACTGCCGATATACTGCATGAATAATACCTCCATACACTGCCGATATACTGCATGAATAATACCGCCATACACAGCCGATATACTGCATGAATAATACCGCCATACACTGCCTATATACTGCATGAATAATACCACCATACACTGCCGATATACTGCATGAATAATACCTCCATACACTGCAGATATACTGCATGAATAATTCCTCCATACACTGCAGATATACTGCATGAATAATACCTCCATACACTGCAAATATACTGCATGAATAATACCTCCATACACTGCCGATACACTGCATGAATAATACCGCCATACACTGCCTATATACTGCATGAATAATAACTCCATACACTGCAGATATACTGCATGAATAATACCTCCATACACTGCTGATATACTGCATGAATAATACCTCCATACACTGCCGATATACTGCATGAATAATACCTCCATACACTGCCGATATACTGCATGAATAATGCCTCCATACACTGCAGATATACTGCATAAATAATACCTCCATACACTGCAGATATACTGCATGAATAATACCTCCATACACTGCCGATATACTGCATGAATAATACCGCCATACACTGCAGATATACTGCATGAATAATACCGCCATACACTGTCGATATACTGCATGAATAATACCTCCATACACTGCAGATATACTGCATGAATAATACCGCCATACACTGCCTATATACTGCATGAATAATACGTCCATACACTGCCGATATACTGCATTAATAATACCACCATACACTGCAGATACACTGCATGAATAATACCGCCATACACTGCCTATATACTGCATGAATAATACCTCCATACACTGCAGATATACTGCATGAATAATACCTCCATACACTGCCGATATACTGCATGAATAATACCTCCATACACTGCCGATATACTGCATGAATAATACCTCCATACACTGCCGATATACTGCATGAATAATACCTCCATACACTGCAGATATACTGCATGAATAATACCTCCATACACTGCAGATATACTGCATGAATAATACCTCTATACACTGCTGATATACTGCATGAATAATACCTCCATACACTGCAGATATACTGCATGAATAATACCGCCATACACTGCCTATATACTGCATGAATAATACGTCCATACACTGCCGATATATTGCATGAATAATACCACCATACACTGCAGATACACTGCATGAATAATACCGCCATACACTGCCTATATACTGCATGAATAATACCTCCATACACTGCAGATATACTGCATGAATAATACCTCCATACACTGCCGATACACTGCATGAATAATACCTCCATACACTGCCGATATACTGCATGAATAATACCGCCATACACTGCAGATATACTGCATGAATAATACCGCCATACACTGCCGATATACTGCATGAATAATACCTCCATACACTGCCGATATACTGCATGAATAATACCGCCATACACTGCCTATATACTGCATGAATAATACCTCCATACACTGCAGATATACTGCATGAATAATACCTCCATACACTGCCGATATACTGCATGAAATATACCTCCATACACTGCCGATATACTGCATGAATAATACCTACATACACTGCTGATATACTGCATGAATAATACCTCCATACACTGCCGATATACTGCATGAATAATACCGCCATACACTGCCGATATACTGCATGAATAATACCGCCATACACTGCAGATATACTGCATGAATAATACCGCCATACACTGCCTATATACTGCATGAATAATACCTCCATACACTGCAGATATACTGCATGAATAATACCTCCATACACTGCCGATATACTGCATGAATAATACCTCCATACACTGCCGATATACTGCATGAATAATACCGCCATACACAGCCGATATACTGCATGAATAATACCGCCATACACTGCAGATATACTGCATGAATAATACCTCCATACACTGCCGATATACTGCATGAATAATACCGCCATACACTGCAGATATACTGCATGAATAATACCGCCATACACTGCCTATATACTGCATGAATAATACCTCCATACACTGCCGATATACTGCATGAATAATACCGCCATACACTGCAGATATACTGCATGAATAATACCGCCATACACTGCCTATATACTGCATGAATAATACCTCCATACACTGCAGATATACTGCATGAATAATACCTCCATACACTGCCGATATACTGCATGAATAATACCTCCATACACTGCCGATATACTGCATGAATAATACCGCCATACACAGCCGATATACTGCATGAATAATACCGCCATACACTGCAGATATACTGCATGAATAATACCTCCATACACTGCCGATATACTGCATGAATAATACCTCCATACACTGCAGATATACTGCATGAATAATACCGCCATACACTGCCTATATACTGCATGAATAATACCTCCATACACTGCAGATATACTGCATGAATAATACCGCCATACACTGCAGATATACTGCATGAATAATACCACCATACACTGCCGATATACTGCATGAATAATACCTCCATACACTGCAGATATACTGCATGAATAATACCTCCATACACTGCAGATATACTGCATGAATAATACCTCCATACACTGCTGATATACTGCATGAATAATACCTCCATACACTGCAGATATACTGCATGAATAATACCTCCATACACTGCAGATACACTGCATGAATAATACCTCCATACACTGCCGATACACTGCATGAATAATACCGCCATACACTGCCTATATACTGCATGAATAATACCTCCATACACTGCAGATATACTGCATGAATAATACCTCCATACACTGCCGATATACTGCATGAATAATACCTCCATACACTGCCGATATACTGCATGAATAATACCTCCATACACTGCAGATATACTGCATGAATAATACCTCCATACACTGCAGATATACTGCATGAATAATACCTCCATACACTGCCGATATACTGCATGAATAATACCGCCATACACTGCAGATATACTGCATGAATAATACCTCCATACACTGCCGATATACTGCATGAATAATACCTCCATACACTGCAGATATACTGCATGAATAATACCGCCATACACTGCCTATATACCGCATGAATAATACCTCCATACACTGCTGATATACTGCATGAATAATACCTCCATACACTGCAGATATACTGCATGAATAATACCTCCATACACTGCCGATATACTGCATGAATAATACCTCCATACACTGCAGATATACTGCATGAATAATACCTCCATACACTGCAGATATACTGCATGAATAATACCTCCATACACTGCCGATACACTGCATGAATAATACCGTCATACACTGCCGATATACTGCATGAATAATACCGCCATACACTGCAGATATACTGCATGAATAATACCGCCATACACTGCCGATATACTGCATGAATAATACCGCCATACACTGCCGATATACTGCATGAATAATACCTCCATACACTGCAGATATACTGCATGAATAATACCTCCATACACTGCCGATATACTGCATGAATAATACCTCCATACACTGCAGATATACTGCATGAATAATACCGCCATACACTGCCTATATACTGCATGAATAATACCTCCATACACTGCCGATATACTGCATGAATAATACCTCCATACACTGCCGATATACTGCATGAATAATACCGCCATACACAGCCGATGTACTGCATGAATAATACCGCCATACACTGCCTATATACTGCATGAATAATACCTCCATACACTGCAGATATACTGCATGAATAATACCTCCATACACTGCCGATATACTGCATGAATAATACCTCCATACACTGCAGATATACTGCATGAATAATACCGCCATACACTGCCTATATACTGCATGAATAATACCTCCATACACTGCAGATATACTGCATGAATAATACCGCCATACACTGCAGATATACTGCATGAATAATACCACCATACACTGCCGATATACTGCATGAATAATACCTCCATACACTGCAGATATACTGCATGAATAATACCTCCATACACTGCAGATATACTGCATGAATAATACCTCCATACACTGCTGATATACTGCATGAATAATACCTCCATACACTGCAGATACACTGCATGAATAATACCGCCATACACTGCCTATATACTGCATGAATAATACCTCCATACACTGCAGATACACTGCATGAATAATACCTCCATACACTGCCGATATACTGTACGAATAATACCACCATACACTGCCGATATACTGCATGAATAATACCGCCATACACTGCCTATATACTGCATGAATAATACCTCCATACACTGCAGATATACTGCATGAATAATACCTCCATACACTGCCGATATACTGCATGAATAATACCTCCATACACTGCAGATATACTGCATGAATAATACCGCCATACACTGCCTATATACTGCATGAATAATACCTCCATACACTGCAGATATACTGCATGAATAATACCGCCATACACTGCAGATATACTGCATGAATAATACCACCATACACTGCCGATATACTGCATGAATAATACCTCCATACACTGCAGATATACTGCATGAATAATACCTCCATACACTGCCGATATACTGCATGAATAATACCTCCATACACTGCCGATATACTGCATGAATAATACCGCCATACACAGCCGATATACTGCATGAATAATACCGCCATACACTGCCTATATACTGCATGAATAATACCACCATACACTGCCGATATACTGCATGAATAATACCTCCATACACTGCAGATATACTGCATGAATAATTCCTCCATACACTGCAGATATACTGCATGAATAATACCTCCATACACTGCAAATATACTGCATGAATAATACCTCCATACACTGCCGATACACTGCATGAATAATACCGCCATACACTGCCTATATACTGCATGAATAATAACTCCATACACTGCAGATATACTGCATGAATAATACCTCCATACACTGCTGATATACTGCATGAATAATACCTCCATACACTGCCGATAGACTGCATGAATAATACCTCCATACACTGCCGATATACTGCATGAATAATGCCTCCATACACTGCAGATATACTGCATAAATAATACCTCCATACACTGCAGATATACTGCATGAATAATACCTCCATACACTGCCGATATACTGCATGAATAATACCGCCATACACTGCAGATATACTGCATGAATAATACCGCCATACACTGTCGATATACTGCATGAATAATACCTCCATACACTGCAGATATACTGCATGAATAATACCGCCATACACTGCCTATATACTGCATGAATAATACGTCCATACACTGCCGATATACTGCATTAATAATACCACCATACACTGCAGATACACTGCATGAATAATACCGCCATACACTGCCTATATACTGCATGAATAATACCTCCATACACTGCAGATATACTGCATGAATAATACCTCCATACACTGCCGATATACTGCATGAATAATACCTCCATACACTGCCGATATACTGCATGAATAATACCTCCATACACTGCCGATATACTGCATGAATAATACCTCCATACACTGCAGATATACTGCATGAATAATACCTCCATACACTGCAGATATACTGCATGAATAATACCTCTATACACTGCTGATATACTGCATGAATAATACCTCCATACACTGCAGATATACTGCATGAATAATACCGCCATACACTGCCTATATACTGCATGAATAATACGTCCATACACTGCCGATATATTGCATGAATAATACCACCATACACTGCAGATACACTGCATGAATAATACCGCCATACACTGCCTATATACTGCATGAATAATACCTCCATACACTGCAGATATACTGCATGAATAATACCTCCATACACTGCCGATACACTGCATGAATAATACCTCCATACACTGCCGATATACTGCATGAATAATACCGCCATACACTGCAGATATACTGCATGAATAATACCGCCATACACTGCCGATATACTGCATGAATAATACCTCCATACACTGCCGATATACTGCATGAATAATACCGCCATACACTGCCTATATACTGCATGAATAATACCTCCATACACTGCAGATATACTGCATGAATAATACCTCCATACACTGCCGATATACTGCATGAAATATACCTCCATACACTGCCGATATACTGCATGAATAATACCTACATACACTGCTGATATACTGCATGAATAATACCTCCATACACTGCCGATATACTGCATGAATAATACCGCCATACACTGCCGATATACTGCATGAATAATACCGCCATACACTGCAGATATACTGCATGAATAATACCGCCATACACTGCCTATATACTGCATGAATAATACCTCCATACACTGCAGATATACTGCATGAATAATACCTCCATACACTGCCGATATACTGCATGAATAATACCTCCATACACTGCCGATATACTGCATGAATAATACCGCCATACACAGCCGATATACTGCATGAATAATACCGCCATACACTGCAGATATACTGCATGAATAATACCTCCATACACTGCCGATATACTGCATGAATAATACCTCCATACACTGCAGATATACTGCATGAATAATACCGCCATACACTGCCTATATACTGCATGAATAATACCTCCATACACTGCAGATATACTGCATGAATAATACCGCCATACACTGCAGATATACTGCATGAATAATACCATCATACACTGCCGATATACTGCATGAATAATACCTCCATACACTGCAGATATACTGCATGAATAATACCTCCATACACTGCAGATATACTGCATGAATAATACCTCCATACACTGCTGATATACTGCATGAATAATACCTCCATACACTGCAGATACACTGCATGAATAATACCTCCATACACTGCCGATACACTGCATGAATAATACCGCCATACACTGCCTATATACTGCATGAATAATACCTCCATACACTGCAGATATACTGCATGAATAATACCTCCATACACTGCCGATATACTGCATGAATAATACCTCCATACACTGCCGATATACTGCATGAATAATACCTCCATACACTGCAGATATACTGCATGAATAATACCTCCATACACTGCAGATATACTGCATGAATAATACCTCCATACACTGCCGATATACTGCATGAATAATACCGCCATACACTGCAGATATACTGCATGAATAATACCTCCATACACTGCCAATATACTGCATGAATAATACCTCCATACACTGCAGATATACTGCATGAATAATACCGCCATACACTGCCTATATACCGCATGAATAATACCTCCATACACTGCTGATATACTGCATGAATAATACCTCCATACACTGCAGATATACTGCATGAATAATACCTCCATACACTGCCGATATACTGCATGAATAATACCTCCATACACTGCAGATATACTGCATGAATAATACCTCCATACACTGCAGATATACTGCATGAATAATACCTCCATACACTGCCGATACACTGCATGAATAATACCGCCATACACTGCCGATATACTGCATGAATAATACCGCCATACACTGCAGATATACTGCATGAATAATACCGCCATACACTGCCGATATACTGCATGAATAATACCGCCATACACTGCCGATATACTGCATGAATAATACCTCCATACACTGCAGATATACTGCATGAATAATACCTCCATACACTGCCGATATACTGCATGAATAATACCTCCATACACTGCAGATATACTGCATGAATAATACCGCCATACACTGCCTATATACTGCATGAATAATACCTCCATACACTGCCGATATACTGCATGAATAATACCTCCATACACTGCCGATATACTGCATGAATAATACCGCCATACACAGCCGATGTACTGCATGAATAATACCGCCATACACTGCCTATATACTGCATGAATAATACCTCCATACACTGCAGATATACTGCATGAATAATACCTCCATACACTGCCGATATACTGCATGAATAATACCTCCATACACTGCAGATATACTGCATGAATAATACCGCCATACACTGCCTATATACTGCATGAATAATACCTCCATACACTGCAGATATACTGCATGAATAATACCGCCATACACTGCAGATATACTGCATGAATAATACCACCATACACTGCCGATATACTGCATGAATAATACCTCCATACACTGCAGATATACTGCATGAATAATACCTCCATACACTGTAGATATACTGCATGAATAATACCTCCATACACTGCTGATATACTGCATGAGTAATACCTCCATACACTGCCGATATACTGTATGAATAATACCACCATACACTGCCGATATACTGCATGAATAATACCGCCATACACTGCCTATATACTGCATGAATAATACCTCCATACACTGCAGATATACTGCATGAATAATACCTCCATACACTGCCGTTATACTGCATGAATAATACCTCCATACACTGCAGATATACTGCATGAATAATACCGCCATACACTGCCTATATACTGCATGAATAATACCTCCATACACTGCAGATATACTGCATGAATAATACCGCCATACACTGCAGATATACTGCATGAATAATACCACCATACACTGCCGATATACTGCATGAATAATACCTCCATACACTGCAGATATACTGCATGAATAATACCTCCATACACTGCCGATATACTACATGAATAATACCTCCATACACTGCCGATATACTGCATGAATAATACCGCCATACACAGCCGATATACTGCATGAATAATACCGCCATACACTGCCTATATACTGCATGAATAATACCACCATACACTGCCGATATACTGCATGAATAATACCTCCATACACTGCAGATATACTGCATGAATAATTCCTCCATACACTGCAGATATACTGCATGAATAATACCTCCATACACTGCAGATATACTGCATGAATAATACCTCCATACACTGCCGATACACTGCATGAATAATACCGCCATACACTGCCTATATACTGCATGAATAATAACTCCATACACTGCAGATATACTGCATGAATAATACCGCCATACACTGCCGATATACTGCATGAATAATACCTCCATACACTGCCGATATACTGCATGAATAATACCTCCATACACTGCCGATATACTGCATGAATAATGCCTCCATACACTGCAGATATACTGCATAAATAATACCTCCATACACTGCAGATATACTGCATGAATAATACCTCCATACACTGCCGATATACTGCATGAATAATACCGCCATACACTGCAGATATACTGCATGAATAATACCGCCATACACTGTCGATATACTGCATGAATAATACCTCCATACACTGCAGATATACTGCATGAATAATACCGCCATACACTGCCTATATACTGCATGAATAATACGTCCATACACTGCCGATATATTGCATGAATAATACCACCATACACTGCAGATACACTGCATGAATAATACCGCCATACACTGCCTATATACTGCATGAATAATACCTCCATACACTGCAGATATACTGCATGAATAATACCTCCATACACTGCCGATACACTGCATGAATAATACCTCCATACACTGCCGATATACTGCATGAATAATACCGCCATACACTGCAGATATACTGCATGAATAATACCGCCATACACTGCCGATATACTGCATGAATAATACCTCCATACACTGCCGATATACTGCATGAATAATACCGCCATACACTGCCTATATACTGCATGAATAATACCTCCATACACTGCAGATATACTGCATGAATAATACCTCCATACACTGCCGATATACTGCATGAAATATACCTCCATACACTGCCGATATACTGCATGAATAATACCTACATACACTGCTGATATACTGCATGAATAATACCTCCATACACTGCCGATATACTGCATGAATAATACCGCCATACACTGCCGATATACTGCATGAATAATACCGCCATACACTGCAGATATACTGCATGAATAATACCGCCATACACTGCCTATATACTGCATGAATAATACCTCCATACACTGCAGATATACTGCATGAATAATACCTCCATACACTGCCGATATACTGCATGAATAATACCTCCATACACTGCCGATATACTGCATGAATAATACCGCCATACACAGCCGATATACTGCATGAATAATACCGCCATACACTGCAGATATACTGCATGAATAATACCTCCATACACTGCCGATATACTGCATGAATAATACCTCCATACACTGCAGATATACTGCATGAATAATACCGCCATACACTGCCTATATACTGCATGAATAATACCTCCATACACTGCAGATATACTGCATGAATAATACCGCCATACACTGCAGATATACTGCATGAATAATACCATCATACACTGCCGATATACTGCATGAATAATACCTCCATACACTGCAGATATACTGCATGAATAATACCTCCATACACTGCAGATATACTGCATGAATAATACCTCCATACACTGCTGATATACTGCATGAATAATACCTCCATACACTGCAGATATACTGCATGAATAATACCTCCATACACTGCAGATACACTGCATGAATAATACCTCCATACACTGCCGATACACTGCATGAATAATACCGCCATACACTGCCTATATACTGCATGAATAATACCTCCATACACTGCAGATATACTGCATGAATAATACCTCCATACACTGCCGATATACTGCATGAATAATACCTCCATACACTGCCGATATACTGCATGAATAATACCTCCATACACTGCAGATATACTGCATGAATAATACCTCCATACACTGCAGATATACTGCATGAATAATACCTCCATACACTGCCGATATACTGCATGAATAATACCGCCATACACTGCAGATATACTGCATGAATAATACCTCCATACACTGCCGATATACTGCATGAATAATACCTCCATACACTGCAGATATACTGCATGAATAATACCGCCATACACTGCCTATATACCGCATGAATAATACCTCCATACACTGCTGATATACTGCATGAATAATACCTCCATACACTGCAGATATACTGCATGAATAATACCTCCATACACTGCCGATATACTGCATGAATAATACCTCCATACACTGCAGATATACTGCATGAATAATACCTCCATACACTGCAGATATACTGCATGAATAATACCTCCATACACTGCCGATACACTGCATGAATAATACCGCCATACACTGCCGATATACTGCATGAATAATACCGCCATACACTGCAGATATACTGCATGAATAATACCGCCATACACTGCCGATATACTGCATGAATAATACCGCCATACACTGCCGATATACTGCATGAATAATACCTCCATACACTGCAGATATACTGCATGAATAATACCTCCATACACTGCCGATATACTGCATGAATAATACCTCCATACACTGCAGATATACTGCATGAATAATACCGCCATACACTGCCTATATACTGCATGAATAATACCTCCATACACTGCCGATATACTGCATGAATAATACCTCCATACACTGCCGATATACTGCATGAATAATACCGCCATACACAGCCGATGTACTGCATGAATAATACCGCCATACACTGCCTATATACTGCATGAATAATACCTCCATACACTGCAGATATACTGCATGAATAATACCTCCATACACTGCCGATATACTGCATGAATAATACCTCCATACACTGCAGATATACTGCATGAATAATACCGCCATACACTGCCTATATACTGCATGAATAATACCTCCATACACTGCAGATATACTGCATGAATAATACCGCCATACACTGCAGATATACTGCATGAATAATACCACCATACACTGCCGATATACTGCATGAATAATACCTCCATACACTGCAGATATACTGCATGAATAATACCTCCATACACTGTAGATATACTGCATGAATAATACCTCCATACACTGCTGATATACTGCATGAGTAATACCTCCATACACTGCCGATATACTGTATGAATAATACCACCATACACTGCCGATATACTGCATGAATAATACCGCCATACACTGCCTATATACTGCATGAATAATACCTCCATACACTGCAGATATACTGCATGAATAATACCTCCATACACTGCCGTTATACTGCATGAATAATACCTCCATACACTGCAGATATACTGCATGAATAATACCGCCATACACTGCCTATATACTGCATGAATAATACCTCCATACACTGCAGATATACTGCATGAATAATACCGCCATACACTGCAGATATACTGCATGAATAATACCACCATACACTGCCGATATACTGCATGAATAATACCTCCATACACTGCAGATATACTGCATGAATAATACCTCCATACACTGCCGATATACTGCATGAATAATACCTCCATACACTGCCGATATACTGCATGAATAATACCGCCATACACAGCCGATATACTGCATGAATAATACCGCCATACACTGCCTATATACTGCATGAATAATACCACCATACACTGCCGATATACTGCATGAATAATACCTCCATACACTGCAGATATACTGCATGAATAATTCCTCCATACACTGCAGATATACTGCATGAATAATACCTCCATACACTGCAGATATACTGCATGAATAATACCTCCATACACTGCCGATACACTGCATGAATAATACCGCCATACACTGCCTATATACTGCATGAATAATAACTCCATACACTGCAGATATACTGCATGAATAATACCGCCATACACTGCCGATATACTGCATGAATAATACCTCCATACACTGCCGATATACTGCATGAATAATACCTCCATACACTGCCGATATACTGCATGAATAATGCCTCCATACACTGCAGATATACTGCATAAATAATACCTCCATACACTGCAGATATACTGCATGAATAATACCTCCATACACTGCCGATATACTGCATGAATAATACCGCCATACACTGCAGATATACTGCATGAATAATACCGCCATACACTGTCGATATACTGCATGAATAATACCTCCATACACTGCAGATATACTGCATGAATAATACCGCCATACACTGCCTATATACTGCATGAATAATACGTCCATACACTGCCGATATACTGCATTAATAGTACCACCATACACTGCAGATACACTGCATGAATAATACCGCCATACACTGCCTATATACTGCATGAATAATACCTCCATACACTGCAGATATACTGCATGAATAATACCTCCATACACTGCCGATATACTGCATGAATAATACCTCCATACACTGCCGATATACTGCATGAATAATACCTCCATACACTGCCGATATACTGCATGAATAATACCTCCATACACTGCAGATATACTGCATGAATAATACCGCCATACACTGCAGATATACTGCATGAATAATACCTCCATACACTGCAGATATACTGCATGAATAATACCTCCATACACTGCCGATACACTGCATGAACAATACCGCCATACACTGCCGATATACTGCATGAATAATACCGCCATACACTGCAGATATACTGCATGAATAATACCGCCATACACTGCCGATATACTGCATGAATAATACCGCCATACACTGCCGATATACTGCATGAATAATACCTCCATACACTGCAGATATACTGCATGAATAATACCTCCATACACTGCCGATATACTGCATGAATAATACCTCCATACACTGCAGATATACTGCATGAATAATACCGCCATACACTGCCTATATACTGCATGAATAATACCTCCATACACTGCCGATATACTGCATGAATAATACCTCCATACACTGCCGATATACTGCATGAATAATACCGCCATACACAGCCGATGTACTGCATGAATAATACCGCCATACACTGCCTATATACTGCATGAATAATACCTCCATACACTGCAGATATACTGCATGAATAATACCTCCATACACTGCCGATATACTGCATGAATAATACCTCCATACACTGCAGATATACTGCATGAATAATACCGCCATACACTGCCTATATACTGCATGAATAATACCTCCATACACTGCAGATATACTGCATGAATAATACCGCCATACACTGCAGATATACTGCATGAATAATACCACCATACACTGCAGATATACTGCATGAATAATACCTCCATACACTGTAGATATACTGCATGAATAATACCTCCATACACTGCTGATATACTGCATGAGTAATACCTCCATACACTGCCGATATACTGTATGAATAATACCACCATACACTGCCGATATACTGCATGAATAATACCGCCATACACTGCCTATATACTGCATGAATAATACCTCCATACACTGCAGATATACTGCATGAATAATACCTCCATACACTGCCGTTATACTGCATGAATAATACCTCCATACACTGCAGATATACTGCATGAATAATACCGCCATACACTGCCTATATACTGCATGAATAATACCTCCATACACTGCAGATATACTGCATGAATAATACCGCCATACACTGCAGATATACTGCATGAATAATACCACCATACACTGCCGATATACTGCATGAATAATACCTCCATACACTGCAGATATACTGCATGAATAATACCTCCATACACTGCCGATATACTGCATGAATAATACCTCCATACACTGCCGATATACTGCATGAATAATACCGCCATACACAGCCGATATACTGCATGAATAATACCGCCATACACTGCCTATATACTGCATGAATAATACCACCATACACTGCCGATATACTGCATGAATAATACCTCCATACACTGCAGATATACTGCATGAATAATTCCTCCATACACTGCAGATATACTGCATGAATAATACCTCCATACACTGCAGATATACTGCATGAATAATACCTCCATACACTGCCGATACACTGCATGAATAATACCGCCATACACTGCCTATATACTGCATGAATAATAACTCCATACACTGCAGATATACTGCATGAATAATACCGCCATACACTGCCGATATACTGCATGAATAATACCTCCATACACTGCCGATATACTGCATGAATAATACCTCCATACACTGCCGATATACTGCATGAATAATGCCTCCATACACTGCAGATATACTGCATAAATAATACCTCCATACACTGCAGATATACTGCATGAATAATACCTCCATACACTGCCGATATACTGCATGAATAATACCGCCATACACTGCAGATATACTGCATGAATAATACCGCCATACACTGTCGATATACTGCATGAATAATACCTCCATACACTGCAGATATACTGCATGAATAATACCGCCATACACTGCCTATATACTGCATGAATAATACGTCCATACACTGCCGATATACTGCATTAATAGTACCACCATACACTGCAGATACACTGCATGAATAATACCGCCATACACTGCCTATATACTGCATGAATAATACCTCCATACACTGCAGATATACTGCATGAATAATACCTCCATACACTGCCGATATACTGCATGAATAATACCTCCATACACTGCCGATATACTGCATGAATAATACCTCCATACACTGCCGATATACTGCATGAATAATACCTCCATACACTGCAGATATACTGCATGAATAATACCGCCATACACTGCAGATATACTGCATGAATAATACCTCTATACACTGCTGATATACTGCATGAATAATACCTCCATACACTGCAGATATACTGCATGAATAATACCGCCATACACTGCCTATATACTGCATGAATAATACGTCCATACACTGCCGATATACTGCATGAATAATACCACCATACACTGCAGATACACTGCATGAATAATACCGCCATACACTGCCTATATACTGCATGAATAATACCTCCATACACTGCAGATATACTGCATGAATAATACCTCCATACACTGCCGATATACTGCATGAATAATACCTCCATACACTGCCGATATACTGCATGAATAATACCTCCATACACTGCCGATATACTGCATGAATAATACCTCCATACACTGCAGATATACTGCATGAATAATACCTCCATACACTGCAGATATACTGCATGAATAATACCTCTATACACTGCTGATATACTGCATGAATAATACCTCCATACACTGCAGATATACTGCATGAATAATACCTCCATACACTGCCGATATACTGCATGAATAATACCTCCATACACTGCAGATATACTGCATGAATAATACCGCCATACACTGCCTATATACTGCATGAATAATACCTCCATACACTGCTGATATACTGCATGAATAATACCTCCATACACTGCAGATATACTGCATGAATAATACCTCCATACACTGCCGATATACTGCATGAATAATACCTCCATACACTGCAGATATACTGCATGAATAATACCTCCATACACTGCAGATACACTGCATGAATAATACCTCCATACACTGCCGATACACTGCATGAATAATACCGCCATACACTGCCGATATACTGCATGAATAATACCGCCATACACTGCAGATATACTGCATGAATAATACCGCCATACACTGCCGATATACTGCATGAATAATACCACCATACACTGCCGATATACTGCTTGAATAATACCTCCATACACTGCCGATATACTGCATGAATAATACCTCCATACACTGCCGATATACTGCATGAATAATACCGCCATACGCTGTCGATATACTGCATGAATAATACCTCCATACACTGCCGATATACTGCATGAATAATACTGCCATACACTGCCCATATACTGCATGAATAATACCGCCATACACTGCCGATATACTGCATGAATAATACCTCCATACACTGCAGATATACTGCATGAATAATACCTCCATACACTGCAGATATACTGCATGAATAATACCTCCATACACTGCCTATATTCTGCATGAATAATACCTCCATACACTGCAGATATACTGCATGAATAATACCGCCATACACTGCCGATATACTGCATGAATAATACCGCCATACACTGCCGATATACTGCATGAATAATACCTCCATACACTGCAGATATACTGCATGAATAATACCTCCATACACTGCCGATATACTGCATGAATAATACCGCCATACACTGCAGATATACTGCATGAATAATACCTCCATACACTGCTGATATACTGCATGAATAATACCTCCATACACTGCCGATATACTGCATGAATAATACTGCCATACACTGCCGATATACTGCATGAATAATACTTCCATACACTGCAGATATACTGCATGAATAATACTGCCATACACTGCCGATATACTGCATGAATAATACCTCCATACACTGCAGATATACTGCATGAATAATACCTCCATACACTGCCTATATACTGCATGAATAATACCTCCATACACTGCCGATATACTGCATGAATAATACCTCCATACACTGCCGATATACTGCATGAATAATACTGCCATACACTGCCGATATACTGCATGAATAATACCTCCATACACTGCAGATATACTGCATGAATAATACCTCCATACACTGCCGATACACTGCATGAATGATACCTCCATACACTGCCGATATACTGCATGAATAATACCGCCATACACTGCAGATATACTGCATGAATAATACCGCCATACACTGCCGATATACTGCATGAATAATACCTCCATACACTGCCGATATACTGCATGAATAATACCGCCATACACTGCCTATATACTGCATGAATAATACCTCCATACACTGCAGATATACTGCATGAATAATACCTCCATACACTGCCGATATACTGCATGAAATATACCTCCATACACTGCCGATATACTGCATGAATAATACCTACATACACTGCAGATATACTGCATGAATAATACCTCCATACACTGCCGATATACTGCATGAATAATACCTCCATACACTGCAGATATACTGCATGAATAATACCTCCATACACTGCTGATATACTGCATGAATAATACCTCCATACACTGCAGATATACTGCATGAATAATACCTCCATACACTGCAGATACACTGCATGAATAATACCTCCATACACTGCCGATACACTGCATGAATAATACCGCCATACACTGCCTATATACTGCATGAATAATACCTCCATACACTGCCGATATACTGCATGAATAATACCTCCATACACTGCCGATATACTGCATGAATAATACCGCCATACACTGCAGATATACTGCATGAATAATACCTCCATACACTGCAGATATACTGCATGAATAATACCTCCATACACTGCAGATATACTGCATGAATAATACCTCCATACACTGCCGATATACTGCATGAATAATACCGCCATACACTGCAGATATACTGCATGAATAATACCTCCATACACTGCCGATATACTGCATGAATAATACCTCCATACACTGCAGATATACTGCATGAATAATACCGCCATACACTGCCTATATACCGCATGAATAATACCTCCATACACTGCTGATATACTGCATGAATAATACCTCCATACACTGCAGATATACTGCATGAATAATACCTCCATACACTGCCGATATACTGCATGAATAATACCTCCATACACTGCAGATATACTGCATGAATAATACCTCCATACACTGCAGATATACTGCATGAATAATACCTCCATACACTGCCGATACACTGCATGAATAATACCGCCATACACTGCCGATATACTGCATGAATAATACCGCCATACACTGCAGATATACTGCATGAATAATACCGCCATACACTGCCGATATACTGCATGAATAATACCGCCATACACTGCCGATATACTGCATGAATAATACCTCCATACACTGCCGATATACTGCATGAATAATACCTCCATACACTGCAGATATACTGCATGAATAATACCTCCATACACTGCCGATATACTGCATGAATAATACCTCCATACACTGCAGATATACTGCATGAATAATACCGCCATACACTGCCTATATACTGCATGAATAATACCTCCATACACTGCCGATATACTGCATGAATAATACCTCCATACACTGCCGATATACTGCATGAATAATACCGCCATACACAGCCGATGTACTGCATGAATAATACCGCCATACACTGCCTATATACTGCATGAATAATACCTCCATACACTGCAGATATACTGCATGAATAATACCTCCATACACTGCCGATATACTGCATGAATAATACCTCCATACACTGCAGATATACTGCATGAATAATACCGCCATACACTGCCTATATACTGCATGAATAATACCTCCATACACTGCAGATATACTGCATGAATAATACCGCCATACACTGCAGATATACTGCATGAATAATACCACCATACACTGCCGATATACTGCATGAATAATACCTCCATACACTGCAGATATACTGCATGAATAATACCTCCATACACTGCAGATATACTGCATGAATAATACCTCCATACACTGCTGATATACTGCATGAATAATACCTCCATACACTGCCGATATACTGTATGAATAATACCACCATACACTGCCGATATACTGCATGAATAATACCGCCATACACTGCCTATATACTGCATGAATAATACCTCCATACACTGCAGATATACTGCATGAATAATACCTCCATACACTGCCGATATACTGCATGAATAATACCTCCATACACTGCAGATATACTGCATGAATAATACCGCCATACACTGCCTATATACTGCATGAATAATACCTCCATACACTGCAGATATACTGCATGAATAATACCGCCATACACTGCAGATATACTGCATGAATAATACCACCATACACTGCCGATATACTGCATGAATAATACCTCCATACACTGCAGATATACTGCATGAATAATACCTCCATACACTGCCGATATACTGCATGAATAATACCTCCATACACTGCCGATATACTGCATGAATAATACCGCCATACACAGCCGATATACTGCATGAATAATACCGCCATACACTGCCTATATACTGCATGAATAATACCACCATACACTGCCGATATACTGCATGAATAATACCTCCATACACTGCAGATATACTGCATGAATAATTCCTCCATACACTGCAGATATACTGCATGAATAATACCTCCATACACTGCAGATATACTGCATGAATAATACCTCCATACACTGCCGATACACTGCATGAATAATACCGCCATACACTGCCTATATACTGCATGAATAATAACTCCATACACTGCAGATATACTGCATGAATAATACCGCCATACACTGCCGATATACTGCATGAATAATACCTCCATACACTGCCGATATACTGCATGAATAATACCTCCATACACTGCCGATATACTGCATGAATAATGCCTCCATACACTGCAGATATACTGCATAAATAATACCTCCATACACTGCAGATATACTGCATGAATAATACCTCCATACACTGCCGATATACTGCATGAATAATACCGCCATACACTGCAGATATACTGCATGAATAATACCGCCATACACTGTCGATATACTGCATGAATAATACCTCCATACACTGCAGATATACTGCATGAATAATACCGCCATACACTGCCTATATACTGCATGAATAATACGTCCATACACTGCCGATATACTGCATTAATAATACCACCATACACTGCAGATACACTGCATGAATAATACCGCCATACACTGCCTATATACTGCATGAATAATACCTCCATACACTGCAGATATACTGCATGAATAATACCTCCATACACTGCCGATATACTGCATGAATAATACCTCCATACACTGCCGATATACTGCATGAATAATACCTCCATACACTGCCGATATACTGCATGAATAATACCTCCATACACTGCAGATATACTGCATGAATAATACCTCCATACACTGCAGATATACTGCATGAATAATACCTCTATACACTGCTGATATACTGCATGAATAATACCTCCATACACTGCAGATATACTGCATGAATAATACCGCCATACACTGCCTATATACTGCATGAATAATACGTCCATACACTGCCGATATACTGCATGAATAATACCACCATACACTGCAGATACACTGCATGAATAATACCGCCATACACTGCCTATATACTGCATGAATAATACCTCCATACACTGCAGATATACTGCATGAATAATACCTCCATACACTGCCGATATACTGCATGAATAATACCTCCATACACTGCCGATATACTGCATGAATAATACCTCCATACACTGCCGATATACTGCATGAATAATACCTCCATACACTGCAGATATACTGCATGAATAATACCTCCATACACTGCAGATATACTGCATGAATAATACCTCTATACACTGCTGATATACTGCATGAATAATACCTCCATACACTGCAGATATACTGCATGAATAATACCTCCATACACTGCCGATATACTGCATGAATAATACCTCCATACACTGCAGATATACTGCATGAATAATACCGCCATACACTGCCTATATACTGCATGAATAATACCTCCATACACTGCTGATATACTGCATGAATAATACCTCCATACACTGCAGATATACTGCATGAATAATACCTCCATACACTGCCGATATACTGCATGAATAATACCTCCATACACTGCAGATATACTGCATGAATAATACCTCCATACACTGCCGATACACTGCATGAATAATACCGCCATACACTGCCGATATACTGCATGAATAATACCGCCATACACTGCAGATATACTGCATGAATAATACCGCCATACACTGCCGATGTACTGCATGAATAATACCACCATACACTGCCGATATACTGCTTGAATAATACCTCCATACACTGCCGATATACTGCATGAATAATACCTCCATACACTGCCGATATACTGCATGAATAATACCGCCATACGCTGTCGATATACTGCATGAATAATACCTCCATACACTGCCGATATACTGCATGAATAATACTGCCATACACTGCCCATATACTGCATGAATAATACCGCCATACACTGCCGATATACTGCATGAATAATACCTCCATACACTGCAGATATACTGCATGAATAATACCTCCATACACTGCAGATATACTGCATGAATAATACCTCCATACACTGCCTATATTCTGCATGAATAATACCTCCATACACTGCAGATATACTGCATGAATAATACCGCCATACACTGCCGATATACTGCATGAATAATACCGCCATACACTGCCGATATACTGCATGAATAATACCTCCATACACTGCAGATATACTGCATGAATAATACCTCCATACACTGCCGATATACTGCATGAATAATACCGCCATACACTGCAGATATACTGCATGAATAATACCTCCATACACTGCTGATATACTGCATGAATAATACCTCCATACACTGCCGATATACTGCATGAATAATACTGCCATACACTGCCGATATACTGCATGAATAATACTTCCATACACTGCAGATATACTGCATGAATAATACCTCCATACACTGCTGATATACTGCATGAATAATACCTCCATACACTGCCGATATACTGCATGAATAATACTGCCATACACTGCCGATATACTGCATGAATAATACCTCCATACACTGCAGATATACTGCATGAATAATACCTCCATACACTGCCGATACACTGCATGAATAATACCTCCATACACTGCCGATATACTGCATGAATAATACCGCCATACACTGCAGATATACTGCATGAATAATACCGCCATACACTGCCGATATACTGCATGAATAATACCTCCATACACTGCCGATATACTGCATGAATAATACCGCCATACACTGCCTATATACTGCATGAATAATACCTCCATACACTGCAGATATACTGCATGAATAATACCTCCATACACTGCCGATATACTGCATGAAATATACCTCCATACACTGCCGATATACTGCATGAATAATACCTACATACACTGCAGATATACTGCATGAATAATACCTCCATACACTGCCGATATACTGCATGAATAATACCGCCATACACTGCCGATATACTGCATGAATAATACCGCCATACACTGCAGATATACTGCATGAATAATACCTCCATACACTGCCGATATACTGCATGAATAATACCGCCATACACTGCCTATATACTGCATGAATAATACCTCCATACACTGCAGATATACTGCATGAATAATACCTCCATACACTGCCGATATACTGCATGAATAATACCTCCATACACTGCCGATATACTGCATGAATAATACCGCCATACACAGCCGATATACTGCATGAATAATACCGCCATACACTGCAGATATACTGCATGAATAATACCTCCATACACTGCCGATATACTGCATGAATAATACCTCCATACACTGCAGATATACTGCATGAATAATACCGCCATACACTGCCTATATACTGCATGAATAATACCTCCATACACTGCAGATATACTGCATGAATAATACCGCCATACACTGCAGATATACTGCATGAATAATACCTCCATACACTGCCGATATACTGCATGAATAATACCGCCATACACTGCCTATATACTGCATGAATAATACCTCCATACACTGCAGATATACTGCATGAATAATACCCCCATACACTGCAGATATACTGCATGAATAATACCGCCATACACTGCAGATATACTGCATGAATAATACCGCCATACACTGCCTATATACTGCATGAATAATACCTCCATACACTGCAGATATACTGCATGAATAATACCGCCATACACTGCAGATATACTGCATGAATAATACCTCCATACACTGCCTATATACTGCATGAATAATACCTCCATACACTGCCGATATACTGCATGAATAATACCTCCATACACTGCCGATATACTGCATGAATAATACCTCCATACACTGCCGATATACTGCATGAATAATACCTCCATACACTGCAGATATACTGCATGAATAATACCTCCATACACTGCAGATATACTGCATGAATAATACCTCCATACACTGCCGATATACTGCATGAATAATACCGCCATACACTGCAGATATACTGCATGAATAATACCGCCATACACTGTCGATATACTGCATGAATAATACCTCCATACACTGCAGATATACTGCATGAATAATACCGCCATACACTGCCTATATACTGCATGAATAATACCTCCATACACTGCCGATATACTGCGTGACTAATACCACCATACACTGCAGATACACTGCATGAATAATACCGCCATACACTGCCTATATACTGCATGAATAATACCTCCATACACTGCAGATATACTGCATGAATAATACCTCCATACACTGCCGATATACTGCATGAATAATACCTCCATACACTGCCGATATACTGCATGAATAATACCTCCATACACTGCCGATATACTGCATGAATAATACCGCCATACACTGCCGATATACTGCATGAATAATACCTCCATACACTGCAGATATACTGCATGAATAATACCTCCATACACTGCAGATATACTGCATGAATAATACCCCTATACACTGCTGATATACTGCATGAATAATACCTCCATACACTGCAGATATACTGCATGAATAATACCTCCATACACTGCCGATATACTGCATGAATAATACCTCCATACACTGCAGATATACTGCATGAATAATACCACCATACACTGCCTATATACTGCATGAATAATACCTCCATACACTGCAGATATACTGCATGAATAATACCTCCATACACTGCAGATATACTGCATGAATAATACCTCCATACACTGCCGATATACTGCATGAATAATACCTCCATACACTGCAGATATACTGCATGAATAATACCTCCATACACTGCAGATATACTGCATGAATAATACCTCCATACACTGCAGATATACTGCATGAATAAAACCTCCATACACTGCCGATATACTGCATGAATAATACCTCCATACACTGCAGATATACTGCATGAATAATACCTCCATACACTGCAGATATACTGCATGAATAATACCTCCATACACTGCCGATACACTGCATGAATAATACCGCCATACACTGCCGATATACTGCATGAATAATACCGCCATACACTGCAGATATACTGCATGAATAATACCGCCATACACTGCCGATATACTGCATGAATAATACCTCCATACACTGCCGATATACTGCATGAATAATACCTCCATACACTGCAGATATACTGCATGAATAATACCGCCATACCCTGCCTATATACTGCATGAATAATACCTCCATACACTGCCGATATACTGCGTGACTAATACCACCATACACTGCAGATACACTGCATGAATAATACCGCCATACACTGCCTATATACTGCATGAATAATACCTCCATACACTGCAGATATACTGCATGAATAATACCTCCATACACTGCCGATATACTGCATGAATAATACCTCCATACACTGCCGATATCATAGAATCATAGAATCATAGAATGGTAGAGTTGGAAGGGACCTCCTGGGTCATCTGGTCCAACCCCCTGCTCAAAGCAGGATTCACTAGATCATCTCAGACAGATGTCTGTCCAGCCTCTGTTTGAAGACGTCAATTGAAGGGGAACTCACCACCTCTCGTGGCAGCCTGTTCCACTCATTAATCACCCTAACTGTCAAAAAGTTTTTTCTAATATCTAATCTGTGTCTCCTCCCATTTAGTTTCATCCCATTGCTTCTAGTCTTTACTTGTGCAAATGAGAATAAAGATGATCCTTCTACAATGTGACAGCCCTTGACATATTTGTAGACAGCTATTAAGTCTCCTCTCAGTCTTCTTTTTTGCAAGCTAAACATTCCCAAATCCTGCAACCGTTCCTCATAGGACATGGTTTGCAGACCAGTCACCATTCTGGTCGCTCTTCTCTGAACTTGCTCCAGTTTGTCTATGTCTTTTTTAAAATGTGGTGCCCAAAACTGTACACAGTATTCCAGATGAGGTCTGACCAAAGAGGAGTAAAGACCGATAATGACTTCACGTGATCTAGACTGTATGCTTCTGTTAATACATCCCAGAATTGTATTTGCCTTTTTTGCTGCTGCATCACACTGTTGACTCATGTTCAGTCTATGATCTATTAGTATACCTAAGTCTTTTTCACATGTACTGTTGCTTAGCTCTATTCCTCCCATTCTGTATATGCTTTTTTCATTTTTATTGCCCAGATGTAGTACTTTGCATTTTTCCCTGTTAAAAACCATTCTGTTGGTTGCTGCCCACTGCTCCAGTTTATTTAGGTCTTTTTGAATCCTCTCTCTCTCTTCTCTAGTATTAGCTATCCCTCCTAGCTTTGTGTCATCAGCAAATTTAATCAGTTTACCCTCAATTCCTTTATCTAAATCATTGATAAAGATGTTGAACAATACAGGTCCCAGGACGGAGCCCTGTGGTACCCCACTTGAGACATTCATCCAGCTGGATGTGAAGCCATTTACAACCACCCTTTGAGTCCGATCACTAAGCCAGTTATGAATCCACCTAACAGTTGCCTGGTCCATTGCATACTTGGTCATTTTTTCAATAAGGATGGTGTGAGATACTTTGTCAAATGCTTTGCTGAAGTCAAGATATACTATATCTACAGCATTTCCCTGATCCACCCAGTCAGTGATTCTGTCATAGAAGGAAATTAAGTTAGTCTGACATGACTTGTTAGTTACAAACCCATGCTGACTCTGGTTAATCACTTCATTCTTATCCATGTACTTACATACATGTTGTTTAATAATTTGTTCAAAGATCTTTCCTGGTATAGAAGTCAGACTCACCGGCCTATAGTTCCCTGGGTCCACCTTCTTCCCCTTTTTGAAGATAGGAACAACATTTGCTCTTCTCCAGTCTTCTGGGACTTCTCCTGTTCTCCAAGAATTTTCAAAGATTATGGAGAGTGGTTCTAAAATTTCTTCTACGATCTCCTTCAGTACTCTGGGGTGTAATTCATCTGGACCTGGAGACTTGAACTCATTTATGTTAGCTAAATATTCCCTCACAATCTTTCTGTTTACAGATAACTTGGATTCCTCTATTCCTTTAAAAGGACAGTGAAGATCAGTTGATGTTACATTTTGTTTCTGAGAGAAAACAGATGCAAAATAGGAATTAAAAAGTTCGGCCTTCTCAACATCCTCTCTTACCATTTCTCCATTTTCATCCTGTAAAAATCCTATAGCATCTTTGACTTTTCTTTTACTTTTGACATACCCCCAAAATCCTTTTTTATTGCTTTTGACATCTCTTGCAAGCCTTAATTCATTGTCAGCTTTAGCTAACCTGATACGTGCCCTACAGGATCTGCAGACTGCATTATAATCTTCTTTAGATATGCCTCCCTCTTTCCATTTAATAAACATTTCTTTCTTTCTTTTTAGCATGTGCTTAAGTTCTGTGTTCATCCATCCTGGTTTCCTTAAATGCTTCCCATTCTTCCTACTTTTCGGGATTGTTAACGATTGTGCTTTGAGAATCTCATTTTTAAAAATTTCCCATCCTTCCTGGACATTTTTGTCCTTAAGGACATCCAGCCATTGGATCCCTCCTATTCTCTTTCTGAGTCTCTTAAAATCTGCCTTTCTAAAATCTAACCTTGAAGTTTGAGTCTTCACATGTCTTCCTCCTCTAGTTATCCAAAATTCTATAATAGCATGATCGCTGCCTCCTAGGGTCCCAGCCACCTTTACCTCCTCAACCATTTCCTCCCTGTTTATAAGGATTAGATCCAAAGTAGCAGATCCCCTTGTTTTCTCCCCTACCTTTTGGAAGATAAAGTTGTCAGCAAGAGAGGATAAGAATTTGCTTGACCTGTTAGTTTTACTTGAGAGAGATTCCCAACAAATATACTGCATGAATAATACCTCCATACACTTCAGATATACTGCATGAATAATACCACCATACACTGCCTATATACTGCATGAATAATACCTCCATACACTGCAGATATACTGCATGAATAATACCTCCATACACTGCAGATATACTGCATGAATAATACCTCCATACACTGCCGATATACTGCATGAATAATACCTCCATACACTGCAGATATACTGCATGAATAATACCTCCATACACTGCAGATATACTGCATGAATAATACCTCCATACACTGCAGATATACTGCATGAATAATACCTCCATACACTGCAGATATACTGCATGAATAATACCTCCATACACTGCCGATACACTGCATGAATAATACCGCCATACACTGCCGATATACTGCATGAATAATACCGCCATACACTGCAGATATACTGCATGAATAATACCGCCATACACTGCCGATATACTGCATGAATAATACCTCCATACACTGCCGATATACTGCATGAATAATACCTCCATACACTGCAGATATACTGCATGAATAATACCTCCATACACTGCCGATATACTGCATGAATAATACCTCCATACACTGCAGATATACTGCATGAATAATACCGCCATACACTGCCTATATACTGCAAGAATAATACCTCCATACACTGCAGATATACTGCATGAATAATACCTCCATACACTGCCGATATACTGCATGAATAATACCTCCATACACTGCCGATATACTGCATGAATAATAACGCCATACACAGCCGATATACTGCATGAATAATACCTCCATACACTGCAGATATACTGCATGAATAATACCGCCATACACTGCCGATATACTGCATGAATAATACCTCCATACACTGCAGATATACTGCATGAATAATACCGCCATACACTGCCGATATACTGCATGAATAATACCTCCATACACTGCAGATATACTGCATGAATAATACCGCCATACACTGCCTATATACTGCATGAATAATACCTCCATACACTGCTGATATACTATATGAATAATGCCGCCATACACTGCCTATATACTGCATGAATAATACCTCCATACACTGCAGATATACTGCATGAATAATACCTCCATACACTGCCGATATACTGCATGAATAATACCTCCATACACTGCAGATATACTGCATGAATAATACCGCCATACACTGCCTATATACTGCATGAATAATACCTCCATACACTGCAGATATACTGCATGAATAATACCGCCATACACTGCAGATATACTGCATGAATAATACCACCATACACTGCCGATATACTGCATGAATAATACCTCCATACACTGCAGATATACTGCATGAATAATACCACCATACACTGCAGATATACTGCATGAATAATACCTCCATACACTGCCGATATACTGCATGAATAATACCTCCATACACTGCAGATATACTGCATGAATAATACCTCCATACACTGCCTATATACTGCATGAATAATACCTCCATACACTGCAGATATACTGCATGAATAATACCGCCATACACTGCCTATATACTGCATGAATAATACCTCCATACACTGCCGATATACTGCATGAAGAATACCTCCATACACTGCAGATATACTGCATGAATAATACCTCCATACACTGCCTATATACTGCATGAATAATACCTCCATACACTGCAGATATACTGCATGAATAATACCGCCATACACTGCCTATATACTGCATGAATAATACCTCCATACACTGCCGATATACTGCATGAATAATACCTCCATACACTGCCGATATACTGCATGAATAATACCTCCATACACTGCAGATATACTGCATGAATAATACCTCCATACACTGCCTATATACTGCATGAATAATACCTCCATACACTGCAGATATACTGCATGAATAATACCTCCATACACTGCCTATATACTGCATGAATAATACCTCCATACACTGCCGATATACTGCATGAAGAATACCTCCATACACTGCCTATATACTGCATGAATAATACCTCCATACACTGCAGATATACTGCATGAATAATACCTCCATACACTGCCGATATACTGCATGAATAATACCTCCATACACTGCAGATATACTGCATGAATAATACCGCCATACACTGCCTATATACTGCATGAATAATACCTCCATACACTGCAGATATACTGCATGAATAATACCGCCATACACTGCAGATATACTGCATGAATAATACCACCATACACTGCCGATATACTGCATGAATAATACCTCCATACACTGCAGATATACTGCATGAATAATACCACCATACACTGCCGATACACTGCATGAATAATACCTCCATACACTGCAGATATACTGCATGAATAATACCTCCATACACTGCAGATATACTGCATGAATAATACCACCATACACTGCAGATATACTGCATGAATAATACCGCCATACACTGCAGATATACTGCATGAATAATACCACCATACACTGCCGATATACTGCATGAATAATACCTCCATACACTGCAGATATACTGCATGAATAATACCTCCATACACTGCTGATATACTGCATGAATAATACCTCCATACACTGCAGATATACTGCATGAATAATACCTCCATACACTGCAGATATACTGCATGAATAATACCTCCATACACTGCCAATACACTGCATGAATAATACCGCCATACACTGCCTATATACTGCATGAATAATACCTCCATACACTGCAGATATACTGCATGAATAATACCTCCATACACTGCAGATATACTGCATGAATAATACCTCCATACACTGCCGATATACTGCATGAATAATACCGCCATACACTGCAGATATACTGCATGAATAATACCGCCATACACTGTCGATATACTGCATGAATAATACCTCCATACACTGCAGATATACTGCATGAATAATACCGCCATACACTGCCTATATACTGCATGAATAATACGTCCATACACTGCCGATATACTGCATGAATAATACCACCATACACTGCAGATACACTGCATGAATAATACCGCCATACACTGCCTATATACTGCATGAATAATACCTCCATACACTGCAGATATACTGCATGAATAATATCTCCATACACTGCCGATATACTGCATAAATAATACCTCCATACACTGCCGATATACTGCATGAATAATACCTCCATACACTGCCGATATACAGCATGAATAATACCCCCATACACTGCCGATATACTGCATGAATAATACCTCCATACACTGCAGATATACTGCATGAATAATACCTCCATACACTGCAGATATACTGCATGAATAATAGCTCTATACACTGCTGATATACTGCATGAATAATACCTCCATACACTGCAGATATACTGCATGAATAATACCTCCATACACTGCAGATATACTGCATGAATAATACCGCCATACACTGCCTATATACTGCATGAATAATACCTCCATACACTGCCGATATACTGCATGAATAATACCTCCATACACTGCAGATATACTGCATGAATAATACCTCCATACACTGCGGATACACTGCATGAATAATACCGCCATACAATGCCGATATACTGCATGAATAATACCGCCATACACTGCAGATATACTGCATGAATAATACCGCCATACACTGCCGATATACTGCATGAATAATACATCCATACACTGCCAATATACTGCATGAATAATACCTCCATACACTGCAGATATACTGCATGAATAATACCTCCATACACTGCAGATACACTGCATGAATAATACCTCCAAACACTGCAGATATACTGCATGAATAATACCTCCATACACTGCAGATATACTGCATGAATAATACCTCCATACACTGCCGATATACTGCATGAATAATACCTCCATACACTGCCGATATACTGCATGAATAATACCTCCATACACTGCCGATATACTGCATGAATAATACCGCCATACACTGCCGATATACTGCATGAATAATACCTCCATACACTGCCGATATACTGCATGAATAATACCTCCATACACTGCCGATATACTGCATGAATAATACCTCCATACACTGCAGATATACTGCATGAATAATACCTCCATACACTGCCGATATACTGCATGAATAATACCTCCATACACGGCCTATATACTGCATGAATAATACCTCCATACACTGCCGATATACTGCATGAATAATACCTCCATACACTGCCGATATACTGCATGAATAATACCTCCATACACTGCCGATATACTGCATGAATAATACCGCCATACACTGCCTATATACTGCATGAATAATACCTCCATACACTGAAGATATACTGCATGAATAATACCACCATACACTGCCGATATACTGCATGAATAATACCTCCATACACTGCCGATATACTGCATGAATAATACCTCCATACACTGCCGATATACTGCATGAATAATACCGCCATACACTGCCGATATACTGCATGAATAATACCTCCATACACTGCCGATATACTGCATGAATAATACCGCCATACACTGCCCATATACTGCATGAATAATACCGCCATACACTGCCGATATACTGCATGAATAATACCTCCATACACTGCAGAAATACTGCATGAATAATACCTCCATACACTGCAGATATACTGCATGAATAATACCTCCATACACTGCCTATATACTGCATGAATAATACCTCCATACACTGCAGATATACTGCATGAATAATACCGCCATACACTGCCGATATACTGAATGAATAATACCTCCATACACTGCAGATATACTGCATGAATAATACCTCCATACACTGCCAATATACTGCATGAATAATACCGCCATACACTGCCGATATACTGCATGAATAATACCTCCATACACTGCAGATATACTGCATGAATAATACTTCCATACACTGCAGATATACTGCATGAATAATACCTCCATACACTGCTGATATACTGCATGAATAATACCTCCATACACTGCCGATATACTGCATGAATAATACTGCCATACACTGCCGATATACTGCATGAATAATACCTCCATACACTGCAGATATACTGCATGAATAATACCTCCATACACTGCCGATACAATGCATGAATAATACCTCCATACACTGCCGATATACTGCATGAATAATACCGCCATACACTGCAGATATACTGCATGAATAATACCGCCATACACTGCCGATATACTGCATGAATAATACCTCCATACACTGCCGATATACTGCATGAATAATACCGCCATACACTGCCTATATACTGCATGAATAATACCTCCATACACTGCAGATATACTGCATGAATAATACCTCCATACACTGACGATATACTGCATGAAATATACCTCCATACACTGCCGATATACTGCATGAATAATACCTCCATACACTGCAGATATACTGCATGAATAATACCTCCATACACTGCCGATATACTGCATGAATAATACCGCCATACACTGCCGATATACTGCATGAATAATACCGCCATACACTGCAGATATACTGCATGAATAATACCTCCATACACTGCCGATATACTGCATGAATAATACCGCCATACACTGCCTATATACTGCATGAATAATACCTCCATACACTGACGATATACTGCATGAATAATACCTCCATACACTGTTGATATACTGCATGAATAATACCACCATACACTGCCGATATACTGCATGAATAATACCTCCATACACTGCACATATACTGCATGAATAATACCTCCATACACTGCAGATATACTGCATGAATAATACCTCCATACACTGCTGATATACTGCATGAATAATACCTCCATACACTGCAGATATACTGCATTAATAATACCTCCATACACTGCAGATATACTGCATGAATAATACCTCCATACACTGCCGATACACTGCATGAATAATACCGCCATACACTGCCTATATACTGCATGAATAATACCTCCATACACTGCAGATATACTGCATGAATAATACCGCCATACACTGCCGATATACTGCATGAATAATACCTCCACACACTGCCGATATAATGCATGAATAATACCTCCATACACTGCCGATATACTGCATGAATAATACCGCCATACACTGCCGATATACTGCATGAATAATACCTCCATACACTGCAGATATACTGCATGAATAATACCTCCATACACTGCAGATATACTGCATGAATAATACCTCCATACACTGCAGATATACTGCATGAATAATACCTCCATACACTGCCGATATACTGCATGAATAATACCTCCATACACTGCAGATATACTGCATGAATAATACCGCCATACACTGCCTATATACTGCATGAATAGTACCTCCATACACTGCTGATATACTGCATGAATAATACCTCCATACACTGCAGATATACTGCATGAATAATACCTCCATACACTGCAGATATACTGCATGAATAATACTGCCATACACTGCCGATATACTGCATGAATAATACCTCCATACACTGCCGATATACTGCATGAATAATACCGCCATACACTGCAGATACACTGCATGAATAATACCTCCATACACTGCCGATATACTGCATGAATAATACCTCCATACACTGCAGATATACTGCATGAATAATACCTCCATACACTGCAGATATACTGCATGAATAATACCTCCATACACTGCAGATACACTGCATGAATAATACCGCCATACACTGCAGATATACTGCATGAATAATACCGCCATACACTGCAGATATACTGCATGAATAATACCGCCATACACTGCCGATATACTGCATGAATAATACCTCCATATACTGCCTATATACTGCATGAATAATACCTCCATACACTGCAGATATACTGCATGAATAATACCTCCATACACTGCCGATATGCTGCATGAATAATACCTCCATACACTGCCGATATACTGCATGAATAATACCGCCATACACTGCCGATATACTGCATGAATAATACCTCCATACACTGCCGATATACTGCATGAATAATACCGCCATACACTGCCGATATACTGCATGAATAATACCTCCATACACTGCCGATATACTGCATGAATAATACCTCCATACACTGCAGATATACTGCATGAATAATACCGCCATACACTGCCGATATACTGCATGAATAATACCTCCATACACTGCCGATATACTGCATGAATAATACCGCCATACACTGCCTATATACTGCATGAATAATACCTCCATACACTGCCGATATACTGCATGAATAATACCGCCATACACTGCCGATATACTGCATGAATAATACCTCCATACACTGCCGTTATACTGCATGAATAATACCGCCATACACTGCAGATATACTGCTTGAATAATACCGACATACACTGCAGATATACTGCATGAATAATACCTCCATACACTGCCGATATACTGCATGAATAATACCTCCATACACTGCAGATATACTGCATGAATAATACCTCCATACACTGCCGATATACTGCATGAATAATACCTCCATACACTGCTGATATACTGCATGAATAATACCTCCATACACTGCAGATATACTGCATGAATAATACCTCCATACACTGCAGAAATACTGCATGAATAATACCTCCATACACTGCCGATACACTGCATGAATAATACCGCCATACACTGCCTATATACTGCATGAATAATACCTCCATACACTGCAGATATACTGCATGAATAATACCGCCATACACTGCCGAAATACTGCATGAATAATACCTCCACACACTGCCGATATAATGCATGAATAATACCTCCATACACTGCCGATATACTGCATGAATAATACCGCCATACACTGCCGATATACTGCATGAATAATACCTCCATACACTGCAGATATACTGCATGAATAATACCTCCATACACTGCCGATACACTGCATGAATAATACCGCCATACACTGCCTATATACTGCATGAATAATACCTCCATACACTGCAGATATACTGCATGAATAATACCGCCATACACTGCCGATATACTGCATGAATAATACCTCCACACACTGCCGATATAATGCATGAATAATACCTCCATACACTGCCGATATACTGCATGAATAATACCGCCATACACTGCCGATATACTGCATGAATAATACCTCCATACACTGCAGATATACTGCATGAATATTACCTCCATACACTGCAGATATACTGCATGAATAATACCTCCATACACTGCTGATATACTGCATGAATAATACCTCCATACACTGCAGATATACTGCATGAATAATACCTCCATACACTGCCGATATACTGCATGAATAATACCTCCATACACTGCAGATATACTGCATGAATAATACCGCCATACACTGCCTATATACTGCATGAATAGTACCTCCATACACTGCCGATATACTGCATGAATAATACTGCCATACACTGCCTATATACTGCATGAATAATACCTCCATACACTGCAGATATACTGCATGAATAATACCTCCATACACTGCAGATATACTGCATGAATAATACCTCCATACACTGCAGATATACTGCATGAATAATACCTCCATACACTGCCGATATACTGCATGAATAATACCTCCATACACTGCAGATATACTGCATGAATAATACCGCCATACACTGCCTATATACTGCATGAATAGTACCTCCATACACTGCTGATATACTGCATGAATAATACCTCCATACACTGCAGATATACTGCATGAATAATACCTCCATACACTGCAGATATACTGCATGAATAATACTGCCATACACTGCCGATATACTGCATGAATAATACCTCCATACACTGCCGATATACTGCATGAATAATACCGCCATACACTGCAGATACACTGCATGAATAATACCTCCATACACTGCCGGTATACTGCATGAATAATACCTCCATACACTGCAGATATACTGCATGAATAATACCTCCATACACTGCAGATATACTGCATGAATAATACCTCCATACACTGCAGATACACTGCATGAATAATACCGCCATACACTGCCGATATACTGCATGAATAATACCGCCATACACTGCAGATATACTGCATGAATAATACCGCCATACACTGCCGATATACTGCATGAATAATACCTCCATACACTGCCGATATACTGCATGAATAATACTGCCATACACTGCCGATATACTGCATGAATAATACCTCCATACACTGCCGATATGCTGCATGAATAATACCTCCATACACTGCCGATATACTGCATGAATAATACCGCCATACACTGCCTATATACTGCATGAATAATACCTCCATACACTGCCGATATACTGCATGAATAATACCGCCATACACTGCCGATATACTGCATGAATAATACCTCCATACACTGCAGATATACTGCATGAATAATACCTCCATACACTGCAGATATACTGCATGAATAATACCTCCATACACTGCCGATATACTGCATGAATAATACCTCCATACACTGCAGATATACTGCATGAATAATACCGCCATACACTGCAGATATACTGCATGAATAATACGTCCATACACTGCCGATATACTGCATGAATAATACCTCCATACACTGCAGATATACTGCATGAATAATACCTCCATACACTGCAGATATACTGCATGAATAATACCGCCATACACTGCAGATATACTGCATGAATAGTACCTCCATACACTGCTGATATACTGCATGAATAATACCTCCATACACTGCCGATATACTGCATGAATAATACATCCATACACTGCAGATATACTGCATGAATAATACCTCCATACACTGCAGATATACTGCATGAATAATACTGCCATACACTGCCGATATACTGCATGAATAATACCTCCATACACTGCCGATATACTGCATGAATAATACCGCCACACACTGCAGATACACTGCATGAATAATACCTCCATACACTGCCGATATACTGCATGAATAATACCTCCATACACTGCAGATATACTGCATGAATAATACCTCCATACACTGCAGATATACTGCATGAATAATACCTCCATACACTGCAGATACACTGCATGAATAATACCGCCATACACTGCCGATATACTGCATGAATAATACCGCCATACACTGCCGATATACTGCATGAATAATACCTCCATACACTGCAGATATACTGCATGAATAATACCTCCATACACTGCCGATACACTGCATGAATAATACCGCCATACACTGCCTATATACTGCATGAATAATACCTCCATACACTGCAGATATACTGCATGAATAATACCGCCATACACTGCCGATATACTGCATGAATAATACCTCCACACACTGCCGATATAATGCATGAATAATACCTCCATACACTGCCGATATACTGCATGAATAATACCGCCATACACTGCCGATATACTGCATGAATAATACCTCCATACACTGCACATATACTGCATGAATAATACCTCCATACACTGCCGATATACTGCATGAATAATACCTCCACACACTGCCGATATAATGCATGAATAATACCTCCATACACTGCCGATATACTGCATGAATAATACCTCCATACACTGCAGATATACTGCATGAATAATACCGCCATACACTGCCTATATACTGCATGAATAGTACCTCCATACACTGCCGATATACTGCATGAATAATACTGCCATACACTGCCTATATACTGCATGAATAATACCTCCATACACTGCAGATATACTGCATGAATAATACCTCCATACACTGCAGATATACTGCATGAATAATACCTCCATACACTGCAGATATACTGCATGAATAATACCTCCATACACTGCCGATATACTGCATGAATAATACCTCCATACACTGCAGATATACTGCATGAATAATACCGCCATACACTGCCTATATACTGCATGAATAATACCTCCATACACTGCTGATATACTGCATGAATAATACCTCCATACACTGCAGATATACTGCATGAATAATACCTCCATACACTGCAGATATACTGCATGAATAATACTGCCATACACTGCCGATATACTGCATGAATAATACCTCCATACACTGCCGATATACTGCATGAATAATACCGCCATACACTGCAGATACACTGCATGAATAATACCTCCATACACTGCCGGTATACTGCATGAATAATACCTCCATACACTGCAGATATACTGCATGAATAATACCTCCATACACTGCAGATATACTGCATGAATAATACCTCCATACACTGCAGATACACTGCATGAATAATACCGCCATACACTGCCGATATACTGCATGAATAATACCGCCATACACTGCAGATATACTGCATGAATAATACCGCCATACACTGCCGATATACTGCATGAATAATACCTCCATACACTGCCGATATACTGCATGAATAATACTGCCATACACTGCCGATATACTGCATGAATAATACCTCCATACACTGCCGATATGCTGCATGAATAATACCTCCATACACTGCCGATATACTGCATGAATAATACCGCCATACACTGCCTATATACTGCATGAATAATACCTCCATACACTGCCGATATACTGCATGAATAATACCGCCATACACTGCCGATATACTGCATGAATAATACCTCCATACACTGCAGATATACTGCATGAATAATACCTCCATACACTGCAGATATACTGCATGAATAATACCTCCATACACTGCCGATATACTGCATGAATAATACCTCCATACACTGCAGATATACTGCATGAATAATACCGCCATACACTGCCTATATACTGCATGAATAGTACCTCCATACACTGCTGATATACTGCATGAATAATACCTCCATACACTGCAGATATACTGCATGAATAATACCTCCATACACTGCAGATATACTGCATGAATAATACTGCCATACACTGCCGATATACTGCATGAATAATACCTCCATACACTGCCGATATACTGCATGAATAATACCGCCACACACTGCAGATACACTGCATGAATAATACCTCCATACACTGCCGATATACTGCATGAATAATACCTCCATACACTGCAGATATACTGCATGAATAATACCTCCATACACTGCAGATATACTGCATGAATAATACCTCCATACACTGCAGATACACTGCATGAATAATACTGCCATACACTGCCGATATACTGCATGAATAATACCGCCATACACTGCAGATATACTGCATGAATAATACCGCCATACACTGCCGATATACTGCATGAATAATACCTCCATACACTGCCGATATACTGCATGAATAATACTGCCATACACTGCCTATATACTGCATGAATAATACCTCCATACACTGCCGATATGCTGCATGAATAATACCTCCATACACTGCCGATATACTGCATGAATAATACCGCCATACACTGCCTATATACTGCATGAATAATACCTCCATACACAGCCGATATACTGCATGAATAATACCGCCATACACTGCCGATATACTGCATGAATAATACCTCCATACACTGCAGATATACTGCATGAATAATACCTCCATACATTGCAGATATACTGCATGAATAATACCGCCATACACTGCCGATATACTGCATGAATAATACCTCCATACACTGCCGATATACTGCATGAATAATACCGCCATACACTGCCTATATGCTGCATGAATAATACCTCCATACACTGCCGATATACTGCATGAATAATACCTCCATACACTGCAGATACACTGCATGAATAATACCACCATACACTGCCGATATACTGCATGAATAATACCTCCATACACTGCCGTTATACTGCATGAATAATACCTCCATACACTGCAGATACACTGCATGAATAATACCTCCATACACTGCAGATACACTGCATGAATAATACCTCCATACACTGCAGATACACTGCATGAATAATACCTCCATACACTGCCGATATACTGCATGAATAATACCTCCATACACTGCCGTTATACTGCATGAATAATACCGCCATACACTTCAGATATACTGCTTGAATAATACCGACATACACTGCAGATATACTGCATGAATAATACCTCCATACACTGCCGATATACTGCATGAATAATACCTCCATACACTGCCGTTATACTGCATGAATAATACCGCCATACACTGCAGATATACTGCTTGAATAATACCGACATACACTGCCGATATACTGCATGAATAATACCGCCATACACTGCCTATATACTGTATGAATAATACCTCCATACACTGCAGATATACTGCATGAATAATACCGCCATACACTGCCTATATACTGCATGAATAATACCTCCATACACTGCAGATATACTGCATGAATAATACCTCCATACACTGCCGATATACTGAATGAATACCACCATACACTGCCGATATACTGCATGAATAATACTGCCATACACTGCCGATATACTGCATGAATAATACCGCCATACCCTGCCGATATACTGCATGAATAATACTGCCATACACTACCAATATATTGCATGAATAATACCACCATACACTGCAGATATACTGCATGAATAATACCGCCATACACTGCCGATATACTGCATGAATAATACCGCCATACCCTGCCGATATACTGCATGAATAATACTGCCATACACTGCCAATATATTGCATGAATAATACCACCATACACTGCAGATATACTGCATGAATAATACCGCCATACACTGCCGATATATTGCATGAATAACACCGCCATACCCTGCCGATATACTGCATGAATAATACTGCCATACACTGCCAATATATTGCATGAATAATACCACCATACCCTGCCGATATACTGCATGAATAATACTGCCATACACTGCCAATATATTGCATGAATAATACCTCCATACACTGCAGATATACTGCATGAATAATACCACCATACACTGCAGATATACTGCATGAATAATACCTCCATACATTGCTGATATACTGCATGAATAATACCGCCATACACTGCCTATATACTGCATGAATAATACCTCCATACACTGCGGATATACTGCATGAATAATACCTCCATACACTGCCAATATACTGCATGAATAATACCTCCATACACTGCCGATATACTGCATGAATAATACCTCCATACACTGCCGATATACTGCATGAATAATACCGCCATACCCTGCCGATATACTGCATGAATAATACTGCCATACACTGCCAATATATTGCATGAATAATACCACCATACACTGCAGATATACTGCATGATTAATACCGCCATACACTGCCGATATATTGCATGAATAATACCGCCATACCCTGACGATATACTGCATGAATAATACTGCCATACACTGCCAATATATTGCATGAATAATACCACCATACACTGCAGATATACTGCATGAATAATACCTCCATACACTGCCGATATACTGCATGAATAATACCTCCATACACTGCAGATATACTGCATGAATAATACCACCATACACTCCCGATATACTGCATGAATAATACCGCCATACACTGCCAATATACTGCATGAATAATACCTCCATACACTGCTGATATACTGCATGAATAATACCTCCATACACTGCCGATATACTGCATGAATAATACCTCCATACACTGCCGATATACTGCATGAATAATACCTCCATACACTGCCGATATACTGCATGAATAATACCGCCATACACTGCCGATATACTGCATGAATAATACCTCCATACACTGCAGATATACTGCATGAATAATACTTCCATACACTGCAGATATACTGCATGAATAATACCTCCATACACTGCTGATATACTGCATGAATAATACCTCCATACACTGCCGATATACTGCATGAATAATACCGCCATACACTGCCGATATACTGCATGAATAATACCTCCATACACTGCAGATGTACTGCATGAATAATACCTCCATACACTGCCGATACACTGCATGAATAATACCTCCATACACTGCCGATATACTGCATGAATAATACCGCCATACACTGCCGATATACTGCATGAATAATACCTCCATACACTGCCGATATACTGCATGAATAATACCGCCATACACTGCCTATATACTGCATGAATAATACCTCCATACACTGCAGATATACTGCATGAATAATACCTCCATACACTGCCGATATACTGCATGAAATATACCTCCATACACTGCCGATATACTGCATGAATAATACCTCCATACACTGCAGATATACTGCATGAATAATACCTCCATACACTGCCGATATACTGCATGAATAATACCGCCATACACTGCCGATATACTGCATGAATAATACCGCCATACACTGCAGATATACTGCATGAATAATACCTCCATAAACTGCCGATATACTGCATGAATAATACCGCCATGCACTGCCTATATACTGCATGAATAATACCTCCATACACTGCAGATATACTGCATGAATAATACCACCATACACTGCCGATATACTGCATGAATAATACCTCCATACACTGCACATATACTGCATGAATAATACCTCCATACACTGCAGATACACTGCATGAATAATACCTCCATACACTGCCGATATACTGCATGAATAATACCGCCATACACTGCTGATATACTGCATGAATAATACCTCCATACACTGCAGATATACTGCATGAATAATACCTCCATACACTGCAGATATACTGCACGAATAATACCGCCATACACTGCAGATATACTGCATGAATAATACCGCCATACACTGACGATATACTGCATGAATAATACCTCCATACACTGCTGATATACTGCATGAATAATACCTCCATACACTGCAGATATACTGCATGAATAATACCTCCATACACTGCAGATATACTGCATGAATAATACCTCCATACACTGCAGATATACTGCATGAATAATACCTCCATACACTGCCGATACACTGCATGAATAATACCGCCATACACTGCCTATATACTGCATGAATAATACCTCCATACACTGCAGATATACTGCATGAATAATACCTCCATACACTGCTGATATACTGCATGAATAATACCTCCATACACTGCCGATATACTGCATGAATAATACCTCCATACACTGCCGATATAATGCATGAATAATACCTCCATACACTGCCGATATAATGCATGAATAATACCTCCATACACTGCCGATATACTGCATGAATAATACCGCCATACACTGCCGATATACTGCATGAACAATACCTCCATACACTGCAGATATACTGCATGAATAATACCTCCATACACTGCAGATATACTGCATGAATAATACCTCCATACACTGCAGATATACTGCATGAATAATACCTCCATACACTGCCGATATACTGCATGAATAATACCTCCATACACTGCAGATATACTGCATGAATAATACCTCCATACACTGCAGATATACTGCATGAATAATACCGCCATACACTGCTGATATACTGCATGAATAATACCTCCATACACTGCAGATATACTGCATGAATAATAACTCCATACACTGCCGATATACTGCATGAATAATACGTCCATACACTGCAGATATACTGCATGAATAATACCGCCATACACTGCCTATATACTGCATGAATAGTACCTCCATACACTGCTGATATACTGCATGAATAATACCTCCATACACTGCAGATATACTGCATGAATAATACCTCCATACACTGCCGATATACTGCATGAATAATACCTCCATACACTGCAGATATACTGCATGAATAATACCTCCATACACTGCAGATACACTGCATGAATAATACCGCCATACACTGCCGATATACTGCATGAATAATACCGCCATACACTGCAGATATACTGCATGAATAATACCGCCATACACTGCCGATATACTGCATGAATAATACCTCCATACACTGCCGATATACTGCATGAATAATACTGCCATACACTGCCTATATACTGCATGAATAATACCTCCATACACTGCAGATATACTGCATGAATAATACCTCCATACACTGCCGATATACTGCATGAATAATACCGCCATACACTGCCTATATACTGCATGAATAATACCTCCATACACTGCCGATATACTGCATGAACAATACCGCCATACACTGAAGATATACTGCATGAATAATACCTCCATACACTGCCGATATACTGCATGAATAATACTGCCATACACTGCCTATATACTGCATGAATAATACCTCCATACACTGCAGATATACTGCATGAATAATACCTCCATACACTGCCGATATACTGCATGAATAATACCGCCATACACTGCCTATATACTGCATGAATAATACCTCCATACACTGCCGATATACTGCATGAACAATACCGCCATACACTGAAGATATACTGCATGAATAATACCGCCATACACTGCAGATATACTGCTTGAATAATACCGACATACACTGCAGATATACTGCATGAATAATACCTCCATACACTGCAGATATACTGCATGAATAATACCTCCATACAATGCCGATATACTGCATGAATAATACCACCATACACTGCCGATATACTGCATGAATAATACCACCATACACTGCCGATATACTGCATGAATAATACTGCCATACACTGCCGATATACTGCATGAATAATACCGCCATACCCTGCCGATATACTGCATGAATAATACTGCCATACACTGCCAATATATTGCATGAATAATACCACCATACACTGCAGATATACTGCATGAATAATACCGCCATACACTGCCGATATATTGCATGAATAATACCACCATACACTGCAGATATACTGCATGAATAATACCTCCATACACTGCCAATATACTGCATGAATAATACCTCCATACACTGCCGATATACTGCATGAATAATACCTCCATACACTGCCGATATACTGCATGAATAATACTGCCATACCCTGCCGATATACTGCATGAATAATACTGCCATACACTGCCGATATACTGCATGAATAATACCTCCATACACTGCAGATATACTGCATGAATAATACCGCCATACACTGCCAATATATTGCATGAATAATACCGCCATACACTGCAGATATACTGCATGAATAATACTGCCATACACTGCCAATATATTGCATGAATAATACCGCCATACACTGCAGATATACTGCATGAATAATACCGCCATACACTGCCGATATACTGCATGAATAATACTGCCATACACTGCCAATATATTGCATGAATAATACCGCCATACCCTGCCGATATACTGCATGAATAATACTGCCATACACTGCCAATATATTGCATGAATAATACCTCCATACACTGCAGATATACTGCATGAATAATACCACCATACACTGCAGATATACTGCATGAATAATACCTCCATACATTGCTGATATACTGCATGAATAATACCTCCATACACTGCGGATATACTGCATGAATAATACCTCCATACACTGCCGATATACTGCATGAATAATACCGCCATACCCTGCCGATATACTGCATGAATAATACTGCCATACACTGCCAATATATTGCATGAATAATACCTCCATACACTGCAGATATACTGCATGATTAATACCGCCATACACTGCCGATATATTGCATGAATAATACCGCCATACCCTGCCGATATACTGCATGAATAATACTGCCATACACTGCCAATATATTGCATGAATAATACCACCATACACTGCAGATATACTGCATGAATAATACCTCCATACACTGCCGATATACTGCATGAATAATACCTCCATACACTGCGGATATACTGCATGAATAATACCTCCATACACTGCAGATATACTGCATGAATAATACCACCATACATTGCCGATATACTGCATGAATAATACCGCCATACACTGCCAATATACTGCATGAATAATACCGCCATACACTGCTGATATACTGCATGAATAATACCTCCATACACTGCCGATATACTGCATGAATAATACCGCCATACACTGCCAATATACTGCATGAATAATACCGCCATACACTGCAGATATACTGCATGAATAATACCGCCATACACTGCCGATAAACTGCATGAATAATACCTCCATACACTGCCGATATACTGCATGAATAATACCGCCATACACTGCAGATGTACTGCATGAATAATACCGCCATACACTGCCGATATACTGCATGAATAATACCGCCATACCCTGCCGATATACTGCATGAATAATACTGCCATACACTGCCAATATATTGCATGAATAATACCACCATACACTGCAGATATACTGCATGATTAATACCGCCATACACTGCCCATATATTGCATGAATAATACCGCCATACCCTGCCGATATACTGCATGAATAATACCTCCATACACTGCAGATATACTGCATGAATAATACCACCATACACTGCAGATATACTGCATGAATAATACCTCCATACACTGCTGATATACTGCATGAATAATACCTCCATACACTGCCGATATACTGCATGAATAATACCGCCATACACTGCAGATATACTGCATGAATAATACCGCCATACACTGCCGATAAACTGCATGAATAATACCTCCATACACTGCCGATATACTGCATGAATAATACCGCCATACACTGCAGATGTACTGCATGAATAATACCGCCATACACTGCCGATATACTGCATGAATAATACCTCCATACACTGCCGATATACTGCATGAATAATACCTCCATATACTGCCGATATACTGCATGAATAATACCGCCATACACTGCCGATATACTGCATGAATAATACCGCCATACACTGCCGATATACTGCATGAATAATACCGCCATACACTGCCGATATACTGCATGAATAATACTGCCATACACTGCAGATGTACTGCATGAATAATACGACCATACACTGCAGATACACTGCATGAATAATACCTCCATACACTGCCGATATACTGCATGAATAATACTGCCATATACTGCCGATATACTGCATGAATAATACCTCCATACACTGCCGATATACTGCATGAATATTACCTCCATACACTGCCGATATACTGTACGAATAATACCGCCATACACTGCAGATGTACTGCATGAATAATACTGCCATATACTGCCGATATACTGCATGAATAATACCGCCATACACTGCCGATATACTGCATGAATAATACCTCCATATACTGCCGATATACTGTACGAATAATACCGCCAAACACTGGAGATATACTGCATGAATAATACCTCCATACACTGCCGATATACTGCATGGATAATACCTCCATACACTGCAGATATACTGCATGAATAATACCGCCATACACTGCAGATATACTGCATGAATAATACCTCCATACACTGCCGATATACTGCATGAATAATACCGCCATACACTGCCGATATACTGCATGAATAATACCTCCATACACTGCCGATATACTGCATGAAAAATACTGCCATACACTGCCGATATACTGCAAGAATAATACCTCCATACACTGCCGATATACTACATGAATAATACCACCATACACTGCCGATATACTGCATGAATAATACCTCCATACACTGCAGATATACTGCATGAATAATACCTCCATACACTGCTGATATACTGCATGAATAATACCTCCATACACTGCCGATATACTGCATGAATAATACCTCCATACACTGCCGATATACTGTACGAATAATACCTCCATACACTGTTGATATACTGCATGAATAATAACTCCATACACTGCCGATATACTGCATGAATAATACCGCCATATACTGCCTATATACTGCATGAATAATACCTCCATACACTGCCGATATTCTGCATGAATAATACCGCCATACACTGCCGATATACTGCCTGAATAATACTTCCATATACTGCAGATATACTGCATGAATAATAACGCCATACACTGCCGATATACTGTACGAATAATACCGCCATACACTGCCTATATACTGCATGAATAATACCTCCATACACTGCCGATATACTGCATGAATAATACTGCCATGCACTGCTGATATACTGCATGAATATTACTGCCATACACTGCTGATATACTGCATGAATAATACCGCCATACACTGCCTATATACTGCATGAATAATACCGACATACACTGCAGATATACTGCATGAATAATACCACCATACACTGCCGATATACTGCATGAATAATACCGCCATACACTGCCGATATACTGCATGAATAATACCTCCATACACTGCCGATATACTGCATGAATAATACCTCCATACACTGCCGATATACTGCATGAATAATACCGCCATACACTGCCGATATACTGCATGAATAATACCTCCATACACTGCAGATATACTGCATGAATAATACTTCCATACACTGCAGATATACTGCATGAATAATACCTCCATACACTGCTGATATACTGCATGAATAATACCTCCATACACTGCCGATACACTGCATGAATAATACCTCCATACACTGCCGATATACTGCATGAATAATACCGCCATACACTGCAGATATACTGCATGAATAATACCGCCATACACTGCCGATATACTGCATGAATAATACCTCCATACACTGTCGATATACTGCATGAATAATACCGCCATACACTGCCTATATACTGCATGAATAATACCTCCATACACTGCAGATATACTGCATGAATAATACCTCCATACACTGCCGATATACTGCATGAAATATACCTCCATACACTGCCGATATACTGCATGAATAATACCTCCATACACTGCAGATATACTGCATGAATAATACCTCCATACACTGCCGATATACTGCATGAATAATACCGCCATACACTGCCGATATACTGCATGAATAATACCGCCATACACTGCAGATATACTGCATGAATAATACCTCCATAAACTGCCGATATACTGCATGAATAATACCGCCATACACTGCCTATATACTGCATGAATTATACCTCCATACACTGCAGATATACTGCATGAATAATACCACCATACACTGCCGATATACTGCATGAATAATACCTCCATACACTGCACATATACTGCATGAATAATACCTCCATACACTGCAGATACACTGCATGAATAATACCTCCATACACTGCTGATATACTGCATGAATAATACTGTCATACACTGCCGATATACTGCATGAATAATACCTCCATACACTGCCGATATACTGCATGAATAATACCTCCATACACTGCCGATATACTGCATGAATAATACCTCCATACACTGCCGATATACTGCATGAATAATACCTCCATACACTGCCGATATACTGCATGAATAATACCGCCATACACTGCTGATATACTGCATGAATAATACCTCCATACACTGCAGATATACTGCATGAATAATACCTCCATACACTGCCGATATAATGCATGAATAATACCTCCATACACTGCCGATATAATGCATGAATAATACCTCCATACACTGCCGATATACTGCATGAATAATACCGCCATACACTGCCGATATACTGCATGAACAATACCTCCATACACTGCAGATATACTGCATGAATAATACCTCCATACACTGCAGATACACTGCATGAATAATACCGCCATACACTGCAGATATACTGCATGAATAATACCGCCATACACTGCCGATAAACTGCATGAATAATACCTCCATACACTGCCGATATACTGCATGAATAATACCGCCATACACTGCAGATGTACTGCATGAATAATACCGCCATACACTGCCGATATACTGCATGAATAATACCGCCATACCCTGCCGATATACTGCATGAATAATACTGCCATACACTGCCAATATATTGCATGAATAATACCACCATACACTGCAGATATACTGCATGATTAATACCGCCATACACTGCCGATATATTGCATGAATAATACCGCCATACCCTGCCGATATACTGCATGAATAATACCTCCATACACTGCAGATATACTGCATGAATAATACCACCATACACTGCAGATATACTGCATGAATAATACTGCCAAACACTGCCAATATATTGCATGAATAATACCACCATACACTGCAGATATACTGCATGAATAATACCTCCATACACTGCCGATATACTGCATGAATAATACCTCCATACACTGCGGATATACTGCATGAATAATACCTCCATACACTGCAGATATACTGCATGAATAATACCACCATACATTGCCGATATGCTGCATGAATAATACCGCCATACACTGCCAATATACTGCATGAATAATACCTCCATACACTGCTGATATACTGCATGAATAATACCTCCATACACTGCCGATATACTGCATGAATAATACCGCCATACACTGCAGATGTACTGCATGAATAATACCGCCATACACTGCCGATATACTGCATGAATAATACCGCCATACCCTGCCGATATACTGCATGAATAATACTGCCATACACTGCCAATATATTGCATGAATAATACCACCATACACTGCAGATATACTGCATGATTAATACCGCCATACACTGCCCATATATTGCATGAATAATACCGCCATACCCTGCCGATATACTGCATGAATAATACCTCCATACACTGCAGATATACTGCATGAATAATACCACCATACACTGCAGATATACTACATGAATAATACCTCCATACACTGCTGATATACTGCATGAATAATACCTCCATACACTGCCGATATACTGCATGAATAATACCGCCATACACTGCAGATATACTGCATGAATAATACCGCCATACACTGCCGATAAACTGCATGAATAATACCTCCATACACTGCCGATATACTGCATGAATAATACCGCCATACACTGCAGATGTACTGCATGAATAATACCGCCATACACTGCCGATATACTGCATGAATAATACCTCCATACACTGCCGATATACTGCATGAATAATACCTCCATATACTGCCGATATACTGCATGAATAATACCGCCATACACTGCCGATATACTGCATGAATAATACCGCCATACACTGCCGATATACTGCATGAATAATACCTCCATACACTGCCGATATACTGCATGAATAATACCGCCATACACTGCCGATATACTGCATGAATAATACTGCCATACACTGCAGATGTACTGCATGAATAATACGACCATACACTGCAGATACACTGCATGAATAATACCTCCATACACTGCCGATATACTGCATGAATAATACTGCCATATACTGCCGATATACTGCATGAATAATACCTCCATACACTGCCGATATACTGCATGAATATTACCTCCATACACTGCCGATATACTGTACGAATAATACCGCCATACACTGCAGATGTACTGCATGAATAATACTGCCATATACTGCCGATATACTGCATGAATAATACCGCCATACACTGCCGATATACTGCATGAATAATACCTCCATATACTGCCGATATACTGTACGAATAATACCGCCAAACACTGGAGATATACTGCATGAATAATACCTCCATACACTGCCGATATACTGCATGGATAATACCTCCATACACTGCAGATATACTGCATGAATAATACCGCCATACACTGCAGATATACTGCATGAATAATACCTCCATACACTGCCGATATACTGCATGAATAATACCGCCATACACTGCCGATATACTGCATGAATAATACCTCCATACACTGCCGATATACTGCATGAAAAATACTGCCATACACTGCCGATATACTGCAAGAATAATACCTCCATACACTGCCGATATACTACATGAATAATACCACCATACACTGCCGATATACTGCATGAATAATACCTCCATACACTGCAGATATACTGCATTAATAATACCTCCATACACTGCTGATATACTGCATGAATAATACCTCCATACACTGCCGATATACTGCATGAATAATACCTCCATACACTGCCGATATACTGTACGAATAATACCTCCATACACTGTTGATATACTGCATGAATAATACCACCATACACTGCCTATATACTGCATGAATAATAACTCCATACACTGCCGATATACTGCATGAATAATACCGCCATACACTGCCTATATACTGCATGAATAATACCTCCATACACTGCCGATATTCTGCATGAATAATACCGCCATACACTGCCGATATACTGCCTGAATAATACTTCCATATACTGCAGATATACTGCATGAATAATAACGCCATACACTGCCGATATACTGTACGAATAATACCGCCATACACTGCTTATATACTGCATGAATAATACCTCCATACACTGCCGATATACTGCATGAATAATACTGCCATGCACTGCTGATATACTGCATGAATATTACTGCCATACACTGCTGATATACTGCATGAATAATACCGCCATACACTGCCTATATACTGCATGAATAATACCGACATACACTGCAGATATACTGCATGAATAATACCACCATACACTGCCGATATACTGCATGAATAATACCGCCATACACTGCCGATATACTGCATGAATAATACCTCCATACACTGCCGATATACTGCATGAATAATACCTCCATACACTGCCGATATACTGCATGAATAATACCGCCATACACTGCCGATATACTGCATGAATAATACCTCCATACACTGCAGATATACTGCATGAATAATACTTCCATACACTGCAGATATACTGCATGAATAATACCTCCATACACTGCTGATATACTGCATGAATAATACCTCCATACACTGCCGATACACTGCATGAATAATACCTCCATACACTGCCGATATACTGCATGAATAATACCGCCATACACTGCAGATATACTGCATGAATAATACCGCCATACACTGCCGATATACTGCATGAATAATACCTCCATACACTGTCGATATACTGCATGAATAATACCGCCATACACTGCCTATATACTGCATGAATAATACCTCCATACACTGCAGATATACTGCATGAATAGTACCTCCATACACTGCCGATATACTGCATGAAATATACCTCCATACACTGCCGATATACTGCATGAATAATACCTCCATACACTGCAGATATACTGCATGAATAATACCTCCATACACTGCCGATATACTGCATGAATAATACCGCCATACACTGCCGATATACTGCATGAATAATACCGCCATACACTGCAGATATACTGCATGAATAATACCTCCATAAACTGCCGATATACTGCATGAATAATACCGCCATACACTGCCTATATACTGCATGAATTATACCTCCATACACTGCAGATATACTGCATGAATAATACCACCATACACTGCCGATATACTGCATGAATAATACCTCCATACACTGCACATATACTGCATGAATAATACCTCCATACACTGCAGATACACTGCATGAATAATACCTCCATACACTGCTGATATACTGCATGAATAATACTGTCATACACTGCTGATATACTGCATGAATAATACCTCCATACACTGCCGATATACTGCATGAATAATACCGCCATACACTGCCAATATACTGCATGAATAATACCGCCATACACTGCAGATATACTGCATGAATAATACCGCCATACACTGCCGATAAACTGCATGAATAATACCTCCATACACTGCCGATATACTGCATGAATAATACCGCCATACACTGCAGATGTACTGCATGAATAATACCGCCATACACTGCCGATATACTGCATGAATAATACCGCCATACCCTGCCGATATACTGCATGAATAATACTGCCATACACTGCCAATATATTGCATGAATAATACCACCATACACTGCAGATATACTGCATGATTAATACCGCCATACACTGCCCATATATTGCATGAATAATACCGCCATACCCTGCCGATATACTGCATGAATAATACCTCCATACACTGCAGATATACTGCATGAATAATACCACCATACACTGCAGATATACTGCATGAATAATACCTCCATACACTGCTGATATACTGCATGAATAATACCTCCATACACTGCCGATATACTGCATGAATAATACCGCCATACACTGCAGATATACTGCATGAATAATACCGCCATACACTGCCGATAAACTGCATGAATAATACCTCCATACACTGCCGATATACTGCATGAATAATACCGCCATACACTGCAGATGTACTGCATGAATAATACCGCCATACACTGCCGATATACTGCATGAATAATACCTCCATACACTGCCGATATACTGCATGAATAATACCTCCATATACTGCCGATATACTGCATGAATAATACCGCCATACACTGCCGATATACTGCATGAATAATACCGCCATACACTGCCGATATACTGCATGAATAATACCGCCATACACTGCCGATATACTGCATGAATAATACTGCCATACACTGCAGATGTACTGCATGAATAATACGACCATACACTGCAGATACACTGCATGAATAATACCTCCATACACTGCCGATATACTGCATGAATAATACTGCCATATACTGCCGATATACTGCATGAATAATACCTCCATACACTGCCGATATACTGCATGAATATTACCTCCATACACTGCCGATATACTGTACGAATAATACCGCCATACACTGCAGATGTACTGCATGAATAATACTGCCATATACTGCCGATATACTGCATGAATAATACCGCCATACACTGCCGATATACTGCATGAATAATACCTCCATATACTGCCGATATACTGTACGAATAATACCGCCAAACACTGGAGATATACTGCATGAATAATACCTCCATACACTGCCGATATACTGCATGGATAATACCTCCATACACTGCAGATATACTGCATGAATAATACCGCCATACACTGCAGATATACTGCATGAATAATACCTCCATACACTGCCGATATACTGCATGAATAATACCGCCATACACTGCCGATATACTGCATGAATAATACCTCCATACACTGCCGATATACTGCATGAAAAATACTGCCATACACTGCCGATATACTGCAAGAATAATACCTCCATACACTGCCGATATACTACATGAATAATACCACCATACACTGCCGATATACTGCATGAATAATACCTCCATACACTGCAGATATACTGCATGAATAATACCTCCATACACTGCTGATATACTGCATGAATAATACCTCCATACACTGCCGATATACTGCATGAATAATACCTCCATACACTGCCGATATACTGCATGAATAATACCGCCATACACTGCAGATATACTGCATGAATAATACCTCCATACACTGCTGATATACTGCATGAATAATACCTCCATACACTGCCGATATACTGCATGAATAATACCTCCATACACTGCCGATATACTGCATGAATAATACCTCCATACACTGCCGATATACTGCATGAATAATACCGCCATACACTGCAGATATACTGCATGAATAATACCGCCATACACTGCCTATATACTGCATGAATAATACCTCCATACACTGCCGATATTCTGCATGAAGCATGAATAATACCGCCATACACTGCCGATATACTGCCTGAATAATACTTCCATATACTGCAGATATACTGCATGAATAATAACGCCATACACTGCCGATATACTGTACGAATAATACCGCCATACACTGCCTATATACTGCATGAATAATACCTCCATACACTGCCGATATACTGCATGAATAATACTGCCATGCACTGCTGATATACTGCATGAATATTACTGCCATACACTGCTGATATACTGCATGAATAATACCGCCATACACTGCCTATATACTGCATGAATAATACCGACATACACTGCAGATATACTGCATGAATAATACCACCATACACTGCCGATATACTGCATGAATAATACCGCCATACACTGCCGATATACTGCATGAATAATACCTCCATACACTGCCGATATACTGCATGAATAATACCTCCATACACTGCCGATATACTGCATGAATAATACCTCCATACACTGCAGATATACTGCATGAATAATACTTCCATACACTGCAGATATACTGCATGAATAATACCTCCATACACTGCTGATATACTGCATGAATAATACCTCCATACACTGCAGATATACTGCATGAATAATACTTCCATACACTGCAGATATACTGCATGAATAATACCGCCATACACTGCCGATATACTGCATGAATAATACCGCCATACACTGCCGATATACTGCATGAATAATACCTCCATACACTGCCGATATACTGCATGAATAATACCTCCATACACTGCCGATATACTGCATGAATAATACCTCCATACACTGCAGATACACTGCATGAATAATACCTCCATACACTGCTGATATACTGCATGAATAATACCTCCATACACTGCCGATACACTGCATGAATAATACCTCCATACACTGCCGATATACTGCATGAATAATACCGCCATACACTGCAGATATACTGCATGAATAATACCGCCATACACTGCCGATATACTGCATGAATAATACCTCCATACACTGTCGATATACTGCATGAATAATACCGCCATACACTGCCTATATACTGCATGAATAATACCTCCATACACTGCAGATATACTGCATGAATAATACCTCCATACACTGCCGATATACTGCATGAAATATACCTCCATACACTGCCGATATACTGCATGAATAATACCTCCATACACTGCAGATATACTGCATGAATAATACCTCCATACACTGCCGATATACTGCATGAATAATACCGCCATACACTGCCGATATTCTGCATGAATAATACCGCCATACACTGCAGATATACTGCATGAATAATACCTCCATAAACTGCCGATATACTGCATGAATAATACCGCCATACACTGCCTATATACTGCATGAATTATACCTCCATACACTGCAGATATACTGCATGAATAATACCACCATACACTGCCGATATACTGCATGAATAATACCTCCATACACTGCCGATATACTGCATGAATAATACCGCCATACACTGCTGATATACTGCATGAATAATACCTCCATACACTGCAGATACACTGCATGAATAATACCTCCATACACTGCTGATATACTGCATGAATAATACTGTCATACACTGCCGATATACTGCATGAATAATACCTCCATACACTGCCGATATACTGCATGAATAATACCTCCATACACTGCCGATATACTGCATGAATAATACCTCCATACACTGCCGATATACTGCATGAATAATACCTCCATACACTGCCGATATACTGCATGAATAATACCGCCATACACTGCTGATATACTGCATGAATAATACCTCCATACACTGCAGATATACTGCATGAATAATACCACCATACACTGCCGATATACTGCATGAATAATACCTCCATACACTGCAGATATACTGCACGAATAATACCGCCATACACTGCAGATATACTGCATAAATAATACCGCCATACACTGACGATATACTGCATGAATAATACCTCCATACACTGCTGATATACTGCATGAATAATACCTCCATACACTGCAGATATACTGCATGAATAATACCTCCATACACTGCTGATATACTGCATGAATAATACCGCCATACACTGCCGATATACTGCATGAATAATACTGCCATACACTGCCAATATACTGCATGAATAATACCGCCATACACTGCCGATATACTGCATGAATAATACCGCCATACACTGCCTATATACTGCATGAATAATACCTCCATACACTGCAGATATACTGCATGAATAATACCTCCATACACTGCTGATATACTGCATGAATAATACCTCCATACACTGCCGATATACTGCATGAATAATACCTCCATACACTGCCGATATAATGCATGAATAATACCTCCATACACTGCCGATATAATGCATGAATAATACCTCCATACACTGCCGATATACTGCATGAATAATACCGCCATACACTGCCGATATACTGTATGAACAATACCTCCATACACTGCAGATATACTGCATGAATAATACCTCCATACACTGCAGATACACTGCATGAATAATACCGCCATACACTGCAGATATACTGCATGAATAATACCGCCATACACTGCCGATAAACTGCATGAATAATACCTCCATACACTGCCGATATACTGCATGAATAATACCGCCATACACTGCAGATGTACTGCATGAATAATACCGCCATACACTGCCGATATACTGCATGAATAATACCGCCATACCCTGCCGATATACTGCATGAATAATACTGCCATACACTGCCAATATATTGCATGAATAATACCACCATACACTGCAGATATACTGCATGATTAATACCGCCATACACTGCCGATATATTGCATGAATAATACCGCCATACCCTGCCGATATACTGCATGAATAATACCTCCATACACTGCAGATATACTGCATGAATAATACCACCATACACTGCAGATATACTGCATGAATAATACTGCCAAACACTGCCAATATATTGCATGAATAATACCACCATACACTGCAGATATACTGCATGAATAATACCTCCATACACTGCCGATATACTGCATGAATAATACCTCCATACACTGCGGATATACTGCATGAATAATACCTCCATACACTGCAGATATACTGCATGAATAATACCACCATACATTGCCGATATGCTGCATGAATAATACCGCCATACACTGCCAATATACTGCATGAATAATACCTCCATACACTGCTGATATACTGCATGAATAATACCTCCATACACTGCCGATATACTGCATGAATAATACCGCCATACACTGCAGATGTACTGCATGAATAATACCGCCATACACTGCCGATATACTGCATGAATAATACCGCCATACCCTGCCGATATACTGCATGAATAATACTGCCATACACTGCCAATATATTGCATGAATAATACCACCATACACTGCAGATATACTGCATGATTAATACCGCCATACACTGCCCATATATTGCATGAATAATACCGCCATACCCTGCCGATATACTGCATGAATAATACCTCCATACACTGCAGATATACTGCATGAATAATACCACCATACACTGCAGATATACTGCATGAATAATACCTCCATACACTGCTGATATACTGCATGAATAATACCTCCATACACTGCCGATATACTGCATGAATAATACCGCCATACACTGCAGATATACTGCATGAATAATACCGCCATACACTGCCGATAAACTGCATGAATAATACCTCCATACACTGCCGATATACTGCATGAATAATACCGCCATACACTGCAGATGTACTGCATGAATAATACCGCCATACACTGCCGATATACTGCATGAATAATACCTCCATACACTGCCGATATACTGCATGAATAATACCTCAATATACTGCCGATATACTGCATGAATAATACCGCCATACACTGCCGATATACTGCATGAATAATACCGCCATACACTGCCGATATACTGCATGAATAATACCTCCATACACTGCCGATATACTGCATGAATAATACCGCCATACACTGCCGATATACTGCATGAATAATACTGCCATACACTGCAGATGTACTGCATGAATAATACGACCATACACTGCAGATACACTGCATGAATAATACCTCCATACACTGCCGATATACTGCATGAATAATACTGCCATATACTGCCGATATACTGCATGAATAATACCTCCATACACTGCCGATATACTGCATGAATATTACCTCCATACACTGCCGATATACTGTACGAATAATACCGCCATACACTGCAGATGTACTGCATGAATAATACTGCCATATACTGCCGATATACTGCATGAATAATACCGCCATACACTGCCGATATACTGCATGAATAATACCTCCATATACTGCCGATATACTGTACGAATAATACCGCCAAACACTGGAGATATACTGCATGAATAATACCTCCATACACTGCCGATATACTGCATGGATAATACCTCCATACACTGCAGATATACTGCATGAATAATACCGCCATACACTGCAGATATACTGCATGAATAATACCTCCATACACTGCCGATATACTGCATGAATAATACCGCCATACACTGCCGATATACTGCATGAATAATACCTCCATACACTGCCGATATACTGCATGAAAAATACTGCCATACACTGCCGATATACAGCATGAATAATACCTCCATACACTGCCGATATACTACATGAATAATACCACCATACACTGCCGATATACTGCATGAATAATACCTCCATACACTGCAGATATACTGCATGAATAATACCTCCATACACTGCTGATATACTGCATGAATAATACCTCCATACACTGCCGATATACTGCATGAATAATACCTCCATACACTGCCGATATACTGTACGAATAATACCTCCATACACTGTTGATATACTGCATGAATAATACCACCATACACTGCCTATATACTGCATGAATAATAACTCCATACACTGCCGATATACTGCATGAATAATACCGCCATACACTGCCTATATACTGCATGAATAATACCTCCATACACTGCCGATATTCTGCATGAATAATACCGCCATACACTGCCGATATACTGCCTGAATAATACTTCCATATACTGCAGATATACTGCATGAATAATAACGCCATACACTGCCGATATACTGTACGAATAATACCGCCATACACTGCCTATATACTGCATGAATAATACCTCCATACACTGCCGATATACTGCATGAATAATACTGCCATGCACTGCTGATATACTGCATGAATATTACTGCCATACACTGCTGATATACTGCATGAATAATACCGCCATACACTGCCTATATACTGCATGAATAATACCGACATACACTGCAGATATACTGCATGAATAATACCACCATACACTGCCGATATACTGCATGAATAATACCGCCATACACTGCCGATATACTGCATGAATAATACCTCCATACACTGCCGATATACTGCATGAATAATACCTCCATACACTGCCGATATACTGCATGAATAATACCGCCATACACTGCCGATATACTGCATGAATAATACCTCCATACACTGCAGATATACTGCATGAATAATACTTCCATACACTGCAGATATACTGCATGAATAATACCTCCATACACTGCTGATATACTGCATGAATAATACCTCCATACACTGCCGATACACTGCATGAATAATACCTCCATACACTGCCGATATACTGCATGAATAATACCGCCATACACTGCAGATATACTGCATGAATAATACCGCCATACACTGCCGATATACTGCATGAATAATACCTCCATACACTGTCGATATACTGCATGAATAATACCGCCATACACTGCCTATATACTGCATGAATAATACCTCCATACACTGCAGATATACTGCATGAATAATACCTCCATACACTGCCGATATACTGCATGAAATATACCTCCATACACTGCCGATATACTGCATGAATAATACCTCCATACACTGCAGATATACTGCATGAATAATACCTCCATACACTGCCGATATACTGCATGAATAATACCGCCATACACTGCCGATATACTGCATGAATAATACCGCCATACACTGCAGATATACTGCATGAATAATACCTCCATAAACTGCCGATATACTGCATGAATAATACCGCCATACACTGCCTATATACTGCATGAATTATACCTCCATACACTGCAGATATACTGCATGAATAATACCACCATACACTGCCGATATACTGCATGAATAATACCTCCATACACTGCAGATACACTGCATGAATAATACCTCCATACACTGCTGATATACTGCATGAATAATACTGTCATACACTGCCGATATACTGCATGAATAATACCTCCATACACTGCCGATATACTGCATGAATAATACCTCCATACACTGCCGAAATACTGCATGAATAATACCTCCATACACTGCCGATATACTGCATGAATAATACCTCCATACACTGCCGATATACTGCATGAATAATACCGCCATACACTGCTGATATACTGTATGAATAATACCTCCATACACTGCAGATATACTGCATGAATAATACCACCATACACTGCCGATATACTGCATGAATAATACCTCCATACACTGCAGATATACTGCACGAATAATACCGCCAAACACTGCAGATATACTGCATAAATAATACCGCCATACACTGACGATATACTGCATGAATAATACCTCCATACACTGCTGATATACTGCATGAATAATACCTCCATACACTGCAGATATACTGCATGAATAATACCTCCATACACTGCTGATATACTGCATGAATAATACCGCCATACACTGCCGATATACTGCATGAATAATACTGCCATACACTGCCAATATACTGCATGAATAATACCGCCATACACTGCCGATATACTGCATGAATAATACCGCCATACACTGCCTATATACTGCATGAATAATACCTCCATACACTGCAGATATACTGCATGAATAATACCTCCATACACTGCTGATATACTGCATGAATAATACCTCCATACACTGCCGATATACTGCATGAATAATACCTCCATACACTGCCGATATAATGCATGAATAATACCTCCATACACTGCCGATATAATGCATGAATAATACCTCCATACACTGCCGATATACTGCATGAATAATACCGCCATACACTGCCGATATACTGCATGAACAATACCTCCATACACTGCAGATATACTGCATGAATAATACCTCCATACACTGCAGATACACTGCATGAATAATACCGCCATACACTGCAGATATACTGCATGAATAATACCGCCATACACTGCCGATAAACTGCATGAATAATACCTCCATACACTGCCGATATACTGCATGAATAATACCGCCATACACTGCAGATGTACTGCATGAATAATACCGCCATACACTGTCGATATACTGCATGAATAATACCGCCATACCCTGCCGATATACTGCATGAATAATACTGCCATACACTGCCAATATATTGCATGAATAATACCACCATACACTGCAGATATACTGCATGATTAATACCGCCATACACTGCCGATATATTGCATGAATAATACCGCCATACCCTGCCGATATACTGCATGAATAATACCTCCATACACTGCAGATATACTGCATGAATAATACCACCATACACTGCAGATATACTGCATGAATAATACTGCCATACACTGCCAATATATTGCATGAATAATACCACCATACACTGCAGATATACTGCATGAATAATACCTCCATACACTGCCGATATACTGCATGAATAATACCTCCATACACTGCGGATATACTGCATGAATAATACCTCCATACACTGCAGATATACTGCATGAATAATACCACCATACATTGCCGATATGCTGCATGAATAATACCGCCATACACTGCCAATATACTGCATGAATAATACCTCCATACACTGCTGATATACTGCATGAATAATACCTCCATACACTGCCGATATACTGCATGAATAATACCGCCATACACTGCAGATATACTGCATGAATAATACCGCCATACGCTGCCGATAAACTGCATGAATAATACCTCCATACACTGCCGATATACTGCATGAATAATACCGCCATACACTGCAGATGTACTGCATGAATAATACCTCCATACACTGCCGATATACTGCATAAATAATACCTCCATACACTGCCGATATACTGCATGAATAATACCTCCATATACTGCCGATATACTGCATGAATAATACCGCCATACACTGCCGATATACTGCATGAATAATACCGCCATACACTGCCGATATACTGCATGAATAATACCGCCATACACTGCCGATATACTGCATGAATAATACTGCCATACACTGCAGATGTACTGCATGAATAATACGACCATACACTGCAGATACACTGCATGAATAATACCTCCATACACTGCCGATATACTGCATGAATAATACTGCCATATACTGCCGATATACTGCATGAATAATACCTCCATACACTGCCGATATACTGCATGAATAATACCTCCATACACTGCCGATATACTGTACGAATAATACCGCCATACACTGCAGATGTACTGCATGAATAATACTGCCATATACTGCCGATATACTGCATGAATAATACCGCCATACACTGCCGATATACTGCATGAATAATACCTCCATACACTGCCGATATACTGTACGAATAATACCGCCAAACACTGGAGATATACTGCATGAATAATACCTCCATACACTGCCGATATACTGCATGGATAATACCTCCATACACTACCGATATACTGCATGAATAATACCTCCATACACTGCCGATATACTGCATGAATAATACCTCCATATACTGCAGATTTACTGCATGAATAATACCTCCATACACTGCTGATATACTGCATGAATAATACCTCCATACACTGCCGATATACTGCATGAATAAGACCTCCATACACTGCCGATATACTGTACGAATAATACCTCCATACACTGCCGATATACTGCATGAATAATACCTCCATACACTGTTGATATACTGCATGAATAATACCACCATACACTGCCTATATACTGCATGAATAATAACTCCATACACTGCCGATATACTGCATGAATAATACCTCCATACACTGCCGATATACTGCATGAATAATACCTCCATACACTGTTGATATACTGCATGAATAATACCACCATACACTGCCTATATACTGCATGAATAATACCTCCATACACTGCCGATATACTGCATGAATAATACCGCCATACACTGCCTATATACTGCATGAATAATACCTCCATACACTGCCGATATTCTGCATGAATAATACCACCATACACTGCCGATATAATGCATGAATAATACCTCCATACACTGCCGATATACTGCATGAATAATACCGCCATACACTGCCGATATACTGCATGAACAATACCTCCATACACTGCAGATATACTGCATGAATAATACCTCCATACACTGCCGATACACTGCATGAATAATACCACCATACACTGCCGATATACTGCATGAATAATACCTCCATACACTGCAGATTTACTGCATGAATAATACCTCCATACACTGCTGATATACTGCATGAATAATACCTCCATACACTGCGGATATACTGCATGAATAATACCTCCATACACTGCGGATATACTGCATGAATAATACCTCCATACACTGCAGATATACTGCATGAATAATACCACCATACATTGCCGATATACTGCATGAATAATACCTCCATACACTGCCGATATACTGCATGAATAATACCTCCATACACTGCCGATATACTGTACGAATAATACCTCCATACACTGCCGATATACTGCATGAATAATACCTCCATACACTGCCGATATACTGCATGAATAATACCTCCATACACTGTTGATATACTGCATGAATAATAACTCCATACACTGCCGATATACTGCATGAATAATACCGCCATACACTGCCTATATACTGCATGAATAATACCTCCATACACTGCCGATATTCTGCATGAAAAATACCGCCATACACTGCCGATATACTGCCTGAATAATACTTCCATATACTGCAGATATACTGCATGAATAATAACGCCATACACTGCCGATATACTGCAAGAATAATACCTCCATACACTGCCGATATTCTGCATGAATAATACCGCCATACACTGCCGATATACTGCCTGAATAATACTTCCATATACTGCCGATATACTGCATGAGAAATACTGCCATACACTGCCGATATACTGCAAGAATAATACCTCCATACACTGCCGATATACTACATGAATAATACCACCATACACTGCCGATATACTGCATGAATAATACCTCCATACACTGCAGATTTACTGCATGAATAATACCTCCATACACTGCTGATATACTGCATGAATAATACCTCCATACACTGCCGATATACTGCATGAATAATACCTCCATACACTGCCGATATACTGTACGAATAATACCTCCATACACTGCCGATATACTGCATGAATAATACCTCCATACACTGTTGATATACTGCATGAATAATACCACCATACACTGCCTATATACTGCATGAATAATAACTCCATACACTGCCGATATACTGCATGAATAATACCGCCATACACTGCCTATATACTGCATGAATAATACCTCCATACACTGCCGATATTCTGCATGAATAATACCACCATACACTGCCGATATAATGCATGAATAATACCTCCATACACTGCCGATATACTGCATGAATAATACCGCCATACACTGCCGATATACTGCATGAACAATACCTCCATACACTGCAGATATACTGCATGAATAATACCTCCATACACTGCCGATACACTGCATGAATAATACCGCCATACACTGCAGATATACTGCATGAATAATACCGCCATACACTGCCGATAAACTGCATGAATAATACCTCCATACACTGCCGATATACTGCATGAATAATACCGCCATACACTGCAGATGTACTGCATGAATAATACCGCCATACACTGCCGATATACTGCATGAATAATACCGCCATACCCTGCCGATATACTGCATGAATAATACTGCCATACACTGCCAATATATTGCATGAATAATACCACCATACACTGCAGATATACTGCATGAATAATACCTCCATACACTGCCGATATACTGCATAAATAATACCTCCATACACTGCGGATATACTGCATGAATAATACCTCCATACACTGCGGATATACTGCATGAATAATACCTCCATACACTGCAGATATACTGCATGAATAATACCACCATACACTGCCGATATACTGCATGAATAATACCACCATACACTGCAGATATACTGCATGAATAATACCACCATACACTGCCGATATACTGCATGAATAATACCTCCATACACTGCCGATATACTGCATGAATAATACCTCCATACATTGCCGATATACTGCATGAATAATACCTCCATACACTGCGGATATACTGCATGAATAATACCTCCATACACTGCGGATATACTGCATGAATAATACCTCCATACACTGCAGATATACTGCATGAATAATACCACCATACACTGCAGATATACTGCATGAATAATACCACCATACACTGCCGATATACTGCATGAATAATACCTCCATACATTGCCGATATACTGCATGAATAATACCTCCATACACTGCCGATATACTGTACGAATAATACCTCCATACACTGCCGATATACTGCATGAATAATACCTCCATACACTGCCGATATACTGCATGAATAATACCTCCATACACTGTTGATATACTGCATGAATAATACCACCATACACTACCTATATACTGCATGAATAATAACTCCATACACTGCCGATATACTGCATGAATAATACCGCCATACACTGCCTATATACTGCATGAATAATACCTCCATACACTGCCGATATTCTGCATGAATAATACCGCCATACACTGCCGATATACTGCCTGAATAATACTTCCATATACTGCAGATATACTGCATGAATAATAACGCCATACACTGCCGATATACTGTACGAATAATACCGCCATACACTGCCTATATACTGCATGAATAATACCTCCATACACTGCCGATATACTGCATGAATAATACTGCCATGCACTGCTGATATACTGCATGAATATTACTGCCATACACTGCTGATATACTGCATGAATAATACCGCCATACACTGCCTATATACTGCATGAATAATACCGACATACACTGCAGATATACTGCATGAATAATACCACCATACACTGCCGATATACTGCATGAATAATACCGCCATACACTGCCGATATACTGCATGAATAATACCTCCATACACTGCCGATATACTGCATGAATAATACCTCTATACACTGCCGATATACTGCATGAATAATACCGCCATACACTGCCGATATACTGCATGAATAATACCTCCATACACTGCAGATATACTGCATGAATAATACTTCCATACACTGCAGATATACTGCATGAATAATACCTCCATACACTGCTGATATACTGCATGAATAATACCTCCATACACTGCCGATATACTGCATGAATAATACCGCCATACACTGCCGATATACTGCATGAATAATACCTCCATACACTGCAGATATACTGCATGAATAATACCTCCATACACTGCCGATACACTGCATGAATAATACCTCCATACACTGCCGATATACTGCATGAATAATACCGCCATACACTGCAGATATACTGCATGAATAATACCTCCATACACTGCAGATATACTGCATGAATAATACCACCATACATTGCCGATATACTGCATGAATAATACCTCCATACACTGCCGATATACTGCATGAATAATACCTCCATACACTGCCGATATACTGTACGAATAATACCTCCATACACTGCCGATATACTGCATGAATAATACCTCCATACACTGTTGATATACTGCATGAATAATAACTCCATACACTGCCGATATACTGCATGAATAATACCGCCATACACTGCCTATATACTGCATGAATAATACCTCCATACACTGCCGATATTCTGCATGAATAATACCGCCATACACTGCCGATATACTGCCTGAATAATACTTCCATATACTGCAGATATACTGCATGAATAATAACGCCATACACTGCCGATATACTGCAAGAATAATACCTCCATACACTGCCGATATTCTGCATGAATAATACCGCCATACACTGCCGATATACTGCCTGAATAATACTTCCATATACTGCCGATATACTGCATGAGAAATACTGCCATACACTGCCGATATACTGCAAGAATAATACCTCCATACACTGCCGATATACTACATGAATAATACCACCATACACTGCCGATATACTGCATGAATAATACCTCCATACACTGCAGATTTACTGCATGAATAATACCTCCATACACTGCTGATATACTGCATGAATAATACCTCCATACACTGCCGATATACTGCATGAATAATACCTCCATACACTGCCGATATACTGTACGAATAATACCTCCATACACTGCCGATATACTGCATGAATAATACCTCCATACACTGTTGATATACTGCATGAATAATACCACCATACACTGCCTATATACTGCATGAATAATAACTCCATACACTGCCGATATACTGCATGAATAATACCGCCATACACTGCCTATATACTGCATGAATAATACCTCCATACACTGCCGATATTCTGCATGAATAATACCACCATACACTGCCGATATAATGCATGAATAATACCTCCATACACTGCCGATATACTGCATGAATAATACCGCCATACACTGCCGATATACTGCATGAACAATACCTCCATACACTGCAGATATACTGCATGAATAATACCTCCATACACTGCCGATACACTGCATGAATAATACCGCCATACACTGCAGATATACTGCATGAATAATACCGCCATACACTGCCGATAAACTGCATGAATAATACCTCCATACACTGCCGATATACTGCATGAATAATACCGCCATACACTGCAGATGTACTGCATGAATAATACCGCCATACACTGCCGATATACTGCATGAATAATACCGCCATACCCTGCCGATATACTGCATGAATAATACTGCCATACACTGCCAATATATTGCATGAATAATACCACCATACACTGCAGATATACTGCATGAATAATACCTCCATACACTGCCGATATACTGCATAAATAATACCTCCATACACTGCGGATATACTGCATGAATAATACCTCCATACACTGCGGATATACTGCATGAATAATACCTCCATACACTGCAGATATACTGCATGAATAATACCACCATACATTGCCGATATACTGCATGAATAATACCTCCATACACTGCCGATATACTGTACGAATAATACCTCCATACACTGCCGATATACTGCATGAATAATACCTCCATACACTGCCGATATACTGCATGAATAATACCTCCATACACTGTTGATATACTGCATGAATAATACCACCATACACTACCTATATACTGCATGAATAATAACTCCATACACTGCCGATATACTGCATGAATAATACCGCCATACACTGCCTATATACTGCATGAATAATACCTCCATACACTGCCGATATTCTGCATGAATAATACCGCCATACACTGCCGATATACTGCCTGAATAATACTTCCATATACTGCAGATATACTGCATGAATAATAACGCCATACACTGCCGATATACTGTACGAATAATACCGCCATACACTGCCTATATACTGCATGAATAATACCTCCATACACTGCCGATATACTGCATGAATAATACTGCCATGCACTGCTGATATACTGCATGAATATTACTGCCATACACTGCTGATATACTGCATGAATAATACCGCCATACACTGCCTATATACTGCATGAATAATACCGACATACACTGCAGATATACTGCATGAATAATACCACCATACACTGCCGATATACTGCATGAATAATACCGCCATACACTGCCGATATACTGCATGAATAATACCTCCATACACTGCCGATATACTGCATGAATAATACCTCTATACACTGCCGATATACTGCATGAATAATACCGCCATACACTGCCGATATACTGCATGAATAATACCTCCATACACTGCAGATATACTGCATGAATAATACTTCCATACACTGCAGATATACTGCATGAATAATACCTCCATACACTGCTGATATACTGCATGAATAATACCTCCATACACTGCCGATATACTGCATGAATAATACCGCCATACACTGCCGATATACTGCATGAATAATACCTCCATACACTGCAGATATACTGCATGAATAATACCTCCATACACTGCCGATACACTGCATGAATAATACCTCCATACACTGCCGATATACTGCATGAATAATACCGCCATACACTGCAGATATACTGCATGAATAATACCGCCATACACTGCCGATATACTGCATGAATAATACCTCCATACACTACCGATATACTGCATGAATAATACCGCCATACACTGCCTATATACTGCATGAATAATACCTCCATACACTGCAGATATACTGCATGAATAATACCTCCATACACTGCCGATATACTGCATGAAATATACCTCCATACACTGCCGATATACTGCATGAATAATACCTCCATACACTGCAGATATACTGCATGAATAATACCTCCATACACTGCCGATATACTGCATGAATAATACCGCCATACACTGCCGATATACTGCATGAATAATACCGCCATACACTGCAGATATACTGCATGAATAATACCTCCATAAACTGCCGATATACTGCATGAATAATACCGCCATACACTGACGATATACTGCATGAATAATACCTCCATACACTGCTGATATACTGCATGAATAATACCTCCATACACTGCAGATATACTGCATGAATAATACCTCCATACACTGCAGATATACTGCATGAATAATACCTCCATACACTGCTGATATACTGCATGAATAATACCTCCATACACTGCAGATATACTGCATGAATAATACCTCCATACACTGCCGATACACTGCATGAATAATACCGCCATACACTGCAGATATACTGCATGAATAATACCGCCATACACTGCCGATAAACTGCATGAATAATACCTCCATACACTGCCGATATACTGCATGAATAATACCGCCATACACTGCAGATGTACTGCATGAATAATACCGCCATACACTGCCGATATACTGCATGAATAATACCGCCATACTCTGCCGATATACTGCATGAATAATACTGCCATACACTGCCAATATATTGCATGAATAATACCACCATACACTGCAGATATACTGCATGATTAATACTGCCATACACTGCCAATATATTGCATGAATAATACCACCATACACTACAGATATACTGCATGAATAATACCTCCATACACTGCCGATATACTGCATAAATAATACCTCCATACACTGCGGATATACTGCATGAATAATACCTCCATACACTGCGGATATACTGCATGAATAATACCTCCATACACTGCCGATATACTGCATGAATAATACCACCATACATTGCCGATATACTGCATGAATAATACCTCCATACACTGCCGATATACTGCATGAATAATACCTCCATACACTGCCGATATACTGTACGAATAATACCTCCATACACTGCCGATATACTGCATGAATAATACCTCCATACACTGCCGATATACTGCATGAATAATACCTCCATACACTGTTGATATACTGCATGAATAATACCACCATACACTGCCTATATACTGCATGAATAATAACTCCATACACTGCCGATATACTGCATGAATAATACCGCCATACACTGCCTATATACTGCATGAATAATACCTCCATACACTGCCGATATTCTGCATGAATAATACCGCCATACACTGCCGATATACTGCCTGAATAATACTTCCATATACTGCAGATATACTGCATGAATAATAACGCCATACACTGCCGATATACTGTACGAATAATACCGCCATACACTGCCTATATACTGCATGAATAATACCTCCATACACTGCCGATATACTGCATGAATAATACTGCCATGCACTGCTGATATACTGCATGAATATTACTGCCATACACTGCTGATATACTGCATGAATAATACCGCCATACACTGCCTATATACTGCATGAATAATACCGACATACACTGCAGATATACTGCATGAATAATACCACCATACACTGCCGATATACTGCATGAATAATACCGCCATACACTGCCGATATACTGCATGAATAATACCTCCATACACTGCCGATATACTGCATGAATAATACCTCTATACACTGCCGATATACTGCATGAATAATACCGCCATACACTGCCGATATACTGCATGAATAATACCTCCATACACTGCAGATATACTGCATGAATAATACTTCCATACACTGCAGATATACTGCATGAATAATACCTCCATACACTGCTGATATACTGCATGAATAATACCTCCATACACTGCCGATACACTGCATGAATAATACCTCCATACACTGCCGATATACTGCATGAATAATACCGCCATACACTGCAGATATACTGCATGAATAATACCGCCATACACTGCAGATATACTGCATGAATAATACCGCCATACACTGCCTATATACTGCATGAATAATACCTCCATACACTGCAGATATACTGCATGAATAATACCTCCATACACTGCCGATATACTGCATGAAATATACCTCCATACACTGCCGATATACTGCATGAATAATACCTCCATACACTGCAGATATACTGCATGAATAATACCTCCATACACTGCCGATATACTGCATGAATAATACCGCCATACACTGCCGATATACTGCATGAATAATACCGCCATACACTGCAGATATACTGCATGAATAATACCTCCATAAACTGCCGATATACTGCATGAATAATACCGCCATACACTGCCTATATACTGCATGAATAATACCTCCATACACTGCAGATATACTGCATGAATAATACCACCATACACTGCCGATATACTGCATGAATAATACCTCCATACACTGCACATATACTGCATGAATAATACCTCCATACACTGCAGATACACTGCATGAATAATACCTCCATACACTGCTGATATACTGCATGAATAATACTGTCATACACTGCCGATATACTGCATGAATAATACCTCCATACACTGCCGATATACTGCATGAATAATACCTCCATACACTGCCGATATACTGCATGAATAATACCTCCATACACTGCCGATATACTGCATGAATATTACCTCCATACACTGCCGATATACTGCATGAATAATACCGCCATACACTGCTGATATACTAGATGAATAATACCTCCATACACTGCAGATATACTGCATGAATAATACCACCATACACTGCCGATATACTGCATGAATAATACCTCCATACACTGCAGATATACTGCACGAATAATACCGCCATACACTGCAGATATACTGCATGAATAATACCGCCATACACTGACGATATACTGCATGAATAATACCTCCAAACACTGCTGATATACTGCATGAATAATACCTCCATACACTGCAGATATACTGCATGAATAATACCTCCATACACTGCTGATATACTGCATGAATAATACCTCCATACACTGCAGATATACTGCATGAATAATACCTCCATACACTGCAGATATACTGCATGAATAATACCTCCATACACTGCAGATATACTGCATGAATAATACCTCCATACACTGCAGATATACTGCATGAATAATACCTCCATACACTGCTGATATACTGCATGAATAATACCTCCATACACTGCAGATATACTGCATGAATAATACCTCCATACACTGCAGATATACTGCATGAATAATACCTCCATACACTGCAGATATACTGCATGAATAATACCTCCATACACTGCAGATATACTGCATGAATAATACCTCCATACACTGCTGATATACTGCATGAATAATACCTCCATACACTGCAGATATACTGCATGAATAATACCTCCATACACTGCAGATATACTGCATGAATAATACCTCCATACACTGCCGATACACTGCATGAATAATACCGCCATACACTGCCTATATACTGCATGAATAATACCTCCATACACTGCAGATATACTGCATGAATAATACCTCCATACACTGCTGATATACTGCATGAATAATACCTCCATACACTGCCGATATACTGCATGAATAATACCTCCATACACTGCCGATATAATGCATGAATAATACCTCCATACACTGCCGATATAATGCATGAATAATACCTCCATACACTGCCGATATACTGCATGAATAATACCGCCATACACTGCCGATATACTGCATGAACAATACCTCCATTCACTGCAGATATACTGCATGAATAATACCTCCATACACTGCAGATATACTGCATGAATAATACCTCCATACACTGCAGATATACTGCATGAATAATACCTCCATACACTGCCGATATACTGCATGAATAATACCTCCATACACTGCCGATATACTGCATGAATAATACCTCCATACACTGCAGATATACTGCATGAATAATACCTCCATACACTGCCGATATACTGCATGAATAATACCTCCATACACTGCCGATATACTGCATGAATAATACCTCCATACACTGCAGATATACTGCATGAATAATACCTCCATACACTGCCGATATACTGCATGAACAATACCTCCATACACTGCAGATATACTGCATGAATAATACCTCCATACACTGCAGATATACTGCATGAATAATACCTCCATACACTGCCGATATACTGCATGAATAATACCTCCATACACTGCAGATATACTGCATGAATAATACCTCCATACACTGCCGATATACTGCATGAATAATACCTCCATACACTGCAGATATACTGCATGAATAATACCTCCATACACTGCAGATATACTGCATGAATAATACCGCCATACACTGCTGATATACTGCATGAATAATACCTCCATACACTGCAGATATACTGCATGAATAATACCTCCATACACTGCCGATATACTGCATGAATAATACCTCCATACACTGCTGATATACTGCATGAATAATACCGCCATACACTGCCTATATACTGCATGAATAATACCTCCATACACTGCTGATATACTGCATGAATAATACCTCCATACACTGCAGATATACTGCATGAATAATACCTCCATACACTGCAGATATACTGCATGAATAATACCACCATACATTGCCGATATACTGCATGAATAATACCGCCATACACTGCCAATATACTGCATGAATAATACCGCCATACACTGCTGATATACTGCATGAATAATACCTCCATACACTGCCGATATACTGCATGAATAATACCGCCATACACTGCCAATATACTGCATGAATAATACCGCCATACACTGCAGATATACTGCATGAATAATACCGCCATACACTGCCGATAAACTGCATGAATAATACCTCCATACACTGCCGATATACTGCATGAATAATACCGCCATACACTGCAGATGTACTGCATGAATAATACCGCCATACACTGCCGATATACTGCATGAATAATACCGCCATACCCTGCCGATATACTGCATGAATAATACCGCCATACCCTGCCGATATACTGCATGAATAATACTGCCATACACTGCCAATATATTGCATGAATAATACCACCATACACTGCAGATATACTGCATGATTAATACCGCCATACACTGCCGATATATTGCATGAATAATACCGCCATACCCTGCCGATATACTGCATGAATAATACCTCCATACACTGCAGATATACTGCATGAATAATACCTCCATACACTGCAGATATACTGCATGAATAATACCTCCATACACTGCCGATACACTGCATGAATAATACCGCCATACACTGCCTATATACTGCATGAATAATACCTCCATACACTGCAGATATACTGCATGAATAATACCTCCATACACTGCTGATATACTGCATGAATAATACCTCCATACACTGCCGATATACTGCATGAATAATACCTCCATACACTGCCGATATAATGCATGAATAATACCTCCATACACTGCCGATATAATGCATGAATAATACCTCCATACACTGCCGATATACTGCATGAATAATACCGCCATACACTGCCGATATACTGCATGAACAATACCTCCATTCACTGCAGATATACTGCATGAATAATACCTCCATACACTGCAGATATACTGCATGAATAATACCTCCATACACTGCAGATATACTGCATGAATAATACCTCCATACACTGCCGATATACTGCATGAATAATACCTCCATACACTGCCGATATACTGCATGAATAATACCTCCATACACTGCAGATATACTGCATGAATAATACCTCCATACACTGCCGATATACTGCATGAACAATACCTCCATACACTGCAGATATACTGCATGAATAATACCTCCATACACTGCAGATATACTGCATGAATAATACCTCCATACACTGCCGATATACTGCATGAATAATACCTCCATACACTGCAGATATACTGCATGAATAATACCTCCATACACTGCCGATATACTGCATGAATAATACCTCCATACACTGCAGATATACTGCATGAATAATACCTCCATACACTGCAGATATACTGCATGAATAATACCGCCATACACTGCTGATATACTGCATGAATAATACCTCCATACACTGCAGATATACTGCATGAATAATACCTCCATACACTGCCGATATACTGCATGAATAATACCTCCATACACTGCAGATATACTGCATGAATAATACCGCCATACACTGCCTATATACTGCATGAATAATACCTCCATACACTGCTGATATACTGCATGAATAATACCTCCATACACTGCAGATATACTGCATGAATAATACCTCCATACACTGCAGATATACTGCATGAATAATACCACCATACATTGCCGATATACTGCATGAATAATACCGCCATACACTGCCAATATACTGCATGAATAATACCGCCATACACTGCTGATATACTGCATGAATAATACCTCCATACACTGCCGATATACTGCATGAATAATACCGCCATACACTGCCAATATACTGCATGAATAATACCGCCATACACTGCAGATATACTGCATGAATAATACCGCCATACACTGCCGATAAACTGCATGAATAATACCTCCATACACTGCCGATATACTGCATGAATAATACCGCCATACACTGCAGATGTACTGCATGAATAATACCGCCATACACTGCCGATATACTGAATGAATAATACCGCCATACCCTGCCGATATACTGCATGAATAATACCGCCATACCCTGCCGATATACTGCATGAATAATACTGCCATACACTGCCAATATATTGCATGAATAATACCACCATACACTGCAGATATACTGCATGATTAATACCGCCATACACTGCCGATATATTGCATGAATAATACCGCCATACCCTGCCGATATACTGCATGAATAATACCTCCATACACTGCAGATATACTGCATGAATAACACCACCATACACTGCAGATATACTGCATGAATAATACTGCCATACACTGCCAATATATTGCATGAATAATACCACCATACACTGCAGATATACTGCATGAATAATACCTCCATACACTGCCGATATACTGCATGAATAATACCTCCATACACTGCGGATATACTGCATGAATAATACCACCATACACTGCAGATATACTGCATGAATAATACCTCCATACACTGCCGATATACTGCATGAATAATACCACCATACACTGCAGATATACTGCATGAATAATACCTCCATACACTGCCGATATACTGCATGAATAATACCTCCATACACTGCCAATATACTGCATGAATAATACCTCCATACACTGCTGATATACTGCATGAATAATACCTCCATACACTGCCGATATACTGCATGAATAATACCGCCATACACTGCAGATATACTGCATGAATAATACCGCCATACACTGCCGATAAACTGCATGAATAATACCTCCATACACTGCCGATATACTGCATGAATAATACCGCCATACACTGCAGATGTACTGCATGAATAATACCGCCATACACTGCCGATATACTGCATGAATAATACCTCCATACACTGCCGATATACTGCATGAATAATACCTCCATATACTGCCGATATACTGCATGAATAATACCGCCATACACTGCCGATATACTGCATGAATAATACCGCCATACACTGCCGATATACTGCATGAATAATACCGCCATACACTGCCGATATACTGCATGAATAATACTGCCATACACTGCAGATACACTGCATGAATAATACCTCCATACACTGCCGATATACTGCATGAATAATACTGCCATATACTGCCGATATACTGCATGAATAATACCTCCATACACTGCCGATATACTGCATGAATAATACCTCCATACACTGCCGATATACTGTACGAATAATACCGCCATACACTGCAGATGTACTGCATGAATAATACTGCCATATACTGCCAATATACTGCATGAATAATACCGCCATACACTGCCGATATACTGCATGAATAATACCTCCATACACTGCCGATATACTGTACGAATAATACCACCAAACACTGGAGATATACTGCATGAATAATACCTCCATACACTGCCGATATACTGCATGGATAATACCTCCATACACTGCCGATATACTGCATGAAAAATACTGCCATACACTGCCGATATACTGCAAGAATAATACCTCCATACACTGCCGATATACTACATGAATAATACCTCCATACACTGCAGATATACTGCATGAATAATACCTCCATACACTGCTGATATACTGCATGAATAATACCTCCATACACTGCCGATATACTGTACGAATAATACCTCCATACACTGCCGATATACTGCATGAATAATACCTCCATACACTGTTGATATACTGCATGAATAATACCACCATACACTGCCTATATACTGCATGAATAATAACTCCATACACTGCCGATATACTGCATGAATAATACCGCCATACACTGCCTATATACTGCATGAATAATACCTCCATACACTGCCGATATTCTGCATGAATAATACCGCCATACACTGCCGATATACTGCCTGAATAATACTTCCATATACTGCAGATATACTGCATGAATAATAACGCCATACACTGCCGATATACTGTACGAATAATACCGCCATACACTGCCTATATACTGCATGAATAATACCTCCATACACTGCAGATATACTGCATGAATAATACCTCCATACACTGCAGATATACTGCATGAATAATACCTCCATACACTGCAGATATACTGCATGAATAATACCTCCATACACTGCAGATATACTGCATGAATAATACCTCCATACACTGCTGATATACTGCATGAATAATACCTCCATACACTGCAGATATACTGCATGAATAATACCTCCATACACTGCAGATATACTGCATGAATAATACCTCCATACACTGCCGATACACTGCATGAATAATACCGCCATACACTGCCTATATACTGCATGAATAATACCTCCATACACTGCAGATATACTGCATGAATAATACCTCCATACACTGCTGATATACTGCATGAATAATACCTCCATACACTGCCGATATACTGCATGAATAATACCTCCATACACTGCCGATATAATGCATGAATAATACCTCCATACACTGCCGATATAATGCATGAATAATACCTCCATACACTGCCGATATACTGCATGAATAATACCGCCATACACTGCCGATATACTGCATGAACAATACCTCCATTCACTGCAGATATACTGCATGAATAATACCTCCATACACTGCAGATATACTGCATGAATAATACCTCCATACACTGCAGATATACTGCATGAATAATACCTCCATACACTGCCGATATACTGCATGAATAATACCTCCATACACTGCCGATATACTGCATGAATAATACCTCCATACACTGCAGATATACTGCATGAATAATACCTCCATACACTGCCGATATACTGCATGAATAATACCTCCATACACTGCCGATATACTGCATGAATAATACCTCCATACACTGCAGATATACTGCATGAATAATACCTCCATACACTGCCGATATACTGCATGAACAATACCTCCATACACTGCAGATATACTGCATGAATAATACCTCCATACACTGCAGATATACTGCATGAATAATACCTCCATACACTGCCGATATACTGCATGAATAATACCTCCATACACTGCAGATATACTGCATGAATAATACCTCCATACACTGCCGATATACTGCATGAATAATACCTCCATACACTGCAGATATACTGCATGAATAATACCTCCATACACTGCAGATATACTGCATGAATAATACCGCCATACACTGCTGATATACTGCATGAATAATACCTCCATACACTGCAGATATACTGCATGAATAATACCTCCATACACTGCCGATATACTGCATGAATAATACCTCCATACACTGCAGATATACTGCATGAATAATACCGCCATACACTGCCTATATACTGCATGAATAATACCTCCATACACTGCTGATATACTGCATGAATAATACCTCCATACACTGCAGATATACTGCATGAATAATACCTCCATACACTGCAGATATACTGCATGAATAATACCACCATACATTGCCGATATACTGCATGAATAATACCGCCATACACTGCCAATATACTGCATGAATAATACCGCCATACACTGCTGATATACTGCATGAATAATACCTCCATACACTGCCGATATACTGCATGAATAATACCGCCATACACTGCCAATATACTGCATGAATAATACCGCCATACACTGCAGATATACTGCATGAATAATACCGCCATACACTGCCGATAAACTGCATGAATAATACCTCCATACACTGCCGATATACTGCATGAATAATACCGCCATACACTGCAGATGTACTGCATGAATAATACCGCCATACACTGCCGATATACTGCATGAATAATACCGCCATACCCTGCCGATATACTGCATGAATAATACCGCCATACCCTGCCGATATACTGCATGAATAATACTGCCATACACTGCCAATATATTGCATGAATAATACCACCATACACTGCAGATATACTGCATGATTAATACCGCCATACACTGCCGATATATTGCATGAATAATACCGCCATACCCTGCCGATATACTGCATGAATAATACCTCCATACACTGCAGATATACTGCATGAATAATACCTCCATACACTGCAGATATACTGCATGAATAATACCTCCATACACTGCCGATACACTGCATGAATAATACCGCCATACACTGCCTATATACTGCATGAATAATACCTCCATACACTGCAGATATACTGCATGAATAATACCTCCATACACTGCTGATATACTGCATGAATAATACCTCCATACACTGCCGATATACTGCATGAATAATACCTCCATACACTGCCGATATAATGCATGAATAATACCTCCATACACTGCCGATATAATGCATGAATAATACCTCCATACACTGCCGATATACTGCATGAATAATACCGCCATACACTGCCGATATACTGCATGAACAATACCTCCATTCACTGCAGATATACTGCATGAATAATACCTCCATACACTGCAGATATACTGCATGAATAATACCTCCATACACTGCAGATATACTGCATGAATAATACCTCCATACACTGCCGATATACTGCATGAATAATACCTCCATACACTGCCGATATACTGCATGAATAATACCTCCATACACTGCAGATATACTGCATGAATAATACCTCCATACACTGCCGATATACTGCATGAATAATACCTCCATACACTGCCGATATACTGCATGAATAATACCTCCATACACTGCAGATATACTGCATGAATAATACCTCCATACACTGCCGATATACTGCATGAACAATACCTCCATACACTGCAGATATACTGCATGAATAATACCTCCATACACTGCAGATATACTGCATGAATAATACCTCCATACACTGCCGATATACTGCATGAATAATACCTCCATACACTGCAGATATACTGCATGAATAATACCTCCATACACTGCCGATATACTGCATGAATAATACCTCCATACACTGCAGATATACTGCATGAATAATACCTCCATACACTGCAGATATACTGCATGAATAATACCGCCATACACTGCTGATATACTGCATGAATAATACCTCCATACACTGCAGATATACTGCATGAATAATACCTCCATACACTGCCGATATACTGCATGAATAATACCTCCATACACTGCAGATATACTGCATGAATAATACCGCCATACACTGCCTATATACTGCATGAATAATACCTCCATACACTGCTGATATACTGCATGAATAATACCTCCATACACTGCAGATATACTGCATGAATAATACCTCCATACACTGCAGATATACTGCATGAATAATACCACCATACATTGCCGATATACTGCATGAATAATACCGCCATACACTGCCAATATACTGCATGAATAATACCGCCATACACTGCTGATATACTGCATGAATAATACCTCCATACACTGCCGATATACTGCATGAATAATACCGCCATACACTGCCAATATACTGCATGAATAATACCGCCATACACTGCAGATATACTGCATGAATAATACCGCCATACACTGCCGATAAACTGCATGAATAATACCTCCATACACTGCCGATATACTGCATGAATAATACCGCCATACACTGCAGATGTACTGCATGAATAATACCGCCATACACTGCCGATATACTGAATGAATAATACCGCCATACCCTGCCGATATACTGCATGAATAATACCGCCATACACTGCAGATATACTGCATGATTAATACCGCCATACACTGCCGATATATTGCATGAATAATACCGCCATACACTGCAGATGTACTGCATGAATAATACCGCCATACACTGCCGATATACTGAATGAATAATACCGCCATACCCTGCCGATATACTGCATGAATAATACTGCCATACACTGCCAATATATTGCATGAATAATACCACCATACACTGCAGATATACTGCATGATTAATACCGCCATACACTGCCGATATATTGCATGAATAATACCGCCATACCCTGCCGATATACTGCATGAATAATACCTCCATACACTGCAGATATACTGCATGAATAACACCACCATACACTGCAGATATACTGCATGAATAATACTGCCATACACTGCCAATATATTGCATGAATAATACCACCATACACTGCAGATATACTGCATGAATAATACCTCCATACACTGCCGATATACTGCATGAATAATACCTCCATACACTGCGGATATACTGCATGAATAATACCACCATACACTGCAGATATACTGCATGAATAATACCTCCATACACTGCCGATATACTGCATGAATAATACCACCATACACTGCAGATATACTGCATGAATAATACCTCCATACACTGCCGATATACTGCATGAATAATACCTCCATACACTGCCAATATACTGCATGAATAATACCTCCATACACTGCTGATATACTGCATGAATAATACCTCCATACACTGCCGATATACTGCATGAATAATACCGCCATACACTGCAGATATACTGCATGAATAATACCGCCATACACTGCCGATAAACTGCATGAATAATACCTCCATACACTGCCGATATACTGCATGAATAATACCGCCATACACTGCAGATGTACTGCATGAATAATACCGCCATACACTGCCGATATACTGCATGAATAATACCTCCATACACTGCCGATATACTGCATGAATAATACCTCCATATACTGCCGATATACTGCATGAATAATACCGCCATACACTGCCGATATACTGCATGAATAATACCGCCATACACTGCCGATATACTGCATGAATAATACCGCCATACACTGCCGATATACTGCATGAATAATACTGCCATACATTGCAGATGTACTGCATGAATAATACGACCATACACTGCAGATACACTGCATGAATAATACCTCCATACACTGCCGATATACTGCATGAATAATACTGCCATATACTGCCGATATACTGCATGAATAATACCTCCATACACTGCCGATATACTGCATGAATAATACCTCCATACACTGCCGATATACTGTACGAATAATACCGCCATACACTGCAGATGTACTGCATGAATAATACTGCCATATACTGCCAATATACTGCATGAATAATACCGCCATACACTGCCGATATACTGCATGAATAATACCTCCATACACTGCCGATATACTGTACGAATAATACCGCCAAACACTGGAGATATACTGCATGAATAATACCTCCATACACTGCCGATATACTGCATGGATAATACCTCCATACACTGCCGATATACTGCATGAAAAATACTGCCATACACTGCCGATATACTGCAAGAATAATACCTCCATACACTGCCGATATACTACATGAATAATACCTCCATACACTGCAGATATACTGCATGAATAATACCTCCATACACTGCTGATATACTGCATGAATAATACCTCCATACACTGCCGATATACTGCATGAATAATACCTCCATACACTGCCGATATACTGTACGAATAATACCTCCATACACTGCCGATATACTGCATGAATAATACCTCCATACACTGTTGATATACTGCATGAATAATACCACCATACACTGCCTATATACTGCATGAATAATAACTCCATACACTGCCGATATACTGCATGAATAATACCGCCATACACTGCCTATATACTGCATGAATAATACCTCCATACACTGCCGATATTCTGCATGAATAATACCGCCATACACTGCCGATATACTGCCTGAATAATACTTCCATATACTGCAGATATACTGCATGAATAATAACGCCATACACTGCCGATATACTGTACGAATAATACCGCCATACACTGCCTATATACTGCATGAATAATACCTCCATACACTGCCGATATACTGCATGAATAATACCTCCATGCACTGCTGATATACTGCATGAATATTACTGCCATACACTGCTGATATACTGCATGAATAATACCGCCATACACTGCCTATATACTGCATGAATAATACCGACATACACTGCAGATATACTGCATGAATAATACCACCATACACTGCCGATATACTGCATGAATAATACCGCCATACACTGCCGATATACTGCATGAATAATACCTCCATATACTGCAGATATACTGCATGAATAATACCTCCATACACTGCAGATATACTGCATGAATAATACCTCCATACACTGCAGATATACTGCATGAATAATACCTCCATACACTGCAGATATACTGCATGAATAATACCGCTATACACTGCCGATATACTGCATGAATAATACCGCTATACACTGCCGATATACTGCATGAATAATACCTCCATACACTGCCGATATACTGTACGAATAATACCGCCATACACTACCGATATACTGCATGAATAATACCGCCATACACTGCCGATATACTGCATGAATAATACCACCATACACTGCCGATATACTGCATGAATAATACCTCCATATACTGCAGATATACTGCATGAATAATAACGCCATACACTGCCGATATACTGTACGAATAATACCACCATACACTGCCGATACACTGCATGAATAATACCACCATACACTACCGATATACTGCATGAATAATACCACCATACACTGCCGATATACTGCATGAATAATACCACCATACACTGCCGATATACTGTACAAATAATACCGCCATACACTGCCGATATACTGCATGAATAATACCGCCATACACTGCCGATATACTGCATGAATAATACCGCCATACACTGCCGATATACTGCATGAATAATACCTCCATACACTGCCGATATATTGTATGAATAATACCGCCATACGCTGCCGATATACTGCATGAATAATACCGCCATACACTGCCGATATACTGCATGAATAATACCGCGATACACTGCCGATATCCTGCATGAATAATACCTCCATACACTGCCGATATACTGCATGAATAATACCGCCATACACTGCCGATATACTGCATGAATAATACCTCCATATACTGCCAATATACTGCATGAATAATACCGCTATACACTGCCGATATACTGCATGAATAATACCTCCATACACTGCCGTTATTCTGCATGAATAATACCGCCACACACTGCAGATATACTGCATGAATAATACCTCCATATACTGCCGATATACTGCATGAATAATACCGCCATACACTACTGATATACTGCATGAATAATAACGCCATACACTGCCGATATACTGCATGAATAATACTGTCATACCCTGCCGATATACTGCATGAATAATACCGCCATACACTGCTTATATACTGCATGAATAATACCTCCATACACTGCCTATATACTGCATGAATAATACTTTCACACCCTGCCGATATACTGCATGAATAATACCGCCATACACTGCTGATATACTACATGAATAATACCTCCATACACTGCCGATATACAGCATGAATAATACCACCATACACTGCCGATATACTGCATGAATAATACCTCCATACACTGCCGATATACTGCATGAATAATACCGCCATACACTGCCGATATACTGCATGAATAATACCACCATACACTGCCGATATACTGCATGAATAATACCACCATACACTGCAGATATACTGCATGAATAATACCGCCATACACTGCAGATATACTGCATGAATAATACTGCCATATACTGCCGATATACTGCATGAATAATACCTCCATACACTGCCGATATACTGCATGAATAATACCTCCATACACTACCGATATACTGCATGAAAAATACCGCCATACACTGCCGATATACTGCATGAATAATACCTCCATACACTGCAGATATACTGCATGAATAATATCGCCATACACTGCCGATATACTGCATGAATAATACCGCCATACACTGCAGATATACTGCATGAATAATACCGCCATACACTGCCGATATACTACATGAATAATACCTCCATACACTGACGATATACTGCATGAATAACACCTCCATACACTGCCGATATACTACTTGAATAATACCTCCATACACTGCCGATATACTGCATGAATAATACCTCCATACACTGCCGATATACTGCATGAATAATACCGCTATACACTGCCGATATACTGCATGAATAATACCTCCATACACTGCCGATATACTGCATGAATAATACCTCCATACACTGCTGATATACTGCATGAATAATACCTCCATATACTGCCGATATACTGCATGAATAATACCTCCATACACTGCAGATATACTGCATGAATAATACCTCCAAACACTGCAGATATACTGCATGAATAATACCTCCATACACTGCCGATATACTGCATGAATAATACCTCCATACACTGCAGATATACTGCATGAATAATACCGCCAAACACTGCCGATATACTGCATGAATAATACCTCCATACACTGCCGATATACTGCATGAATAATACCTCCATACACTACCGATATACTGCATGAAAAATACCGCCATACACTGCCGATATACTGCATGAATAATACCTCCATACACTGCAGATATACTGCATGAATAATATCGCCATACACTGCCGATATACTGCATGAATAATACCGCCATACACTGCAGATATACTGCATGAATAATACCGCCATACACTGCCGATATACTACATGAATAATACCTCCATACACTGACGATATACTGCATGAATAACACCTCCATACACTGCCGATATACTACTTGAATAATACCTCCATACACTGCCGATATACTGCATGAATAATACCTCCATACACTGCTGATATACTGCATGAATAATACCTCCATACACTGCCGATATACTGCATGAATAATACCGCTATACACTGCCGATATACTGCATGAATAATACCTCCATACACTGCCGATATACTGCATGAATAATACCTCCATACACTGCTGATATACTGCATGAATAATACCTCCATATACTGCCGATATACTGCATGAATAATACCTCCATACACTGCAGATATACTGCATGAATAATACCTCCAAACACTGCAGATATACTGCATGAATAATACCTCCATACACTGCCGATATACTGCATGAATAATACCTCCATACACTGCAGATATACTGCATGAATAATACCGCCATACACTGCCGATATACTGCATGAATAATACCGCCATACACTGCAGATATACTGCATGAATAATACCGCCATACACTGCCGATATACTGCATGAATAATACCGCCATACGCTGCCGATATACTGCATGAATAATACCGCCATACACTGCCGATATACTGCATGAATAATACCGCCATACACTGCCGATATCCTGCATGAATAATACCTCCATACACTGCCGATATACTGCATGAATAATACCGCCATACACTGCCGATATACTGCATGAATAATACCTCCATATACTGCCGATATACTGCATGAATAATACCGCTATACACTGCCGATATACTGCATGAATAATACCTCCATACACTGCCGTTATTCTGCATGAATAATACCGCCATACACTGCAGATATACTGCATGAATAATACCTCCATATACTGCCGATATACTGCATGAATAATACCGCCATACACTACCGATATACTACATGAATAATACCGCCATACACTGCCGATATACTGCATGAATAATACTGTCATACCCTGCCGATATACTGCATGAATAATACCGCCATACACTGCTTATATACTGCATGAATAATACCTCCATACACTGCCGATATACTGCATGAATAATACTTTCACACCCTGCCGATATACTGCATGAATAATACCGCCATACACTGCTGATATACTGCATGAATAATACCTCCATACACTGCCGATATACAGCATGAATAATACCACCATACACTGCCGATATACTGCATGAATAATACCTCCATACACTGCCGATATACTGCATGAATAATACCGCCATACACTGCCGATATACTGCATGAATAATTCCTCCATACACTGCCGATATACTGCATGAATAATACCACCATACACTGCCGATATACTGCATGAATAATACCACCATACACTGCAGATATACTGCATGAATAATACCTCCATACACTGCAGATATACTGCATGAATAATACTGCCATATACTGCCGATATACTGCATGAATAATACCTCCATACACTGCCGATATACTGCATGAATAATACCTCCATACACTACCGATATACTGCATGAAAAATACCGCCATACACTGCCGATATACTGCATGAATAATACCTCCATACACTGCAGATATACTGCATGAATAATATCGCCATACACTGCCGATATACTGCATGAATAATACCGCCATACACTGCAGATATACTGCATGAATAATACCTCCATACACTGCCGATATACTGCATGAATAATACCGCTATACACTTCCGATATACTGCATGAATAATACCGCCATACACTGCAGATATACTGCATGAATAATACCTCCAAACACTGCCGATATACTGCATGAATAATATCGCCATACACTGCAGATATACTGCATGAATAATACCTCCATACACTGCTGATATACTGCATGAATAATACCTCCATATACTGCCGATATACTGCATGAATAATACCTCCATACACTGCCGATATACTGCATGAATAATACCTCCATACACTGCCGATATACTACATGAATAATACCACCATACACTGCCGATATACTGCATGAATAATACCTCCATACACTGCAGATATACTGTATGAATAATACCTCCATACACTGCTGATATACTGCATGAATAATACCTCCATACACTGCCGATATACTGCATGAATAATACCGCCATACACTGCCGATATACTGCATGAATAATACCGACATACACTGGCGATATACTGCATGAATAATACCGCCATACACTGCAGATATACTGCATGAATAATACCTCCATACACTGCCGATACACTGCATGAATAATACCTCCATACACTGCAGATATACTGCATGAATAATACCTCCATATACTGCCGATATACTGCACGAATAATTCCTCCATACACTGCCGATATACTGCATGAATAATACCGCCATACACTGCCAATATACTGCATGAATAATACCTCCATACTCTGCCGATATACTGCATGAATAATACCGCCATACACTGCCGATATACTGCATGAATAATACCTCCATACACTGCTGATATACTGCATGAATAATACCGCCATACACTGCTGATATACTGCATGAATAATACCGCCATACATTTCCTGCATACTGCCTGAGTAACACTATTAAACTCTGCCTATGTTTTGACTGAATAATACCTATATACAGTGTTTATACAAAGCACTGTCCAGTGTTCAAGTTCGAAAGCTATATATTACCTCAATAACACCGCCAAACAGTGCTTAGATAACAGCGCTATACAGTATTCAGTCTTCTTACCTATATGCTACTTTAATAATTAATAATACTACGGCACCGTGTTTCACCTAGTCATTTATCTCCTGAATAATACCGCCATAAAGTGCTAATTTAACAATATTGTTCAAAGTTCAGATGTCTGAGCTGTACACTGTCTAATGAATACCGCCAAAGCGTGTCAACAAAAGTGATGTTTATAGGATGGGGATTTTAGGAAGTTTATATGGGAAAGAGGTTCCATGTTGTTCCACAGCACAGTGCCCCAGTAATATCCCCCCTAAACTAAACTTTCCTGAGATGTAGGTAGCAAAACTCCATATTGCCTGGATAATACTGCACCACAGCACCCACATAATACTGCAATGTGATGCCCAGGTAATAAAGCCATATAGTGCCTTATACCGAAGTAATACTGACACTAACCCAAATCTAAAGGTCAAGTAACACAGCTAAATACTGCTTAAATAATACCGCCATGCGGTGCCTAAAAATACTGCTATACACGTTCCAATGAAATAGAGTATAAACATCAAGGAACAAGACCGTATACCCAGATATACCGCCATACTGTGCCCTGATAATACCACCATAATCTGCCTACATAACAGCACCATACAATGCCCAAGGAACAGAGCCATATACCCAGACAAATCGCCATACTGTGCTTAAATAACAGCTGTACAGAGTACGACATACAATCATGCCACGCACTGAAAAGGAGCCCCTCCTGACCTGCACAGAGCCCCGCCCTTCTGACCTGCACAGAGCCCCGCCCTCCTGACCTGCACAGAGCCCCGCCCTCCTGACCTGGGCAGAGCCTCGCCCTCCTGACCTGCACAGAGCCCCACCCTCCTGACCTGCACAGAGCCCCGCCCTCCTGACCTGCACAGAGCCCCGCCCTCCTGACCTGCACAGAGCCCCGCCCTCCTGACCTGCACCGAACCCCGCCCTCCTGACCTGCACAGAGCCCCGCCCTCCTGACCTGGGCAGAGCCTCGCCCTCCTGACCTGCACAGAGCCCCGCCCTTCTGACCTGCACAGAGACCCGCCCTCCTGACCTGCACAGAACCCCGCCCTCCTGACCTGGGCAGAGCCTCGCCCTCCTGACCTGCACAGAGCCCCACCCTCCTGACCTGCACAGAGTTCCGCCCTCCTGACCTGCACAGAGCCCCGCCCTCCTGACCTGGGCAGAGCCTCGCCCTCCTGACCTGCACAGAGCCCCGCCCTCCTGACCTGGGCAGAGCCTCACCCTCCTGACCTGCACAGAGCCCCACCCTCCTGAGCTGGGCAGAGCCTCACCCTCCTGACCTGCACAGAGCCCCGCCCTCCTGACCTGGGCAGAGCCTCACCCTCCTGACCTGCACAGAGCCCCGCCCTCCTGAGCTGGGCAGAGCCTCACCCTCCTGACCTGCACAGAGCCCCACCCTCCTGACCTGCACAGAACCCCGCCCTCCTGACCTGCACAGAGCCCCGCCCTCCTGACCTGGGCAGAGCCTCACCCTCCTGACCTGCACAGAGCCCCGCCCCCCTGACCTGCACAGAGCCCCGCCCTCCTGACCTGCACAGAGCCCCACCCTCCTGACCTGCACAGAGCCCCGCCCCCCTGACCTGCACAGAGCCCCGCCCCCCTGACCTGCACAGAGCCCCGCCCTCCTGACCTGGGCAGAGCCTCGCCCTCTTGACCTGCACAGAGCCCCGCCCTCCTGACCTGCGTAGCGCCCAGGTGATAGCGGATGGTTCCCACCTGCGACCATCACCCCCATCCTCCGCATTACAGGAGCAGAGTTTCTGGGGTCTTTGTTCGGCCTCAGACTCGGCATGAATGTGAATGATGTCCTTGTGCGGCTGCCAGAAGCCTCGTCTTCTCCTGCGGCCCCCGCTGCGATTTATGGCCGCACTCAAACTTTATGACCCTATAAAAGCCGATCGTCATCACGACATCAGCGACCGAATCTCCAGAACATAAAGGAAAGTGTCACCTGCGACTGTGCGGAAAAATAATGGCGGCTGATGACTCTGGGGACTGCGCGAAGCCAGAACTGCTGAGCAGCGTGGTATTCACTGACCGCTGCCGGCCCCAAATCATCCCCCGACATGGCCGGACACATCACCGGCACACCGCTCGGTGAGGCAGCCATCCACCGGTCATCAAAATACTGACCCCGAGCTACATCATTACTGTATTCACCTCCAGAGCTGCACTCACTATTCTGCTGTTACATGGTGTCTTATCCTCCAGTCACCTCCAGAGCTGCACTCACTATTCTGCTGTTATATCATCTCTTATCCTCCAGTCAACTCCAGAGCTGCAGTCACTATTCTGTTGTTACATCATGTCTTATCCTCCAGTCACCTCCAGAGCTGCAGTCACTATTCTGTTGTTACATCGTGTCTTATCCTCCAGTCACCTCCAGAGCTGCAGTCACTATTCTATGGATTCCAATACATGGAATATGTGTACACGCCCGTACGGTCAATGTCAGCTTCACGATAGCCCAATTTATTTTACTCACCACCGGCCGAGTTTGAAATATAATACAGGCCCTGGCCGGACACCTGCGTTCTGGTAGTGTATATGGCTTCGGGGGAGGGAACGATTACAGAACAAAAGAAACTATTACATTTTATATTTAATCCAAAAGGGAGGCAGTGTTTATGAAAAATATACAAAGATTTTACAAAAGGGGACAATACAATACATAGGCAGTTACACAAAATAAAAGAAGACTTACTATAGAGATCGCTGAGACAATTCAGTATAGGTGGAGGGAAGCACTCCACTTCTGGCCGTTATCGAACGGGACCCGCGCTACATATAAATATATAACTTCCAACATGAGTGGGAGACCTGCCCATACACCCCCTGTGTTGACATCACGTGGGCTGGTCTCCAGCCTGCACATTTATATTAAGATATCTGTTTTTTTAGGATAACTTATCTCTGGTTGATCTCAGAAGTCCAAAAGAGATACCATATTTTCTATTATGATTTTACCTTCATTTAGAGACCACACATGGCGTAGCTGCGATCTGCTATTTTGATACTTTTGTGCCACAGCCCCTCGGAGGGATTTACAGCGACAGGAAAATATCCATATTGTTCCCTAGCTGAACCTGTCACTGACAAATGGTGGATAAAGGAGGGGTGAAGAAGGGTTTGGGAGAAATTGTTAATACTTTCTTAATATGATTCAGGTTTTGTCATTTATTGTATGATTCCAGTTTTGTCATTCATCTGATGATTCCGGTTTTGTCTTTTTTCAGGTGATTCAGGTTTTGTAATTTATCAGATGATTCAGAATTTTTTTAATGTATCGGATGATTCCTTTTTTATCATTAATCTGATGATTCCGGTTTTGTCATTTATCGAATGATTCCGGTTTTGTCATTTATCAGCTGATTCCGGTTTTGTCATTTATTGAATGATTCCGGTTTTGAAATTTATCGGATGATTCCAGTTTTGTCATTTATCAGGTGATTCCGGTTTTGTCATTTATTGGATTATTCCTTTTTTGTCATTAATCTGACGATTCCGGTTTTGTCATTTATAGGATGATTCCGGTTTTATCATTTATCGGATGATTCCGGTTTTTTAATTTATCAGGTGATTCCGGTTTTGTCATTTATCAGGTGATTCCGGTTTTGTCATTTATTGGATTATTCCTTTTTTGTCCTTAATCTGACGATTCCGGTTTTATCATTTATCGGATGATTCCGGTTTTATCATTTATCGGATGATTCCGGTTTTTTAATTTATCAGGTGATTCCGGTTTTGTCATTTATCAGGTGATTCCGGTTTTGTCATTTATTGGATTATTCCTTTTTTGTCCTTAATCTGACGATTCCGGTTTTATCATTTATCGGATGATTCCGGTTTTATCATTTATCGGATGATTCCGGTTTTTTAATTTATCAGGTGATTCCGGTTTTGTCATTTATTGGATTATTCCTTTTTTGTCCTTAATCTGACGATTCCGGTTTTGTCATTTATAGGATGATTCCGGTTTTGTCATTTATCGGATGATTCCGGTTTTATCATTTATCGGATGATTCCAGTTTTTTAATTTATCAGGTGATTCCGGTTTTGTCATTTATTGGATTATTCAGTATTTTTCATTTATCAGATGATTCCAGTTTTGTCATTTATCAGGTGATTCTGGTTTTGTTATTTATTGAATGATTCCGGTTTTGTCATTTATTGGATTATTCAGTATTTTTCATTTATCAGATGATTCCAGTTTTGTCATTTATCAGGTGATTCTGGTTTTATCATTTATCGGATGATTCCATTTTTTTCATTTATCAGATTATTCCGGTTTTGTCATTTATCAGATTATTCAGTATTTTTCATGTATTAGATTATTCCGGTTTTGTCATTTATCAGGTGATTCTGGTTTTGTTATTTATTGAATGATTCCAGTTTTGTCATTTATCAGATGATCAGGGTTTTATTATTTATAGGAAGATTCTGCCCTTTTCATTTATGCAATGATTATGGGGATGTCATTTATCAGGTAATTAATTTTTTTTTCTGATATTATTTTTTTGCTCTTCACCTTTTTTGTGACCTCTGACCTTCTGAATGTTATGGTATTACCTATGATTGATAGATGGGGGCACTTAGTTTTCTGGTATTTTTTGGTGACGGATTGTCAGCTTTGCTCTATAGTTACAGCTGCCTCGTCACAATGTTTTATGTAGTGAAGATTCCAATTCCTGAAAGGTCACATTCTAATAGATGATAGATTGAAATCTTCTGCCTGAAGTGATGAGAAGAAAACAAACGATTCAGAAGCTCTCAGAAAAAACTCAGATCCTGCCTGTGACCAGGACGTCTGAGTGATCCACCAGGAATCGGTCTGCACAATAGATTCTCGGTGGATCATGTACCATTAGTGATCGCCCAGCACCATGTTCTGGTCAAGTGGCAGCACACAGAACTTCCAGCTCCTCGTGCCTCCTCCTGACGTACCTGCTCTGTAGATGGGGCTCCACTCACAGGGGCACTCAGTAATCAATAGACCCTCACCAGCTTGTGATCTGCTCCGGGGCTGTGGCGATGACCACTGAGGCCGGGACACAGGGAGATACGTATCACGCTCTCCTGGGGGCTTGTGAAACATGTCTGCTCTCTCCTCAGCTTTACCTCCTTATTCTCCTTCGTCCACTTCATCTTCTCATTCTTCCACAGATTTTCCTTTTTCATTTTTTTCCTCCTCCTTCTCCATCTTCTTGTGCTGCTTCTTATTCATATTTTTCTTCTCCTTTTCCATTAATTCTGCTTTTTCTCTTCTTCCTCTTCTTCCACATCCTCTTCATCTTTTCCTTTTTTTCCTCCTTTTCCTTTTCTTTGTTCTCTTACTTTTTCCTCTTTCTTGTATTTTTCCTCTTCATCTTATTTTCGTTTTCTTATTCCATTTCTTTTTCCTCTTCTTCCTATTCTTTCTCTTCATTTTATCTTTTCCTCTTCATTTTTTCCCTCTTCCTCATATTCTTCCTATTCCTCTTATTATTTATCCTTTTTACTCTTCTTCATTTTCTTTTTACTCGTCTTCGTATTGTTCCTCGTCATCTTTGTCTTATTTTTTCCTCTTCTAAATTATCTTTTTCCTCTTCTTTGTATTCTTCCTCTTTGTTTTTTCTCTTCTTCCTCTTTCTTTTTCCTCTTTTTTGTATTCATCCCCTTCGTCTTATTTCTCTTGTTTTCCTCTTTTTTTATTTTATTTTTTCTCTTCTTCGTATTCTTCCTCTTCGTTATATTTTTTCCTCTTCTTCCTTTTCTTTTTCCTCTTCTTTGTATTCTTCCTCTTTCTTTTTCCTCTTTTTTGTATTCATCCCCTTCGTCTTATTTCTCTTGTTTTCCTCTTTTTTATTTTATTTTTTCCCTTCTTTGTATTGTTCCTCATTGTTTTATCTTTCCTCTTCTTTGTATTCTTCCTCTTTGTTTTTTCTTTTCCTCTTCCTCTTTCTTTTTCCTCTTTTTTGTATTCATCCTCTTCGTCTTATTTCTCTTGTTTTCCTCTTTTTTTATTATCTTTTTTTCTCTTCTTTGTATCGTTCCTCGTTGTTTTATCTTTCCTCTTCTTTGTATTCTTCCTCTTTCTTTTTCCTCTTCTTTGTATTCTTCCTCTTTCTTTTTCCTCTTTTTTCTATTCATCCCCTTCGTCTTATTTCTCTTGTTTTCCTCTTTTTTTATTTTATTTTTTCTCTTCTTCGTATTCTTCCTCTTCGTTATATTTTTTCCTCTTCTTCCTTTTCTTTTTCCTCTTCTTTGTATTCTTCCTCTTTCTTTTTCCTCTTTTTTGTATTCATCCTCTTTGTCTTATTTCTCTTGTTTTCCTCTTTTTTATTTTATTTTTTCCCTTCTTTGTATTGTTCCTCATTGTTTTATCTTTCCTCTTCTTTGTATTCTTCCTCTTTGTTTTTTCTTTTCCTCTTCCTCCTTTTCTTTTATCTCTTCTTGGTATTCATCCTCTTCATCTAATTTCCCTTGTTTTCCTCTTTTTTATTTTATTTTTTCTCTTCTTCGTATTCTTCCTCTATCTTCCATTTCTTCTTCTTCCTCTTTTTCTTCCATGTTGTACCCTTTCTTCTCCTTGTACTGTATTTTCTTCCTCCTTGCTTTCCGCTACTGTTCCTTCACTTCCTCCTTCTTCTTTGACTCTTTCTTTTTCTTGCACTTTCCTTCTTCCTCCTCATGATGGATTTTCTTCTTCTGGAATTAAGGCTTGCCTCCATTTCCATCTCCGTATCTGACTTCATAGAAGTATTTCTTGACTTTCTGGAAGTTTTCTGCAGTCTGGCTGCTGTGGTCTGCTATTCCGCAGCTTCCCTATGGGGTGGGCGGTGTGGGGGATGGGACGCCCTGTGTTATTAGCAGCCGGTGCACACATGGAGTAGATTAGACATTAGGTAATGATCGGCTTTTGCAGCAGACGATTCTCTGCCTTTGTTTATCTCTGGAGGAATATGGACACGTATGTGCAATACAAAGCATGAAGTGATGAAAGCCGGGGCCGACCGCTTCCCAAAGGACCAATTACTGTGGCTCGATGTCTTGTGGGCCGACAGATGAAAAGCCGCCAGTGAGGAGTGGAGGAAGATGAAGCATCTTAAAGGATCCCTATATGACTAGTCTGTGGGGTGTAATGTGTTTGAGGAGGGGGCGACGCTCGGCGGATACCAAGGAGGCCTCCCTCCTCCTTCTCAATTACTGGCGGACTCTTGACCACAGGACTCATTGATGAGGAGGAGATGGTACCACCAGCCCCTTCTGCCGCCTCCACACGACTATGAAGTCCCCGTCTTTGGAGCCGCACCACCTCGTACTCCTCGCGGACCCCCCACCAGTCGCAGGCTTTTGAACGGCGGCTGAGCGCCACTTTGAAAGTAGCAGTTGAAAGTGTCTCACATGGAAGAAGAGCATGAAAGTCCTGAGCTTTCAACTGAGATCCTTCAAAGATCCTGATCCAACAGCCGGGCCAACAATGCAGAGCGAGTATGGAGCACGAGCCGCAGTAATTACCGCGTAGGGGCGGCCGGGGCTCCTCCACCATCAATGCCAACACAGACGGCGGAAGACAAGGGAGGAAATAATGACCGCTTCACAGACGGTGGCAGTGAGCTGAAAAACCGGCAGACCGGTGTCCAGTCATCCTGACCAGTGTCCAGACTGGATACAATTGTACCAAACCCTCAGCTGAAAGCAGCAGGCACAGAAAGTGTCTGCAGGGTGGAGAAGTCTCTTTTTTCTCTCCTTTGCTTCCTCTTAGAAATGTCTAATTTTATAGAGAAGTCTGAATCCCGCTAAGCCACCGCCACGTTTCTCTCCTTTTCTAGAAATGGCTGTGCATGGCATAATCATTTAAATTAAGGGGATATACAGGAATATGGGATGAGACGCCCCAAAAACAAGCGTACAGCACGGCGCAGCCCAGGCCTCTTCTCTAGTAGAGCGCGGAAAAGTTCAGGCCTCTGGTAGAGCGCGGAAAAGCTCAGGACTCTTCTCTAGTAGAGAACAGAAAAGCTCAGGACTCTTCTCTAGTAGAGCGCAACACAGACCAGACCACTTCTCTAGTAGACCGCCGCACAGACCAGGCCTCTTCTCTAGTAGACCGGGGCACAGACCAGGCCTCTTCTCTAGTAGACCGGGGCACAGACCAGGCCTCTTCTCTAGTAGACCGGGGCACAGGTCAGGCCTCTTCTCTAGTAGACCGGGGCACAGACCAGGCCTCTTCTCTAGTAGAGCACGGCACAGACCAGGCCTCTTCTCTAGTAGACCGGGGCACAGGTCAGGCCTCTTCTCTAGTAGAGCACGGCACAGACCAGGCCTCTTCTCTAGTAGAGCACGGCACAGCCCAAGCCTCTTCAGTAATAGACCCCGGCGCAGACCAGGCCTCTTCTCTAGTGGAGAGCAGCACAGGACAGGCCTCTTCTATGGTAGAGCGCGGTGCAGCCCAGGCCTCTTCTCTGGTTGAGCATGGCACAACTCAGGTCACTTTTCTAGTACAGCACGGAGCAGGCTAGTATTTTCTCTAGTAATGCGTGACGCAGTCCAGGCCTCTTCTCTTCTTCTCTGGTAGAGCACGGCACAGTCCAGGCTTCTTCTCTAGTAGAGAGTGGCGCAGCCCAGGCCTCTTCTCTAGTAAAGCACAGCACAGCCTAGGCCTCTTCTATGGTAGAGCGAGGCGCAACCCAGGCCTCTTCTCTAGTAGAGAGAGGCACAGCCCAGGCCTTTTCTACGGTAGAGCGTGGTGCAGCCCAGGCCTCTTCTCTAGTAGAGCACTGCACAGTCCAGGCCTTTTCTGTAGTAGAGCGTGGTGCAGCCCAGGCCTCTTCTATGGTAGAGTGTGGTGCAGCCCAGGCCTCTTCTCTAGTAGAGAGCGGCACAGCCCAGGCATCTTCTCTAGTAGAGCGTGGCGCAGCCCTGGCCTCTTCTCTAGTAGGAAGCGGCACAAGTCAGGTATGGTATAGCGTGGTGCAGCCCAGGCCTCTTCTACGGTAGAGTGTGGTGCAGCCCAGGCCTCTTCTCTAGTAAAGTGAAGCATAGCCCAGGCCTCTTATACGGTAGAGCGTGGTGCAGCCAATGCTTCTTCTCTAATAAAGCACAGCAAAGCCCAGACCTCTTCTATAGTAGAGCATGGTGCACTTCAGGCCTCTTCTATGGTAGAGTGCGGTGCAGCCCAGGCCTCCTCTCTAGTAGAGAGCGGCCAGCACAGGCCTCTTCTATGGTAGAGGGTGGCGCAGCCCAGGCATCTTCTCTAGTAGAGAGCAGCACAGGTCAGGCCTCGTCTCTGGCAGAGCGCGGTGCAGCCCAGGCCTCTTCTCTAGTAGAGAGCAGCACAGGTCAGGCCTCGTCTCTGGCAGAGCGCGGTGCAGCCCAGGCCTCTTCTCTAGTAGAGAGCAGCACAGGTCAGGCCTCGTCTCTGGTAGAGCGCGGTGCAGCCCAGGCCTCTTCTCTAGTAGAGAGCAGCACAGGTCAGGCCTCGTCTCTGGCAGAGCGCGGTGCAGCCCAGGCCTCTTCTCTGGTTGAGCTCGGCACAGCTCATGTCTCTTTTCTAGTAGAGCACAGCGCAGGCTAGTCCTTTTCTCTAGTAAAGTGTGACGCAGTCCAGGCCTCTTCTTCTCTGGTAGAGCACGGCACAGTCCAGGCTTCTTCTACGGTAGAGTGTGGTGCAGCCCAGGCCTCTTCTCTAGTAAAGTGAAGCACAGCCCAGGCCTCTTCTACGGTAGAGCGTGGTGCAGCCAATGCTTCTTCTCTAATAAAGCACAGCAAAGCCCAGACCTCTTCTATAGTAGAGCATGGTGCACTTCAGGCCTCTTCTATGGTAGAGTGCGGTGCAGCCCAGGCCTCCTCTCTAGTAGAGAGCGGCCAGCACAGGCCTCTTCTATGGTAGAGTGTGGTGCAGCCCAGGCCTCTTCTCTAGTAGAGAGCAGCACAGGTCAGGCCTCGTCTCTGGTAGAGCGCGGTGCAGCCCAGGCCTCTTCTCTGGTTGAGCTCGGCACAGCTCATGTCTCTTTTCTAGTAGAGCACGGCGCAGGCTAGTCCTTTTCTCTAGTAAAGTGTGACGCAGTCCAGGCCTCTTCTCTTCTTCCCTGGTAGAGCACGGCACAGTCCAGGCTTCTTCTATGGTAGAGTGTGGTGCAGCCCAGGCCTCTTCTCTAGTAGAGAGCGGCACAGCCCAGGCGTCTTCTCTAGTAGAGCGTGGCGCAGCCCTGGCCTCTTCTCTAGTAGGAAACGGCACAGGTTAGGCCTCTTCTATGGTAGAGCGTGGTGCACTCCAGGCCTGTTCTATGGTAGAGCGTGGTGTAGCCCAGGCCTCTTCTCTAGTAGAGCGTGGTGCAGCCCAGGCCTCTTCTCTAGCAATGCGCAGCACAGGCCAGGCCTCTTCTATGGTAGAGCATGGTGCACTCCAGGCCTCTTCTCTAGTAAAGCACAGCACAGCCCAGGCCTCTTCTATGGTAGAGCATGGTGCACTTCAGGCCTCTTCTATGGTAGAGTGCGGTGCAGCCCAGGCCTCCTCTCTAGTAGAGAGCGGCCAGCACAGGCCTCTTCTATGGTAGAGTGTGGTGCAGCCCAGGCCTCTTCTCTAGTAGAGAGCAGCACAGGTCAGGCCTCGTCTCTGGTAGAGCGCGGTGCAGCCCAGGCCTCTTCTCTGGTTGAGCTCGGCACAGCTCATGTCTCTTTTCTAGTAGAGCACGGCGCAGGCTAGTCCTTTTCTCTAGTAAAGTGTGACGCAGTCCAGGCCTCTTCTCTTCTTCTCTGGTAGAGCACGGCACAGTCCAGGCTTCTTCTATGGTAGAGTGTGGTGCAGCCCAGGCCTCTTCTCTAGTAGAGAGCGGCACAGCCCAGGCGTATTCTCTAGTAGAGCGTGGCGCAGCCCTGGCCTCTTCTCTAGTAGGAAACGGCACAGGTCAGGCCTCTTCTATGGTAGAGCGTGGTGCACTCCAGGCCTGTTCTATGGTAGAGCGTGGTGTAGCCCAGGCCTCTTCTCTAGTAGAGCGTGGTGCAGCCCAGGCCTCTTCTCTAGCAATGCGCAGCACAGGCCAGGCCTCTTCTATGGTAGAGCATGGTGCACTCCAGGCCTCTTCTCTAGTAAAGCACAGCACAGCCCAGGCCTCTTCTATGGTAGAGCATGGTGCACTCCATGCCTCTTCTATGCTAGAGCGTGGTGTAGCCCAGGCCTCTTCTCTAGTAGAGAGCAGCACAGGTCAGGCCTCTTCTATGGTGGAGCATGGCGCATGGCTCTGGAAGAGCGTGGAACAGGTCAGGCCTCTTCTATGGTAAAGCGGGGTGCACTCCAGGCCTCTTCTATGGTAAAGTGTGGTGCAGGCCAGGCCACTTCTCTGGTAGAGCACGGCACAGCTCAGGTCTCTTTTCTAGTAGAGCACGGCGTAGGCTAGTCCTCTTATCTAGTAGAGCGTGACGCAGCCCAGGCTTCTCCTATGGTAGAGTGTGCTGCAGCCCAACCTCTTCTCTAGAAGAGTGCGGCACAGGTCAATCCTCTTCTATGATAGAGCATGGTGCAGCACAGGCCTCTTTTCTAGTAGAGAGCGGCGCAGCCCAGGCCTCTTCTACGATAGAGCATGGTGCAGCCCAGGCCTCTTCTCTGGTAGAGCATGGTACAGCTCAGGCCTCTTCTCTAGATGAGAGTGGCACAGGTCAGGCCTCTTCTACGGTAGAGTGTGGTGCAGCCCAGGCCTCTTCTCTAGTAGGAAGAGGTACAGGTCAGGCCTCGTCTCTGGTAGAGCGTGGGGCAGCCCAGGCCTCTTCTCTAGTAGAGAATGGGACAGCCTGGGCCTCTTCTATGGTACAGCGTGGTGCAGCCCAGGCCTACTCTCTAGTAGAGAGCAGCACAGGTCAGGCCTCTTCTATGGTAGAGTGTGGTGCAGCCCAGGCCTCCTCTCTAGTAGAGAGCGGCACAGGTCAGGCCTCGTCTCTGGTAGAGCGTGGCGTAGCCCTGGCCTCTTCTCTAGTAGAGAGCGGCACAGCTCAGGCCTCGTCTCTGGAAGAGCGTGGTGCAGCCCAGGCCTCTTCTCTAGTAGAGAGTGGCACAGGTCAGGCCTCGTCTCTGGTAGAACGCGGTGCAGCCCAGGCCTCTTCTCTAGTAGAGAGCAGCACAGGTCAAGCCTCGTCTCTGGTAGAGCGCGGTGCAGCCCAGGCCTCTTCTCTAGTAGAGAGCAGCACAGGTCAGGCCTTGTCTCTGGTAGAGCGTGGTGCAGCCCAGGCCTCTTCTCTAGTAGAGAGCAGCACAGGCCAGGCCTCGTCTCTGGTAGAGCGTGGTGCAGCCCAGGCCTCTTCTCTAGCAGAGAGCAGTACAGGTCAGGCCTCGTCTCTGGTAGAGCGTGGTGCAGCCCAGGCCTCTTCTCTAGTAGAGCGCGGTGCAGCCCAGGCCTCGTCTCTGGTAGAGCGCGGTGCAGCCCAGGCCTCTTCTCTAGTAGAGAGCAGCACAGGTCAGGCCTCGTCTCTGGTAGAGCGCGGTGCAGCCCAGGCCTCTTCTCTAGTAGAGAGTGCCACAGGTCAGGCCTCGTCTTTGGTAGAGCGTGGTGCAGCCCAGGCTTCTTCTCTAGTAGAGAGCGGCACAGGTCAGGCGTCTTCTATGGTAGAGCGTGGTGCAGCCCAGGCCTCTTCTCTAGTAGAGAATGGGACAGCCTGGGCCTCGTCTCTGGTAGAGCATGGTGCAGCCCAAGCCTCCTCTCTAGTAGAGAGCGGCACAGGTCAGGCCTCGTCTCTGGTAGAGCGTGGCGTAGCCCTGGCCTCTTCTCTAGTAGAGAGCGGCACAGGTCAGGCCTTGTCTCTGGTAGAGCGTGGTGCAGCCCAGGCCTCTTCTCTAGTAGAGAGTGGCACAGGTCAGGCCTCGTCTCTGGTAGAGCGCGGTGCAGCCCAGGCCTCTTCTCTAGTAGAGAGCAGCACAGGTCAAGCCTCGTCTCTGGTAGAGCGCGGTGCAGCCCAGGCCTCTTCTCTAGTAGAGAGCAGCACAGGTCAGGCCTGGTCTCTGGTAGAGCGTGGTGCAGCCCAGGCCTCTTCTCTAGTAGAGACCAGCACAGGTCAGGCCTCGTCTCTAGTAGAGCGTGGTGCAGCCCAGGCCTCTTCTCTAGCAATGCGCAGCACAGGCCAGGCCTCTTCTATGGTAGAGCATGGTGCACTCCAGGCCTCTTCTCTAGTAAAGCACAGCACAGCCCAGGCCTCTTCTATGGTAGAGCATGGTGCACTTCAGGCCTCTTCTATGGTAGAGTGCGGTGCAGCCCAGGCCTCCTCTCTAGTAGAGAGCGGCCAGCACAGGCCTCTTCTATGGTAGAGTGTGGTGCAGCCCAGGCCTCTTCTCTAGTAGAGAGCAGCACAGGTCAGGCCTCGTCTCTGGTAGAGCGCGGTGCAGCCCAGGCCTCTTCTCTGGTTGAGCTCGGCACAGCTCATGTCTCTTTTCTAGTAGAGCACGGCGCAGGCTAGTCCTTTTCTCTAGTAAAGTGTGACGCAGTCCAGGCCTCTTCTCTTCTTCTCTGGTAGAGCACGGCACAGTCCAGGCTTCTTCTATGGTAGAGTGTGGTGCAGCCCAGGCCTCTTCTCTAGTAGAGAGCGGCACAGCCCAGGCGTATTCTCTAGTAGAGCGTGGCGCAGCCCTGGCCTCTTCTCTAGTAGGAAACGGCACAGGTCAGGCCTCTTCTATGGTAGAGCGTGGTGCACTCCAGGCCTGTTCTATGGTAGAGCGTGGTGTAGCCCAGGCCTCTTCTCTAGTAGAGCGTGGTGCAGCCCAGGCCTCTTCTCTAGCAATGCGCAGCACAGGCCAGGCCTCTTCTATGGTAGAGCATGGTGCACTCCAGGCCTCTTCTCTAGTAAAGCACAGCACAGCCCAGGCCTCTTCTATGGTAGAGCATGGTGCACTCCATGCCTCTTCTATGCTAGAGCGTGGTGTAGCCCAGGCCTCTTCTCTAGTAGAGAGCAGCACAGGTCAGGCCTCTTCTATGGTGGAGCATGGCGCATGGCTCTGGAAGAGCGTGGAACAGGTCAGGCCTCTTCTATGGTAAAGCGGGGTGCACTCCAGGCCTCTTCTATGGTAAAGTGTGGTGCAGGCCAGGCCACTTCTCTGGTAGAGCACGGCACAGCTCAGGTCTCTTTTCTAGTAGAGCACGGCGTAGGCTAGTCCTCTTATCTAGTAGAGCGTGACGCAGCCCAGGCTTCTCCTATGGTAGAGTGTGCTGCAGCCCAACCTCTTCTCTAGAAGAGTGCGGCACAGGTCAATCCTCTTCTATGATAGAGCATGGTGCAGCACAGGCCTCTTTTCTAGTAGAGAGCGGCGCAGCCCAGGCCTCTTCTACGATAGAGCATGGTGCAGCCCAGGCCTCTTCTCTGGTAGAGCATGGTACAGCTCAGGCCTCTTCTCTAGATGAGAGTGGCACAGGTCAGGCCTCTTCTACGGTAGAGTGTGGTGCAGCCCAGGCCTCTTCTCTAGTAGGAAGAGGTACAGGTCAGGCCTCGTCTCTGGTAGAGCGTGGGGCAGCCCAGGCCTCTTCTCTAGTAGAGAATGGGACAGCCTGGGCCTCTTCTATGGTACAGCGTGGTGCAGCCCAGGCCTACTCTCTAGTAGAGAGCAGCACAGGTCAGGCCTCTTCTATGGTAGAGTGTGGTGCAGCCCAGGCCTCCTCTCTAGTAGAGAGCGGCACAGGTCAGGCCTCGTCTCTGGTAGAGCGTGGCGTAGCCCTGGCCTCTTCTCTAGTAGAGAGCGGCACAGCTCAGGCCTCGTCTCTGGAAGAGCGTGGTGCAGCCCAGGCCTCTTCTCTAGTAGAGAGTGGCACAGGTCAGGCCTCGTCTCTGGTAGAACGCGGTGCAGCCCAGGCCTCTTCTCTAGTAGAGAGCAGCACAGGTCAAGCCTCGTCTCTGGTAGAGCGCGGTGCAGCCCAGGCCTCTTCTCTAGTAGAGAGCAGCACAGGTCAGGCCTTGTCTCTGGTAGAGCGTGGTGCAGCCCAGGCCTCTTCTCTAGTAGAGAGCAGCACAGGCCAGGCCTCGTCTCTGGTAGAGCGTGGTGCAGCCCAGGCCTCTTCTCTAGCAGAGAGCAGTACAGGTCAGGCCTCGTCTCTGGTAGAGCGTGGTGCAGCCCAGGCCTCTTCTCTAGTAGAGCGCGGTGCAGCCCAGGCCTCGTCTCTGGTAGAGCGCGGTGCAGCCCAGGCCTCTTCTCTAGTAGAGAGCAGCACAGGTCAGGCCTCGTCTCTGGTAGAGCGCGGTGCAGCCCAGGCCTCGTCTCTGGTAGAGCGCGGTGCAGCCCAGGCCTCTTCTCTAGTAGAGAGCAGCACAGGTCAGGCCTCGTCTCTGGTAGAGCGCGGTGCAGCCCAGGCCTCTTCTCTAGTAGAGAGTGCCACAGGTCAGGCCTCGTCTCTGGTAGAGCGTGGTGCAGCCCAGGCTTCTTCTCTAGTAGAGAGCGGCACAGGTCAGGCGTCTTCTATGGTAGAGCGTGGTGCAGCCCAGGCCTCTTCTCTAGTAGAGAATGGGACAGCCTGGGCCTCGTCTCTGGTAGAGCATGGTGCAGCCCAAGCCTCCTCTCTAGTAGAGAGCGGCACAGGTCAGGCCTCGTCTCTGGTAGAGCGTGGCGTAGCCCTGGCCTCTTCTCTAGTAGAGAGCGGCACAGGTCAGGCCTTGTCTCTGGTAGAGCGTGGTGCAGCCCAGGCCTCTTCTCTAGTAGAGAGTGGCACAGGTCAGGCCTCGTCTCTGGTAGAACGCGGTGCAGCCCAGGCCTCTTCTCTAGTAGAGAGCAGCACAGGTCAAACCTCGTCTCTGGTAGAGCGCGGTGCAGCCCAGGCCTCTTCTCTAGTAGAGAGCAGCACAGGTCAGGCCTTGTCTCTGGTAGAGCGTGGTGCAGCCCAGGCCTCTTCTCTAGTAGAGAGCAGCACAGGCCAGGCCTCGTCTCTGGTAGAGCGTGGTGCAGCCCAGGCCTCTTCTCTAGCAGAGAGCAGTACAGGTCAGGCCTCGTCTCTGGTAGAGCGTGGTGCAGCCCAGGCCTCTTCTCTAGTAGAGCGCGGTGCAGCCCAGGCCTCGTCTCTGGTAGAGCGCGGTGCAGCCCAGGCCTCTTCTCTAGTAGAGAGCAGCACAGGTCAGGCCTCGTCTCTGGTAGAGCGCGGTGCAGCCCAGGCCTCGTCTCTGGTAGAGCGCGGTGCAGCCCAGGCCTCTTCTCTAGTAGAGAGCAGCACAGGTCAGGCCTCGTCTCTGGTAGAGCGCGGTGCAGCCCAGGCCTCTTCTCTAGTAGAGAGTGCCACAGGTCAGGCCTCGTCTCTGGTAGAGCGTGGTGCAGCCCAGGCTTCTTCTCTAGTAGAGAGCGGCACAGGTCAGGCGTCTTCTATGGTAGAGCGTGGTGCAGCCCAGGCCTCTTCTCTAGTAGAGAATGGGACAGCCTGGGCCTCGTCTCTGGTAGAGCATGGTGCAGCCCAAGCCTCCTCTCTAGTAGAGAGCGGCACAGGTCAGGCCTCGTCTCTGGTAGAGCGTGGCGTAGCCCTGGCCTCTTCTCTAGTAGAGAGCGGCACAGGTCAGGCCTTGTCTCTGGTAGAGCGTGGTGCAGCCCAGGCCTCTTCTCTAGTAGAGAGTGGCACAGGTCAGGCCTCTTCTACGATAGAGCATGGTGCAGCCCAGGCCTCTTCTCTGGTAGGGCATGGTACAGCTCAGGCCTCTTCTCTAGATGAGAGTGGCACAGGTCAGGCCTCTTCTACGGTAGAGTGTGGTGCAGCCCAGGCCTCTTCTCTAGTAGGAAGAGGTACAGGTCAGGCCTCGTCTCTGGTAGAGCGTGGGGCAGCCCAGGCCTCTTCTCTAGTAGAGAATGGGACAGCCTGGGCCTCTTCTATGGTAGAGCGTGGTGCAGCCCAGGCCTACTCTCTAGTAGAGAGCAGCACAGGTCAGGCCTCTTCTATGGTAGAGTGTGGTGCAGCCCAGGCCTCCTCTCTAGTAGAGAGCGGCACAGGTCAGGCCTCGTCTCTGGTAGAGCGTGGCGTAGCCCTGGCCTCTTCTCTAGTAGAGAGCGGCACAGCTCAGGCCTCGTCTCTGGTAGAGCGTGGTGCAGCCCAGGCCTCTTCTCTAGTAGAGAGCGGCACAGGTCAGGCCTCGTCTCTGGTAGAGCGTGGCGTAGCCCTGGCCTCTTCTCTAGTAGAGAGCGGCACAGCTCAGGCCTCGTCTCTGGTAGAGCGTGGTGCAGCCCAGGCCTCTTCTCTTGTAGAGAGCGGCACAGGTCAGGACTCGTCTATGGTAGAGCGTGGTGCAGCCCAGGCCTCGTCTATGGTAGAGCGCGGTGCAGCCCAGGCCTCTTCTCTTGTAGAGAGCGGCACAGGTCAGGCCTCGTCTATGGTAGAGCGCGGTGCAGCCCAGGCCTCGTCTATGGTAGAGCGCGGTGCAGCCCAGGCCTCTTGTATGGTAGAGCGTGGTGCAGCCCAGGCCTCGTCTATGGTAGGGTGCAGAACAGGTCTTTTCTCAGGACAGACACTTTCAAGCAGATATCTGGCGTCTCCTATGTGGCCGGTGACTGCGAGCAGCGAGCTTGCGACCGGCGCTCTGAACAACAGAATTAGATAATCTGTCTGATGCTGAAACGTGGGAAGTTATAATCCCGTCATTAAATCAACGGCGTAATCCGTGGCTATAAAACGGCAGCGTGGGACGCACAACTTTCTGTCCAGAGCGATGGTGGTCATTACATTGGGTCCAATGGTCATTTTGTTATTGATCATTAATTGTGTCAGCAGCACAGAAGCCGCAAGTACAACGAGCGACTGATCACTGAGGAAGTGAAGGAACGATACCACAGGCGTGAGCCACCGCCATACTACATCGCCATACTACACCGTCATACTACACCGCCATACTACACCGCCATACTACACCGCCATACTACTCCACCGTACTACACCGTCATACTACACCACCATACTACACCGTCATAATACACTGCCATACTACACCGCCATACTACACCGTCATACTACACCGCCATACTACACCGTCATACTACACCGCCATACTACACCGCCATACTACACCGCCATACTACACTGCCATACTACACCATCATACTGCCATACTACACCATCATACTACACCGCCATACTACACCGCCATACTACACCGTCATACTACACCACCATACTACACCGCCATACTACACCGCCATACTACACCGCCATACTACACCGCCATACTACACCGCTATACTACACCGCCATACTACACCGCCATACTACACCGTCATACTACACCACCATACTACACCGCCATACTACACCGTCATACTACACCGCCATACTACACCGTCATACTACACCGCCATACTACACCGCCATACTACACCGCCATACTACACCGCCATACTACACCGTCATACTGCACCGCTATACTACACCGCTATACTACACCGCCATACTACACCGCCATACTACACCGCCATTCTACACCGCTATACTACACCGCCATACTACACCGCCATGCTACACCGCCATGCTACACCGCTATGCTACACCGCTATGCTACACCGCCATGCTACACCGCCATACCGCACCGCCATGCTACACCGCCATACCGCACCGCCATACCACACCGCCATACCACACCGCCATACTACACCGCCATACTACACCGCCATACTACACCGCCATACTGCACCACCATACTACACCGCCATACTACACCGCCATACTACACCGCCATACTACACCACCATACTACACCGCCATACTACACCGCCATACTACACCGCCATACTGCACCACCATACTACACCACCATACTACACTGCCATACTACACCGCCATACTACACCACCATACTACACCGCCATACTGCACCACCATACTACACCACCATACTACACTGCCATACTACTTGTCGCCCAGTTTTCACAGGTCCAGATAGATAAGGAACGTCCAGCTCCGGCCGCACTGGATGCAGACTCCTCTCTCTGCAGTGGATCCTCCGCTGTCACCGCGGCTTCTCCGAACATCTCATCCTCCGATTATAGTTACACAGAAAATACTTGTCAGATCCAGATAATGGAGGCTGAATCCAGCAACAGCAAGTCAGGTGGTAAAGTGAGATGACAGCTGGAGGGTGATGTCAGGCAGTGGTGGGTGATGACAGGTGGTGGGTTATGTCATGTGAAGGGTGATGACAGGTGGACGTGGGTGATGACAGGTGGAGGTGGGTGATGACAGGTGGTGGTGGCTGTTGGCAGGTGGAGATGGGTGATGACAGGCGGTGGAGAGTGATGGCAGGTGGCGGTGGGTGATGACAGGTGGAGGTGGGTGATGACAGGTCATGGTTGGTGAGGACAGGCAGTGGTGAAGTGTGAGGACAGGCAGTGGTGGGTGATCACAGGCAGTGATGGGTGGGTAATGATAGGTGGAGGTGGGGGAAGACAGGCAGTGTTGGGTACTGAATGGTGGAGTTGGGTGATGACAGGTGATGGTGGGTGATGACAGGCAGTGGTGAAGTGTGATGACAGGCAGTGATGGGTAATGACAGGCAGTGGTGGATGATGACAGGTGCAGCTGGGTGATCACAGGTGATGGTGGGTAATGGCTGCTGGAGCTTGGCAATGACAGGTGGTGGAGGCTTATGTCATGTGGAGGGTAACAACAGGTGGTGGGTGATTACAGGTGGTGATGGGTGATGACTGGTGGAGTTGGGTGATGACAGGTGGTAGTGGGCTATGTCATGTAGAGGGTGATGACAGGTGGGGGTGGGTGATGACTGGTAATGGTGGGTCATGGCAGGTGATGGAGGGTGATGACAGGCGATGGAGGGTGATGACAGGCGGTGGAGGGTAATGACAGGTGGTGGGTGAAAACAGGTGGAGGTGGGTGATAACAGGCGGTGGAGAGTGATGACAGGTGGAAGTAAGTGATGACAGATGGTGGATGGTAATGACAGGCGGTGGTGGATGAAGACAGGTGGAGGTCGGTGATGACAGGCGGTGGAGAGTGATGACAGGTAGAGGCAAGTGATGGTCAGTGTCTGGTGTTGGTTGGTGATAGTCAGTATCCAGTGATGGTCAGTCAGTGATGGTCAGGGTATGGTGTGATGGTCAGGGTATGGTGATGATTGACTAGTAATGGTCAGGGTCTGGTGATGGTCGGGTGTGAAGAATATTGGAGATATAATTCAATGTCAATCATTTCTATTTGGCATGGGATTATAAAATCCCCTTCAGTGTGTAGTTGTAACAGAACAGATAGCAGCAGGGGGGCGGTGGAGAGTCAAAGTGCTTTGAGTGCCAGATCTCACACCTTGACCAGCTCAGAGCAGAACAAAAGGCTTGCTTACCATGTGGATACCATATGGTCTAAGTTGCTTTAAGTCAGCTATGATTTCATAAGGAGAATAAGGACTTATAGTATGTCCTGGTCACTCAAGGGTTACATTTTCCTGATCTCTGGACCAGACCGAACTCCTCCCAGGGTCTCGATCCATTCTAGCACCCTGGTGTATGGAGACACATAGAACAGCTAGTAGAAGCTAGGTATCAAAGTATTGTTTAGTCTCTACACATAGCAGGGGCCTGGCTGGATCCAAAGGTGCCAGAACCGCCGCCCTAGTACCATCCAGAAGGGAGTTATGATCTTTCATAGGTTTTATGAGATCTAGCTACAAACCTCCAGGGGAGGGGTTTGGGTTCAGGCCAGAGGGCAGGAGGGGAGTGACCCAAAAAGGGATAAAATCTAGTGTAAGGCCATGTGGTCACTCTCTTTCTGTCATGCTTGCTGTTCACTTCAAAAGGGGGCCCCACATCGAGTAATGTGCTGCGAAGTAACTAGGAGCCAGCGGGTAGGCCAGGCCCCTATGAGGCCCAGCGCACACATGGTCGAGCATCACACTAGTAACTGACATGATCCATCTGCTTATATCTGTTGTACTATACCTTGTATTTGCATATCTGACCATTATATATGTATAACCATTGTGTATATAGTATATTTTCTAGTGTGCCCTTAAGGCAATTAAATATATAATTTAACCTTGGGCTGCTCTTTTATCTTGATCCACGAATCCACATGTCCGTTTCTTTGTTTAACTTTCCATGCTACCGGGGCTGATTTCTGGCCTGATATAACCCTGTTAACAGACCAGGCGTATATCGAATGAGGAACTGGTGGCAGTCCTACCAGGCTGACTGCACTGTTTCACTGGTGCTAGTGAAAGGGGCCTCTCAGCCTGTCAGGGTTGTGGGTGAGTGTGGTGCCACATCAGTGACTACGTGGGCCCTTGTGAACAGGGGGTGTCTGTGTAAAAATGTATCAATCTGACCTTACTTGTCCCCAGGGGGTGTGGAACATCACCTTGGTGAAAATGGGAAGACCGCATTACGTGCTCTGTTTGACGTAATAGAGATGTCAGGCAGGGTGGCGAGGTGCGGATCCTTCACATTGAGGTCTAGTGATGGTTGGAGTCTGGTGATTGGTGGTGGCTGACCAGTGACGGTCAGGATCTGGTGATGGTTGACTAGAGATGGTCGAGGTTTGGTTATGGTTGGTCACTGATGATCGGGGTCTGGTAACGGTTGGTCACTGATGGTTGGTGTCCTATGATGGTCAGTCAGTGATGGTTGGTAAGTGATGGTCGGGGTCTGGTGCTGGTTGATTAGTCAGGGTCTGGTGATGATTTGCAATGGTTGACTAGTGATGGTTGCTCAATGATGGTTGGTGTCTAATGATGGTTGGACAGTGATAGTCAGGATCTGGTGAGATTGGCGATGGTTGACTATTGATGGTCGGGGGTCTCGTGATGGTTGATCAGTGATGGCCGGGCTCTGGTGATGGTTAGTGTCTGATGATAGTAGATCAGTCAGAATCTGGTGATGATTGGCGATGGTCGACTAGTGATGGTCGGGGTCTGGTGATGATTGCCGTTGGTTGACTAGTGATTGTCTGGGTCTGGTTGGTCAGTGATGGTCGGGTCTGGAGATGGTTGGTCAGTGACGGCTGGGTCTGGAGATGGTTGGTCAGTGACGGCTGGGGTCTGTTCATGGTCGGTCAGTGATGGTTGGTTGTCTGATGATTATCGCTCAATGATGGTTGAGGTCTGGTGATGGTCGGGTCGGTGATGGTTGAACAGTGATGGTCAGGGTTTGGTGATGGTTGATCAGTGATTGTCGGGGTCTGGTAAGGGTCAGTCACTGTTGGTTGGTGTCTGATGATGGTCAGTCAGTGATGGTTGGGGTCTGCTGATAATTGATCAGTCAGAGTCTGGTGATGATTGGCGATGGTTGACTAGTGATGATTGGGGTCTGATGATGGTTGGTCACTGATGGCCGGGTCTGATAAGGGTTGGTCACTGATGGTTGGTGTCTGATGATGGTCGGTCAGTGATTATTGGAGTCTGCTGATAGTTGATCAGTCAGAGTCTGGTGATGATAGGTGATGGTTGACTAGTAATGGTCGGGGTCTGGTGATGGTTTGTCAGTGATAGTCAGGGTCTGGTAAGGGTTGGTCACTGATGGTTGAAGTCTGATGATGGTTGGTCAGTGATGTTTGGGGTCTGGTGATTGCCGATGGTTGGTCAGTGATGGTTGGGGTCTTGTGATGGTTGGTCAGAGATGGTCAGGGTCTGGTGATGGTTGGTCAGTGATGGTCGGGGTCTGATGATGGTTGGTCAGTGATGGTCAGGGTCTGGTGATGGTTGGTCAGAGATGGTCAGGGTCTGGTGATGGTTGGTCAGTGATGGTCTGGGTCTGGTGATGGTTGGTCAGAGATGGTCAGGGTCTGGTGATGGTTGGTCAGTGATGGTCTGGGTCTGATGATGGTTGGTCAGTGATGGTCAGGGTCTGGTGGTGGTTAGTCAGTGATGGTCGGGGTGTGGTGATTGTTGGGGTCTGGTGCTGGTTGGTCAGTGATGGTCGGGGTCTGGTGATGGTTAATCAGTCAGGGTCTGGTGATGATTACCGATGATTGACTAGTGATGGTTGGGGGTCTGGTGATGGTGGATCAGTGATAATCAGGATCTGGTGAGATTGGCGATGGTTGACTACTGATTGTCGGGGGCTTGGTGATGGTAGGTCAGTGGTGGTCAGGGTCTCGTGATGGTTGGTCAGTGATGGTCTGGCTCTGGTGATGTTTGGCCAGTGATGGTTGGTGTCTGGTATTGGTTAGTCAGTGATGTGGTCTGGTAATGGTTGGTCAGTGATGGTTTGGGTCTGATGATGGTCGGTCAGTGATGGTGGGGGTCTGATGATGGTTGATTAGTCGGGATCAGGTGATGATTGGTGATGTTTGACTAGTGATGGTCGGGCTCTGGTGATAGTTGGTCTGTGATGGTCAGGTCTGGTGATGGTTGGTGTAGTGCGGCGGTGTTCACACTGTGCGGTAATTAGGCAGTGACCCAAGGAAAGTTCAACTTAAATGTCTTTATTTGCAAAAACTCACAACTTAAATGCACATGATGTCCTCTGGATCGCAGCCAGGTAGTCCAACAGTCTATGTAAACTTGTTGCCGTGGTCGACGGCAGCGCCGTTTCGCTTTAAGGTGCGCCAGTTACGTTGCCTTCACAGGCCTGTGTTATGCCTTCACAAGGGCTTGTAGTGCACAGAGCCTCCTGCTCTGCAGCTAGCAACCAAGCCACCGACACACCCAAACCTTTGCTGCAGGTTTTTTAAATGAAAACTGTGGCCATGAGCCCCTTGTAAATCCCAGGCTGGAGGGAGTGATCCGTCCCACTGCCATCCTGTAGATCCATCCAAATATAAAAGCCCTTGCCGGTTTTCTTAAATCCAACTTAGTCCAATAGCTTAACCAAGTCCAAACTTTACTTTTATTTTACCCTGCAACCACAGCTGTTTCTGTGATTGCAATGCACTTCAGCGGGTTCAATAATCCTCTATGCGCATCCTGGGGTATATATACCGTCCCTCGCATATGATCCCCCTCACATTGGTCAGTGATGGCCGTGGTCTGGTGATGGTTGGTCAGTGATGGTCAGGATCTGGTAAGGGTCGGTCAGTGATGGTTGGCGTCTGGTGATAGCTGATCAGTCAGAGTCTGGTGATTGGCGATGGTTGACTAGTGATGTTCGGGGTCTGGTGATTGCTTTTGTTTGACTAGTGATGGTTGGGGATCTAGTGATGGTTGGTCAGTGATGGTCAGAGTCTTGTGATGGTTCTTCAGTATTGGTAGGAGTCTGGTAATGGTTGGTCAGTGATCGTCAGGGTCTGGTGATGGTTGATCAGAGATGGTCAGCATCTGGTGATGGTTGGTCAGAGATGGTCAGGGTCGGGTGATAGTTGGTCAGTGATGGTCGAGGTCTGGTGATGGTTGGTCACTGATGGTTGGGGTCTGGTAATGGTTGGTCAGTGCATGGTGATGGTTCGTCAGTGATGGTCGGTGTGACGACACAGCATTTAAACTTAATTATCATGGAACAATGGATGTTTGCTAAATATGTTGATTAACCATTGTGTGGGCCCTGCAGCTTGTTGACTTGCATTGTCAACATTGGGAGATGAGCTGTGGATAGTCAAGCAGTACTAGTTAATATCATCATCCCTTACACTTGACCAGTGGATGTGTGCTTGAAAGGACAGTTGCTGAGACTGTTCTATATGTTATTGTTTGCTGGTAGTTCAATAAATTATTGCTACACTGTTTTACCCTCACCCTGTGTTGTCTAAGATGTATTATGCCACCGGGAGACCCCTGTGTCTCCACATATTGGTGGCAACAGTGGGGTACTACTCAGCCCTGCGGATCTGGGGGAGCTGCAGGGGACTGATGTTTGCATACACCATCCAAGGGCTCCACAACCAGGGAGGCATACAGACAGACCCAGCAGTCCATAGGTGAGGCATACACAGCAGGTTTCGGATGCTACCATGTCCAACCCCAGCAGCTCGGCCTTGGGAAGAGGACCAGAGTGGATGTATAACCGCAACAAAAAACGGCACCTACAGGAGCTGTGCCAGCTTCGATGGATTTGAATACCAGGCCACCAACACTCAATCAGATTTAATCCAGGAACCCCGGGATGTGTAGGACACCATGTGTGGACACAATGGATACAAGTTGGTTCTCATCAATTACGTGTGGAGTTTTACAAGGGAGATATGGAATATGCTCTGAGGAAACTGGATGATAAACATTTTTGTTCTCATGAAGGTGAGACCTTTTACATTAGTGTCTGTGCTTAAAGACATGCTGACGGAGTGTCCCCAATAAGTGGAGAAAGATGATTTATAGCCTGTCATGTCTGGCTAATTAAGATTGGGGGAGCAATGTGACAACACAGCATTTAAATCTTGATTATCCAGACGTAAATTCAGTAGGCCAGGACAAATATGCCATTATCTTTATGTTGACTTTTGAATTTACATGTTTTTCTTTTGTTGGTCAAGAAGCACAGAATATTATTTGTATAAGCCTGGATGTTGATACTTGAATTGATATTTACTGCAACTTATTGTCTGTTATCTCTGGAGGACAGGGACTCTGTCATGGAACAATTGATGCTTGCTAAATATGTAGATTAACCATTGTGTGGGCCCTGAAGCTTGCTGACTTGCATTGTTTAGGTGTTGACAGTTTATCCTGCAATGTTGGCAAGTCAACATTGGGGGATGAGCTGTGGATACTCAAACAGTATTAGTTACTATCATTATCCCTTATCCTTGACCTGTGGATGTGTGCTTGAAAGGACAGTTGTGAATTATTTAAGAGGCATATGCCTCCGTATCAAGGACATTTTACAAAAACACAGCCAAGAGAGACTCTTCAGAACAGCAACAAGGACACATGGCTCCTTCAAGAGGGACACATATTTGCATTCAACAGGATGTCAGCTTAAGGGACCACGGCCCTGGCTGGAGGAATACAGATCTGCTCCATTGACTATCACTGAACTCTCAGAGACGTTTTGAAGAAATCCAGGTTGGCACAATCATTTCACCTGGCCACAGACCTCACTGCTCTATTCCTGGCGGGCCAGCGGAAGGATGAAACGCTTTAATTTGCACCATCTTGTGTATTTGCTGGGACTATTCTAAATGTTATTGTTTGCTGGTGGTTCAATACATTATTGCCACACTGTTTTACCCTCTCCCTGTGTTGTCTGTGTACTATTATGCCCACAGGAGACTCCCGTATCTCCAAAGTCGGCGTATGGTGATGTTTGTTCAGTGATGGTCGGGGTCTGGTGATGGTCTGTCAGTGATGGTCGGGGTTTGGTGATGGTTGATCAGTCGGGGTCTGGTGATGATTGGCGATGTTTGATTAATGATGATGAGGGTCTGGTGATGGTTGGTCTGTGATGGTCAGGGTCTGGTGATGGTTGGTCAGGTCTGATGATAATTTCAGTGATGGTCGAGGTCTGGTGATGCTTGGGGTCTGGTAATGGTTTGTCGTTGATGGTTGGGTTTTGGTTGATCGGTGATGGCCGGGGTCTGGTGCTGGTTAGTCAGTGATGGTTGTGGTCTGATGATTATTGCTCAGTGATGGTCGGGATCTGGTGATGATTGGGGTCTGGTGATGATTGTTGATGTTTGGTCAGTGATGTTCAGTGTCTAGTGAGGACATGCACTATAGTTGCCTCCTGGGTCAGCATCACCTAGCTCTGGATTTTGGGACCTGAGGTGTACAGGTGGCTGCTTGAACCTCATTTGAAAACTTTCAGTTTGAAGATGATTCAGAAAAACTTACGAAGAACAGAATAGGAAACAAGATTGGAAAGTTCCAGTGAGTGGTCTCTGCTGCTCAGCCTGCAGCAGCCGCGCCCGTACATCCCACTGTGGGGTCTTCCATCACATATTAATCATGTCCTGCAGCCATCATGGGGGCCCCCGGCACAGTTCATCTGGCAGGCGCTTGGGATTAGTGTACAAGCACCTGGCACCTGAACCTGGAGCTGAAAAGTTTCTTCTTCACAAGAAGCTTTAGAAAACTTTGTGGATGATCTGCTGTAGCGCCACCGTATAATCAGCCGCCTGCGTCTCCCTCCGCCCAGGAAGAAAGGCGGCTGATGAAAGCACAGGTTCTTCTTTGTATGTGTGATCTGGGTTTTCATCTACTTCTTCTGCCTCCAGAATGAAGGACAACAGGGGAGTCGGCCACAATCCTTAAGTCCCTGCGCTCCTTCCTGAAAGCCGAGCGCCACAATCAAAGAGAATGCAGGTGACAGAAGCTGGCGGCTGTCAGCCATTGTGGATTGTCGCTCCAGGTCACGAGCACCGAGCTTCTAATCTAACATTTATGGATTTTATCTTCTTCCCGAGATCTGGGGACCACAATATGACGGTAAAATACAGCAAATATTGATGAAGCCCCCACGACTATGTGCAGACGCTGGAAGGAAGCTGGGGAAGAAGTGATGGGAACTCAAAATGTGACGTCATAACGAGATAGCGGACAGAGTGAGATACAAGCAATGAGTAATCAGATACAATGTAACACTGGGATTTAGACCACAAGAGCTTACAATCTACAACCCCGGGGCCACCCTCGTCCTGGGAGCCTGACCCTAGGATGTCTCCAGAACTCTCCCTTATTCCATCTTTTGTGTTGCGGAGATGGTTAACTCCAGAGAAGCTGTGGCAAATCGAAGGCCATAAATCAGGCAGGACACAAAGCTGCAGCATTTATCTCCCTCGACATTGGGATGATGGATGTGACGGCACAGAGATGAGATCTGACACATCCTTGGCTGCGAGAATTACGGCTTCACTCTCACAAAGTGCGAAAATTCTTCTAAAATAGAGACATTAACATTGTACGCACGGCGGCCATGACAAGGTGACTCCTCCCACTACTCCCATCATCCACAGAAACTCCTTCCAGGGTGCACACTGCACTAATGACCATCGACCTCACAGCTGAACATCTCAAGTTCGGTAACTTCCCAGTGGTGTCTGAGCCGTATCATCACCTGAACTAGCTCACAGCTGGGGATTTGTTATAATGAATCACTCTACACATTCCTCCATAACACGTGTCAAAGGTCCACGGGACAAATCCAGAACGCCAAGTCATTTTATGTGGCCCACAACATCCCAGCACAGAAGGACCAGATCTCAGCTTTCCCCATATGGGATGGTAGAAAGCAGCTCCTCCTGCATCTACTGCCTGTGAACTGCTGAACAGAGCGGCGTGGCGGTGTTTGCCAGAGCGCGGAATCCAAGATGGCACAAGTACCTTCTGAGAACAGACCCAGTTACAGCTCTGAGAACCGACCCAGGCACAGCTCTGAGAACCCACCCAGGCACAGCTCTGAGAGCCCCACCCAGGCACAGCTCTGAGAGCCCCACCCAGGCACAGCTCTGAGAACCCACCCAAGAACAGCTCTGAGAGCCCCACCCAGGCACAGCTCTGACAGCCCCACCCTGGCACAGCTCTGACAGCCCTACTCCGGCACAGCTCCGACAGCCCGACCCAGGCACAGCTCTGAGAGCCCCACCCAGGCACAGCTCTGAGAGCCCACCAAGGCACAGCTCTGAGAACCCACCCAGGCACAACTCTGAGAACCCACCCAGGCACAGGTCTGACAGCCCCACCAAGGAACACCTCTGGGAACCCACCCAGGCACAGCTCTGAGAACCCACCCAGGCACAGCTCTGAGAGCCCCACCCAGGCACAGCTCTGAGAGCCCCACCCAGGCACAGCTCTGAGAACCCACCCAAGAACAGCTCTGACAGCCCCACCCAGGCACAGCTCTGACAGCCCCACCCTGGCACAGCTCTGACAGCCCTAATCCGGCACAGCTCCGACAGCCCGACCCAGGCACAGCTCTGAGAGTCCCACCCAGGCACAGCTCTGAGAGCCCACCAAGGCACAGCTCTGAGAACCCACCCAGGCACAACTCTGAGAACTCACCCAGGCACAGGTCTGACAGCCCCACCAAGGAACAGCTCTGAGAACCCACCCAGGCACAGCTCTTATAGCCCCACCCAGGCACAGCTCTGAGAACCCACCCAGGCACAGCTCTGAGAGCCCCACCCAGGCACAGCTCTGAGAACACACTCAGGCACAGCTCTGAGAGCCCCACCCAGGCACAGCTCTGACAGCCCCACCCAGGCACAGCTCTGAGAACCCACTCAGGCACAGCTCTGAGAGCCCCACCCAGGCACAGCTCTGAGAACCCACCCAGGCACAGCTCTGACAGCCCTACCCAGGCACAGCTCTGAGAACCCACCCAGGCACAGCTCTGAGAACCCACCCAGGCACAGCTCTGACAGCCCCACCCAGGCACAGCTCTGACAGCACCACCCAAGAACAGCTCTGACAGCCCCACCCAAGAACAGCTCTGACAGCCCCACCCAAGAACAGCTCTGACAGCCCTACTCCGGCACAGCTCCGACAGCCCGAGCCAGGCACAGCTCTGAGAGCCCCACCCAGGCACAGCTCTGAGAGCCCCACCCAGGCACAGCTCTGAGAGCCCCACCCAGGCACAGCTCTGACAGCCCCACCCAGGCATAGCTCTGACAGCCCCACCCAGGCACAGCTCTGAGAGCCCCACCCAGGCACAGCTCTGAGAGCCCCACCCAGGCACAGCTCTGAGAGCCTCACACAGGCACAGCTCTGAGAGCCCCACCCAGGCACAGCTCTGAGCACCCCACCCAGGCACAGCTCTGACAGCCCCACCCAGACACAGCTCTGAGAGCCCCACCCAGACACAGCTCTGAGAACACACCCAGGCACAGCTCTGAGAGCCCCACCCAGGCACAGCACTGACAGCCCCACCCAAGAACAGCTCTGACAGCCCCACCCAAGAACAGCTCTAAGAGCCCCACCCAAGAACAGCTCTGACAGCCCCACCCAGGCACAGCTCTGAGAGCCCCACCCAGGCACAGCTCTGACAGCCCCACCCAGGCACAGCTCTGAGAGCTCCACCCAGGCACAGCTCTGACAGACCCACCCCGGCACAGCTCTGACAGCCCGACTCAGGCACAGCTCTGAGAGCCCCACCCAGGCACAGCTCTGAGAGCCCTACCCAGGCACAGCTCTGAGAGCCCTACCCAGGCACAGCTCTGAGAGCCCCACCCAGGCACACCTCTGAGAACCCACACAGGCACAGCTCTGATAGCCCCACCCAGACACAGCTCAGAGAACCCACCCAGGCACAGCTTTGAGAACCCACCCAGGCACAGCTCTGAGAGCCCCACGCAGGCACAGCTCTGAGAGCCCCACGCAGGCACAGCTCTGAGAGCCCCACGCAGGCACAGCTCTGAGAGCCCCACCCAGGCACAGCTCTGAGAACCCACCCAGGCACAGCTCTGATAGCCCCACCATGGCACAGCTCTGAGAACCCACCCAGGCACAGCTCTGAGAGCCCCACCCAGGCACAGCTCTGAGAACCCCACCCAGACACAGCTCTGAGAGCCCCACCCAGACACAGCTCTGAGAACCTACCCAGGCACAGCTCTGAGAGCCCCACCCAGGCACAGCACTGACAGCCCCACCCAAGAACAGCTCTGACAGCCCCACCCAAGAACAGCTGTAAGAGCCCCACCCAAGAACAGCTCTGACAGCCCCACCCAGGCACAGCTCTGAGAGCCCCACCCAGGCACAGCTCTGACATCCCCACCCAGGCACAGCTCTGAGAGCCCCACCCAGGCACAGCTCTGACAGCCCCATCCTGGCACAGCTCTGACAGCCCTACTCCGGTACAGCTCCGACAGCCCGACCCAGGCACAGCTCTGAGAGCCCCACCCAGGCACAGCTCTGAGAGACCCACCCAGGCACAGCTCTGAGAGCCCTACCCAGGCACAGCTCTGAGAGCCCTACCCAGGCACAGCTCTGAGAACCCACCCAGGCACAGCTCTGAGAGCCCCACGCAGGCACAGCTCTGAGAGCCCCACGCAGGCACAGCTCTGAGAGCCCCACCCAGGCACAGCTCTGAGAACCCATCTAGGCACAGCTCTGATAGCCCCACCAAGGCACAGCTCTGAGAACCCACCCAGGCAAAGCTCTGAGAACCCCACCCAGGTACAGCTCTGAGAACCCACCCAGGCACAGCTCTGATAGCCCCACCCAGGCACAGCTCTGAGAGCCCCACCCAGGCACAGCTCTGAGAGCCCCACCAAGGCACAGCTCTGAGAACCCACCCAGGCACAGCTCTGACAGCCCCACCCAGGCACAGCTCTGACAGCCCCACCCAGGCACAGCTCTGAGAACCCACCCAGGCACAGCTCTGAGAGCCCCACCCAGGCACAGCCTCTGAGAACCCACCCAGGCACAGCTCTGACAGCCCCAACCAGGCACAGCTCTGAGAACCCACCCAGGCACAGCTCTGAGAACCCACCCAGGCACAGCTCTGACAGCCCCACCCAGGCACAGCTCTGAAAACCCACCTAAGAACAGCTCTGAAAGCCCCACCCAAGAACAGCTCTGACAGCCCCACCCAAGAACAGCTCTGACAGCCCCACCCCGGCACAGCTCTGACAGCCCGACCCAGGCACAGCTCTGAGAGCCCCACCCAGGCACAGCTCTGAGAGCCGTACCCAGGCACAGCTCTTAGAGCCCTACCCAGGCACAGCTCTGAGAGCCCCACCCAGGCACAGATCTGAGAACCCACCCAGGCAAAGCTCTGATAGCCCCACCCAGGCACAGCTCTGAGAACCCACCCAGGCACAGCTCTCAGAACCCACCCAGGCACAGCTCTGAGAGCCCCACGCAGGCACAGCTCTGAGAGCCCCACCCAGACACAGCTCTGAGAGCCCCACCCAGGCACAGCTCTGAGAACCCACCCAGGCACAGCTCTGAGAGCCCCACCCAGGCACAGCTCTGAGAACCCACCCAGGCACAGCTCTGATAGCCCCACCCAGGCACAGCTCTGAGAACCCACCCAGGCACAGCTCTGAGAGCCCCACCCAGGCACAGCTCTGAGAACCCACCCAGGCACAGCTCTGAAAACCCACCCAGGCACAGCTCTGAAAACCCACCCAGGCACAGCTCTGATAGCCCCACCCAGGCACAGCTCTGAGAACCCACCCAGGCACAGCTCTGATAGCCCCACCCAGGCACAGCTCTGAGAACCCACCCAGGCACAGCTCTGAAAACCCACCCAGGCACAGCTCTGACAGCTCCACCCAGGCACAGCTCTGAAAACCCACCCAAGAACAGCTCTGACAGCCCCACCCAAGAACAGCTCAGACAGCCCCACCCAAGAACAGCTCTGACAGCCCCACCCCGGCACAGCTCTGACAGCCGTACTCCGGCACAGCTCCGACAGCCCGACCCAGGCACAGCTCTGAGAACCCACCCAGGCACAGCTCTGAGAGCCCCACCCAGGCACAGCTCTGAGAACCCACCCAGGCACAGCTCTGATAGCCCCACCCAGGCACAGCTCTGAGAACCCACCCAGGCACAGCTCTGAGAGCCCCACCCAGGCACAGCTCTGACAGCCCCACCCAGGCACAGCTCTGACTGTCCCACCCCGGCACAGCTCTGAGAGCCGCACCCAGGCACAGCTCTGAGAGCCCCACCCAGGCACAGCTCTGAGAGCCCCACCCAGGCACAGCTCTGAGAGCCCCACCCAGGCACAGCTCTGAGAACCCACCCAGGCACAGCTCTGAGAGCCCCACCCAGGCACAGCTCTGACAGTCCCACCCAGGCACAGCTCTGAAAACCCACCCAAGAACAGCTCTGACAGCCCCACCCAAGAACAGCTCTGACAGCCCCACCCAAGAACAGCTCTGACAGCCCCACCCAAGAACAGCTCTGACAGCCCTACTCCGGCACAGCTCCGACAGCCCGACCCAGGCACAGCTCTGAGAACCCACCCAGGCACAGCTCTGAGAGCCCCACCCAGGCACAGCTCTGAGAGCCCCACCCAGGCACAGCTCTGAGAGCCCAACCCAGGCACAGCTCTGAGAACCCAACCAGGCACAGATCTGACAGCCCCACCGAGGCACAGCTCTGAGAGCCCCACCCAGGCACAGCTCTGACAGCCCCACCCAGGCACAGCTCTGACTGTCCCACCCCGGCACAGCTCTGAGAGCCGCACCCAGGCACAGCTCTGAGAGCCCCACCCAGGCACAGGTCTGAGAGCCCCACCCAGGCACAGCTCTGAGAGCCCCACCCAGGCACAGCTCTGAGAACCCACCCAGGCACAGCTCTGAGAGCCCCACCCAGGCACAGCTCTGACAGTCCCACCCCGGCACAGCTTTGACAGTCCCACCCCGGCACAGCTCTGACAGCCCCACCCAGGCACAGCTCTGAGAGCCCCACCCAGGCACAGCTCTGAGAACCCACCCAGGCACAGCTCTGAGAGCCCCACCCAGGCACAGCCTCTGAGAACCCACCCAGGCACATCTCTGACAGCCCCACCCAGGCACAGCTCTGAGAACCCACCCAGGCACAGCTCTGAAAACCCACCCAGGCACAGCTCTGACAGCTCCACCCAGGCACAGCTCTGAAAACCCACCCAAGAACAGCTCTGACAGCCCCACCCAAGAACAGCTCTGACAGCCCCACCCCGGCACAGCTCTGACAGCCCTACTCCGGCACAGCTCCAACAGCCCGACCCAGGCACAGCTCTGAGAACCCACCCAGGCACAGCTCTGAGAGCCCCACCCAGGCACAGCTCTGAGAGCCCCACCAAGGCACAGCTCTGAGAGCCCAACCCAGGCACAGCTCTGAGAACCCAACCAGGCACAGATCTGACAGCCCCACCGAGGCACAGCTCTGAGAGCCCCACCCAGGCACAGCACTGACAGCCCCACCCAGGCACAGCTCTGACTGTCCCACCCCGGCACAGCTCTGAGAGTCCCACCCAGGCACAGCTCTGAGAGCCCCACCCAGGCACAGTTCTGAGAGCCCCACCCAGGAACAGCTCTGAGAGCCCCACCCAGGCACAGCTCTGAGAACCCACCCAGGCACAGCTCTGAGAGCCCCACCCAGGCACAGCTCTGAGAGCCCCACCCAGGCACAGCTCTGACAGTCCCACCCCGGCACAGCTTTGACAGTCCCACCCCGGCACAGCTCTGACAGCCCCACCCAGGCACAGCTCTGAGAGCCCCACCCAGGCACAGCTCTGAGAACCCACCCAGGCACAGCTCTGAGAGCCCCACCCAGGCACAGGTCTGACAGCCCCACCCAAGAACAGCTCTGACAGTCCCACCCCGGCACAGCTCTGACAGTCCCACCCAGGTACAGCTCTGAGATTCACACCCAAGCACAGCTTAGAGCCCCAAACAGGCACAGCTCTGACAGCCCGACCCAGGCACAGCTCTGAGAACCCACCCAGGCACAGCTCTACCAGCCGCACCCAGGCACAGCTCTGAGAACCCACCCAGGCACAGCTATAACAGCCCCACCCAGGCACAGTTCTTAGAGCCCCATCCAGGCACAGCTCTGAGAACCCACCAAGGCACAGCTCTGACAGCCCCACCCAGGCACAGCTCTGAGAGCCCCACCCAGGCACAGCTCTGAGAACCCACCCAGGCACAGCTCTGAGAACCCACCAAGGCACAGCTCTGAGAACCCACCCAGGCACAAGTCTGACAGCCCCACCCAGGAACAGCTCTGAGAACCCACCCAGGCACAGCTCTGAGAACCCACCAAGGCACAGCTCTGAGAACCCACCCAGGCACAGCTCTGAAAACCCACCAAGGCACAGCTCTGAGAACCCCACCCACGCACAGCTCTGAGAGCCCCACCAAGCAAAGCTCTGAGAACCCACCCAGGCACATCTCTAAGAACCCACCCAGGCACAGCTCTAAGAACCCACCCAGGCACAGCTCTAAGAGCCCACCCAGGCACAACTCTGAGAGCCAACCTAGGCAAAGCTCTGAGAGTTCCACCCAGGCACAGCTCTGAGTTCTCACCTAGGCACAGCTCTGAGAGACCCAGAAAGGGACAGCTCTGATAGCCCCACCAAGGTACAGCTCTGAGACTTCCACCAAGGTACAGCTCTGAGACTTCCACCCATGAACAGCTCTAAGAGCCCACCCAAGCACAGCTCTAAGAGCCCCACCCAGGCACAGGTCTGACAGCCCCACCCAGGCACAGCTCTGAGAGTCCCACCCAAGCACAGCTCTGAGAGTCCCACCCAAGCACAGCTCTAAGAGCCCCATGCAGGCGCAGCTCTGACAGCCCCACCCAGGCATAGCTCTGAAATCCCCACAGAGGCACAACTCTGAGAGCCCACCTAGGCAAAGCTCTGAGAGTTCCACCCAGGCACAGCTCTGGGTGCTCACCTAGGCACAGCTGTGAGAGACCCAGAAAGGGACAGCTCTGATAGCCGCACCAAGGTACAGCTCTGAGAGTTCCACCCATGAACAGCTCTAAGAGCCCACCCATGAACAGCTCTAAGGGCCCACCCAGGAACAGCTCTAAGAGCCCACCAAGGCACAGCTCTAAGAGCCCCACCCAGGCATAGTTCTGACAGCCCCACCCAGGTACAACTCTGACAGCCCCACCCAGGCACAGCTCTGAGAGTCCCACCCAAGCACAGCTCTAAGAGCCCCACCCAGGCACAGCTCTGACAGCCCCACCCAGGCACAGCTCTGAGAGTCCCACCCAAGCACAGCTCTAAGAGCCCCACCCAGGCGCAGCTCTGACAACCCCACCCAAGTACAGCTCTGAGAGTCCCACCCAAGCACAGCTCTAAGAGCCCCACTCGGGAACAGCAATGACAGCCCCACCCAGGTACAGCTCTGAGAGTCACACCCAAGCACAGCTCAGAGCCCCAAACAGGCACAGCTCTGAGAGTCCACCCAGGCACAGCTCTGACAGCCCCACCCAGGCACAGCTCTGAGAGTCCCACCCAAGCACAGCTCTAAAAGCCCCAAGCAGGTGCAGCTCTGACAGCCCCACCCAGGCATAGCTCTGAAATCCCCACAGAGGCACAACTCTGAGAGCCCATCTAGGCAAAGCTCTGAGAGTTCCACCCAAGCACAGCTCTGAGTGCTCACCTAGGCACAGCTCTGAGAGACCCAGAAAGGGACAGCTCTGATAGCCCCACCAAGGTACAGCTCTGAGAGTTTCACCTATGAAAAGCTCTAAGAACCCACCCATGAACAGCTCTAAGAGCCCACCCAGGAACAGCTCTAAGAGCCCACCCAAGCACAGCTCTAAGAGCCCCACCCAGGCACAGCTCTAGGAGCCCCACCCAGGCACCGCTCTGACAGCCCCACCCAGGTACAGCTCTGAGAGTCCCACCCAAGCACAGCTCTAAGAGCCCCACCAAGTCACAGCTCTGACAACCATACCCAGGCACAGCTCTGACAGCCCCACCCAGGTACAGCTCTGAGAGTCCCAACCAAGCACAGCTCTAAGAGCCCCACTCAGCCACAGCTCTGACAGCCATACCCAGGCACAGATCTGAGAGTCCCATCCAAGCACAGCTCTAAGAGCCCCACCAAGGCACAGCTCTGACAGCCATACCCAGGCACAGATCTGAGAGTCCGACCCAAGCACAGCTCTAAGAGCCCCACCAAGGCACAGCTCTGACAGCCATACCCAGGCACAGCTCTGACAGCCCCACCCAGTTAAAGCTCTGAGAGTCCCACCCAAGCACAGCTCAGAGCCCCAAACTGGCACAGCTCTGAGATCCCCACCCAGACATCGCTGTGATAGCCCATACCAAGGGAGCTCTTATAGATATTTTCAATACTGACTCCCTACCAGACGAAGCGCAGATTCCGCATCATTGTAAACAACCTCCATGTTATTTTATGGATTGCTACAGCACAAGCCCTAAAGCCAGAGAATGAAACTCTGACCATGGGAAAACTATGTCAGACATCCGGCCTGAAAAAAACAAATTAGCATTTTTAAATACCTGAATTAAAATGATAATAAACTTATTTAACCAAGAAACTTACAGAACGCCCCCACCTCTGCAGATGACGCTACCTTATAGCATGCCCCCTGCAGATGACTCTACCTCATACCCCAACTCCTGCAGATGATGCATAAAGACTCAAAAGGCTGCCTCGGCCACTCCATCTGGTAGACTTCAGAGAAATCCCAATATCCTTTACCCCTGTACAGGGATCTGGTTTTCCAATAGGACCCAATGGAATGATACCATGGAAGGGCTGCCATCCAGAGGTAGGAATGGTCGCCAAATTGGGCCAGAGCCGAGAGGTCACGTCGAGGACAAAAATCATGATCCAGAAAGGAGCAGATATAAACATCTAGCCAGGAAACACTAAACCAAACAGGAGAAGAAGACTCACACCTAGCCAGGAAACACTAAGCCAAACAGGAGGAGAAGACACACGCCTAGCCAGGAAACACTAAACCAAACAGGAGCAGAAGACACACACCTAGCCAGGAAACACTAAACCAAACAGGAGGAGATGACACACACCTAGCCAGGAAACACTAAACCAAACAGGAGCAGAAGACACACACCTAGCCAGGAAACACTAAACCAAACAGGAGCAGAAGACACACACCTAGCCAGGAAACACTAAACCAAACAGGAGGAGAAGACACACACCTAGCCAGGAAACACTAAACCAAACAGGAGCAGAAGACACACACCTAGCCAGGAAACACTAAACCAAACAGGAGCAGAAGACACACACCTAGCCAGGAAACACTAAACCAAACAGGAGCAAAAGACACACACCTAGCCAGGAAACACTGAACCGAACAGGAGCAGAAGACACACACCTAGCCAGGAAACACTAAACCAAACAGGAGCAGAAGACACACACCTAGCCAGGAAACACTAAACGAAACAGGAGGAGAAGACACACACCTAGCCAGGAAACACTAAACCAAACAGGAGCAGAAGACTCACACCTAGCCAGGAAACACTAAACCAAACAGGAGCAGAAGACACACACCTAGCCAGGAAACACTAAACCAAACAGGAGCAGAAGACACACACCTAGCCAGGAAACACTAAACCAAACAGGAGCAGAAGACACACACCTAGCCAGGGAACACTAAACCAAATAGCAGGAGAAGACACACACCTAGCCAGGAAACACTAAACCAAACAGGAGCAGAAGACACACACCTAGCCAGGAAACACTAAACCAAACAGCAGGAGAAGACACACACCTAGCCAGGAAACACTAAACCAAACAGGAGCAGAAGACACACACCTAGCCAGGAAACACTAAACCAAACAGGAGGAGAAGACACACACCTAGCCAGGAAACACTAAACCAAACAGGAGAAGACACACACCTAGCCAGGAAACACTAAACCAAACAGGAGCAGAAGACACACACCTAGCCAGGAAACACTAAACCAAACAGGAGCAGAAGACACACACCTAGCCAGGAAACACTAAACCAAACAGGAGGAGAAGACACACACCTAGCCAGGAAACACTAAACCAAACAGGAGCAGAAGACACACACCTAGCCAGGAAACACTAAACCAAACAGGAGCAGAAGACACACACCTAGCCAGGAAACACTAAACCAAACAGGAGCAAAAGACACACACCTAGCCAGGAAACACTGAACCGAACAGGAGCAGAAGACACACACCTAGCCAGGAAACACTAAACCAAACAGGAGCAGAAGACACACACCTAGCCAGGAAACACTAAACCAAACAGGAGGAGAAGACACACACCTAGCCAGGAAACACTAAACCAAACAGGAGGAGAAGACTCACACCTAGCCAGGAAACAATAAACCAAACAGGAGCAGAAGACACACACCTAGCCAGGAAACACTAAACCAAACAGGAGCAGAAGATACACACCTAGCCAGGGAACACTAAACCAAATAGCAGGAGAAGACACACACCTAGCCAGGAAACACTAAACCAAACAGGAGCAGAAGACACACACCTAGCCAGGAAACACTAAACCAAACAGCAGGAGAAGACACACACCTAGCCAGGAAACACTAAACCAAACAGGAGCAGAAGACACACACCTAGCCAGGAAACACTAAACCAAACAGGAGGAGAAGACACACACCTAGCCAGGAAACACTAAACCAAACAGGAGAAGACACACACCTAGCCAGGAAACACTAAACCAAACAGGAGCAGAAGACACACACCTAGCCAGGAAACACTAAACCAAACAGGAGCAGAAGACACACACCTAGCCAGAAAACACTAAACCAAACAGGAGGAGAAAACACACACCTAGCCAGGAAACACTAAACCAAACAGGAGCAGAAGACTCACACCTAGCCAGGAAACACAAAACCAAACAGGAGGAGAAGACACACACCTAGCCAGGAAACACTAAACCAAACAGGAGCAGAAGACACACACCTAGCCAGGAAACACTAAACCAAACAGGAGGAGAAGACACACACATAGCCAGGAAACACTAAACCAAACAGGAGCAGAAGACACACACCTAGCCAGGAAAGACTAAACCAAACAGGAGGAGAAGACACACACCTAGCCAGAAAACACTAAACCAAACAGGAGCAGAAGACACACACCCAGCCAGAAAACACTAAACCAAACAGGAGGAGAAAACACACACCTAGCCAGGAAACACTAAACCAAACAGGAGCAGAAGACTCACACCTAGCCAGGAAACACTAAACCAAACAGGAGGAGAAGACACACACCTAGCCAGGAAACACTAAACCAAACAGGAGCAGAAGACACACACCTAGCCAGGAAACACTAAACCAAACAGGAGGAGAAGACACACACCTAGCCAGGAAACACTAAACCAAACAGGAGTAGAAGACTCACACCTAGCCAGGAAACACTAAACCAAACAGGAGGAGAAGACACACACCTAGCCAGGAAACACTAAACCAAACAGGAGCAGAAGACACACACCTAGCCAGGAAACACTAAACCAAACAGGAGGAGAAGACACACACCTAGCCAGGAAACACTAAACCAAACAGGAGGAGAAGACACACACCTAGCCAGGAAACACTAAACCAAACAGGAGCAGAAGACTAACACCTAGCCAGGAAACACTAAACCAAACAGGAGCAAAAGACACACACCTAGCCAGGAAACACTGAACCGAACAGGAGCAGAAGACACACACCTAGCCAGGAAACACTAAACCAAACAGGAGCAGAAGACACACACCTAGCCAGGAAACACTAAACCAAACAGGAGCAGAAGACACACACCTAGCCAGGAAACACTAAACCAAACAGGAGGAGAAGATACACACCTAGCCAGGAAACACTAAACCAAACAGGAGCAGAAGACTCACACCTAGCCAGGAAACACTAAACCAAACAGGAGCAGAAGACACACACCTAGCCAGGAAACACTAAACCAAACAGGAGAAGAAGACACACACCTAGCCAGGAAACACTAAACCAAACAGGAGCAGAAGACACACACCTAGCCAGGAAACACTAAACCAAACAGGAGGAGAAGATACACACCTAGCCAGGAAACACTAAACCAAACAGGAGCAGAAGACTCACACCTAGCCAGGAAACACTAAACCAAACAGGAGCAGAAGACACACACCTAGCCAGGAAACACTAAACCAAACAGGAGAAGAAGACACACACCTAGCCAGGAAACACTAAACCAAACAGGAGCAGAAGACACACACCTAGCCAGGGAACACTAAACCAAATAACAGGAGAAGACACACACCTAGCCAGGAAACACTAAACCAAACAGGAGCAGAAGACACACACCTAGCCAGGAAACACTAAACCAAACAGCAGGAGAAGACACACACCTAGCAAGGAAACACTAAACCAAACAGGAGCAGAAGACACACACCTAGCCAGGAAACACTAAACCAAACAGGAGAAGACACACACCTAGCCAGGAAACACTAAACCAAACAGGAGCAGAAGACACACACCTAGCCAGGAAACACTAAACCAAACAGGAGCAGAAGACACACACCTAGCCAGAAAACACTAAACCAAACAGGAGGAGAAAACACACACCTAGCCAGGAAACACTAAACCAAACAGGAGCAGAAGACTCACACCTAGCCAGGAAACACTAAACCAAACAGGAGGAGAAGACACACACCTAGCCAGGAAACACTAAACCAAACAGGAGCAGAAGACACACACCTAGCCAGGAAACACTAAACCAAACAGGAGGAGAAGACACACACATAGCCAGGAAACACTAAACCAAACAGGAGCAGAAGACACACACCTAGCCAGGAAACACTAAACCAAACAGGAGGAGAAGACACACACCTAGCCAGAAAACACTAAACCAAACAGGAGCAGAAGACACACACCCAGCCAGAAAACACTAAACCAAACAGGAGGAGAAAATACACACCTAGCCAGGAAACACTAAACCAAATAGGAGCAGAAGACTCACACCTAGCCAGGAAACACTAAACCAAACAGGAGGAGAAGACACACACCTAGCCAGGAAACACTAAACCAAACAGGAGCAGAAGACACACACCTAGCCAGGAAACACTAAACCAAACAGGAGGAGAAGACACACACCTAGCCAGGAAACACTAAACCAAACAGGAGCAGAAGACTCACACCTAGCCAGGAAACACTAAACCAAACAGGAGGAGAAGACACACACCTAGCCAGGAAACACTAAGCCAAACAGGAGCAGAAGACACACACCTAACCAGGAAACAGTAAACCAAACAGGAGGAGAAGACACACACCTAGCCAGGAAACACTAAACCAAACAGGAGGAGAAGACACACACCTAGCCAGGAAACACTAAACCAAACAGGAGCAGAAGACTCACACCTAGCCAGGAAACACTAAACCAAACAGGAGGAGAAGACACACACCTAGCCAGGAAACACTAAACCAAACAGGAGGAGAAGACACACACCTAGCCAGGAAACACTAAACCAAACAGGAGCAGAAGACATACTCCTAGCCAGGAAACACTAAACCAAACAGGAGCAGAAGACACACACCTAGCCAGGAAACACTAAACCAAACAGGAGCAGAAGACACACACCTAGCCAGGAAACACTAAACCAAACAGGAGGAGAAGACACACACCTAGCCAGGAAACACTAAACCAAACAGGAGGAGAAGACACACACCTAGCCAGGAAAAACTAAACCAAACAGGAGGAGAAGACACACATCTAGCAAGGAAACACTAAACCAAAGAGGAGCAGAAGACACACACCTAGCCAGGAAACACTAAACCAAACAGGAGCAGAAGACACACACCTAACCAGGAAACACTAAACCAAACAGGAGGAGAAGACACACACCTAGCCAGGAAACACTAAACCAAACAGGAGGAGAAGACACACACCTAGCCAAGAAACACTAAACCAAACAGGAGGAGAAGACACACACCTAGCCAGGAAACACTAAACCAAACAGGAGAAGACACACACCTAGCCAGGAAACACTAAACCAAACAGGAGCAGAAGACACACACCTAGCCAGGAAACACTAAACCAAACAAGAGCAGAAGACACACACCTAGCCAGAAAACACTAAACCAAACAGGAGGAGAAAACACACACCTAGCCAGCAAACACTAAACCAAACAGGAGCAGAAGACTCACACCTAGCCAGGAAACACTAAACCAAACAGGAGGAGAAGACACACACCTAGCCAGGAAACACTAAACCAAACAGGAGCAGAAGACACACACCTAGCCAGGAAACACTAAACCAAACAGGAGGAGAAGACACACACCTAGCCAGGAAACACTAAACCAAACAGGAGCAGAAGACTCACACCTAGCCAGGAAACACTAAACCAAACAGGAGGAGAAGACACACACCTAGCCAGGAAACACTAAGCCAAACAGGAGCAGAAGACACACACCTAACCAGGAAACAGTAAACCAAACAGGAGGAGAAGACACACACCTAGCCAGGAAACACTAAACCAAACAGGAGGAGAAGACACACACCTAGCCAGAAAACACTAAACCAAACAGGAGCAGAAGACACACACCCAGCCAGAAAACACTAAACCAAACAGGAGGAGAAAATACACACCTAGCCAGGAAACACTAAACCAAATAGGAGCAGAAGACTCACACCTAGCCAGGAAACACTAAACCAAACAGGAGGAGAAGACACACACCTAGCCAGGAAACACTAAACCAAACAGGAGCAGAAGACACACACCTAGCCAGGAAACACTAAACCAAACAGGAGGAGAAGACACACACCTAGCCAGGAAACACTAAACCAAACAGGAGCAGAAGACTCACACCTAGCCAGGAAACACTAAACCAAACAGGAGGAGAAGACACACACCTAGCCAGGAAACACTAAGCCAAACAGGAGCAGAAGACACACACCTAACCAGGAAACAGTAAACCAAACAGGAGGAGAAGACACACACCTAGCCAGGAAACACTAAACCAAACAGGAGGAGAAGACACACACCTAGCCAGGAAACACTAAACCAAACAGGAGCAGAAGACTCACACCTAGCCAGGAAACACTAAACCAAACAGGAGGAGAAGACACACACCTAGCCAGGAAACACTAAACCAAACAGGAGGAGAAGACACACACCTAGCCAGGAAACACTAAACCAAACAGGAGCAGAAGACATACTCCTAGCCAGGAAACACTAAACCAAACAGGAGCAGAAGACACACACCTAGCCAGGAAACACTAAACCAAACAGGAGCAGAAGACACACACCTAGCCAGGAAACACTAAACCAAACAGGAGGAGAAGACACACACCTAGCCAGGAAACACTAAACCAAACAGGAGGAGAAGACACACACCTAGCCAGGAAACACTAAACCAAACAGGAAGAGAAGACACACATCTAGCCAGGAAACACTAAACTAAACAGGAGCAGAAGACACACACCTAGCCAGGAAACACTAAACCAAACAGGAGGAGAAGACACACACCTAGCCAGGAAAAACTAAACCAAACAGGAGGAGAAGACACACATCTAGCAAGGAAACACTAAACCAAAGAGGAGCAGAAGACACACACCTAGCCAGGAAACACTAAACCAAACAGGAGCAGAAGACACACACCTAACCAGGAAACACTAAACCAAACAGGAGGAGAAGACACACACCTAGCCAAGAAACACTAAACCAAACAGGAGGAGAAGACACACACCTAGCCAGGAAACACTAAACCAAACAGGAGAAGACACACACCTAGCCAGGAAACACTAAACCAAACAGGAGCAGAAGACACACACCTAGCCAGGAAACACTAAACCAAACAAGAGCAGAAGACACACACCTAGCCAGAAAACACTAAACCAAACAGGAGGAGAAAACACACACCTAGCCAGCAAACACTAAACCAAACAGGAGCAGAAGACTCACACCTAGCCAGGAAACACTAAACCAAACAGGAGGAGAAGACACACACCTAGCCAGGAAACACTAAACCAAACAGGAGCAGAAGACACACACCTAGCCAGGAAACACTAAACCAAACAGGAGGAGAAGACACACACCTAGCCAGGAAACACTAAACCAAACAGGAGCAGAAGACTCACACCTAGCCAGGAAACACTAAACCAAACAGGAGGAGAAGACACACACCTAGCCAGGAAACACTAAGCCAAACAGGAGCAGAAGACACACACCTAACCAGGAAACAGTAAACCAAACAGGAGGAGAAGACACACACCTAGCCAGGAAACACTAAACCAAACAGGAGGAGAAGACACACACCTAGCCAGGAAACACTAAACCAAACAGGAGCAGAAGACTCACACCTAGCCAGGAAACACTAAACCAAACAGGAGGAGAAGACACACACCTAGCCAGGAAACACTAAACCAAACAGGAGGAGAAGACACACACCTAGCCAGGAAACACTAAACCAAACAGGAGCAGAAGACATACTCCTAGCCAGGAAACACTAAACCAAACAGGAGCAGAAGACACACACCTAGCCAGGAAACACTAAACCAAACAGGAGCAGAAGACACACACCTAGCCAGGAAACACTAAACCAAACAGGAGGAGAAGACACACACCTAGCCAGGAAACACTAAACCAAACAGGAGGAGAAGACACACACCTAGCCAGGAAACACTAAACCAAACAGGAAGAGAAGACACACATCTAGCCAGGAAACACTAAACTAAACAGGAGCAGAAGACACACACCTAGCCAGGAAACACTAAACCAAACAGGAGGAGAAGACACACACCTAGCCAGGAAAAACTAAACCAAACAGGAGGAGAAGACACACATCTAGCAAGGAAACACTAAACCAAAGAGGAGCAGAAGACACACACCTAGCCAGGAAACACTAAACCAAACAGGAGCAGAAGACACACACCTAGCCAGGAAACACTAAACCAAACAGGAGGAGAAGACACACACCTAGCCAAGAAACACTAAACCAAACAGGAGGAGAAGACACACACCTAGCCAGGAAACACTAAACCAAACAGGAGAAGACACACACCTAGCCAGGAAACACTAAACCAAACAGGAGCAGAAGACACACACCTAGCCAGGAAACACTAAACCAAACAAGAGCAGAAGACACACACCTAGCCAGAAAACACTAAACCAAACAGGAGGAGAAAACACACACCTAGCCAGCAAACACTAAACCAAACAGGAGCAGAAGACTCACACCTAGCCAGGAAACACTAAACCAAACAGGAGGAGAAGACACACACCTAGCCAGGAAACACTAAACCAAACAGGAGCAGAAGACTCACACCTAGCCAGGAAACACTAAACCAAACAGGAGGAGAAGACACACACCTAGCCAGGAAACACTAAACCAAACAGGAGGAGAAGACACACACCTAGCCAGGAAACACTAAACCAAACAGGAGCAGAAGACATACTCCTAGCCAGGAAACACTAAACCAAACAGGAGCAGAAGACACACACCTAGCCAGGAAACACTAAACCAAACAGGAGCAGAAGACACACACCTAGCCAGGAAACACTAAACCAAACAGGAGGAGAAGACACACACCTAGCCAGGAAACACTAAACCAAACAGGAGGAGAAGACACACACCTAGCCAGGAAACACTAAACCAAACAGGAAGAGAAGACACACATCTAGCCAGGAAACACTAAACTAAACAGGAGCAGAAGACACACACCTAGCCAGGAAACACTAAACCAAACAGGAGGAGAAGACACACACCTAGCCAGGAAAAACTAAACCAAACAGGAGGAGAAGACACACATCTAGCAAGGAAACACTAAACCAAAGAGGAGCAGAAGACACACACCTAGCCAGGAAACACTAAACCAAACAGGAGCAGAAGACACACACCTAGCCAGGAAACACTAAACCAAACAGGAGGAGAAGACACACACCTAGCCAAGAAACACTAAACCAAACAGGAGGAGAAGACACACACCTAGCCAGGAAACACTAAACCAAACAGGAGAAGACACACACCTAGCCAGGAAACACTAAACCAAACAGGAGCAGAAGACACACACCTAGCCAGGAAACACTAAACCAAACAAGAGCAGAAGACACACACCTAGCCAGAAAACACTAAACCAAACAGGAGGAGAAAACACACACCTAGCCAGCAAACACTAAACCAAACAGGAGCAGAAGACTCACACCTAGCCAGGAAACACTAAACCAAACAGGAGGAGAAGACACACACCTAGCCAGGAAACACTAAACCAAACAGGAGCAGAAGACACACACCTAGCCAGGAAACACTAAACCAAACAGGAGGAGAAGACACACACCTAGCCAGGAAAAACTAAACCAAACAGGAGGAGAAGACACACATCTAGCAAGGAAACACTAAACCAAAGAGGAGCAGAAGACACACACCTAGCCAGGAAACACTAAACCAAACAGGAGCAGAAGACACACACCTAGCCAGTAAACACTAAACCAAACAAGAGCAGAAGACACACACCTAGCCAGAAAACACTAAACCAAACAGGAGGAGAAAACACACACCTAGCCAGCAAACACTAAACCAAACAGGAGCAGAAGACTCACACCTAGCCAGGAAACACTAAACCAAACAGGAGGAGAAGACACACACCTAGCCAGGAAACACTAAACCAAACAGGAGCAGAAGACACACACCTAGCCAGGAAACACTAAACCAAACAGGAGGAGAAGACACACACCTAGCCAGGAAAAACTAAACCAAACAGGAGGAGAAGACACACATCTAGCAAGGAAACACTAAACCAAAGAGGAGCAGAAGACACACACCTAGCCAGGAAACACTAAACCAAACAGGAGCAGAAGACACACACCTAGCCAGGAAACACTAAACCAAACAGGAGGAGAAGACACACACCTAGCCAAGAAACACTAAACCAAACAGGAGGAGAAGACACACACCTAGCCAGGAAACACTAAACCAAACAGGAGCAGAAGACACACACCTAGCCAGGAAACACTAAACCAAACAGGAGGAGAAGACACACACCTAGCCAGGAAACACTAAACCAAACAGGAGGAGAAGACACACACCTAGCCAGGAAACACTAAACCAAACAGGAGGAGAAGACACACACCTAGCCAGGAAACACTAAACCAAACAGGAGGAGAAGACACACACCTAGCCAGGAAACACTAAACCAAACAGGAGCAGAAGACACACACCTAGCCAGGAAACACTAAACCAAACAGGAGGAGAAGACACACACCTAGCCAGGAAACACTAAACCAAACAGGAGGAGAAGACACACACCTAGCCAGGAAACACTAAACCAAACAGGAGCAGAAGACTAACACCTAGCCAGGAAACACTATACCAAACAGGAGCAAAAGACACACACCTAGCCAGGAAACACTGAACCGAACAGGAGCAGAAGACACACACCTAGCCAGGAAACACTAAACCAAACAGGAGCAGAAGACACACACCTAGCCAGGAAACACTAAACCAAACAGGAGCAGAAGACACACACCTAGCCAGGAAACACTAAACCAAACAGGAGGAGAAGATACACACCTAGCCAGGAAACACTAAACCAAACAGGAGCAGAAGACTCACACCTAGCCAGGAAACACTAAACCAAACAGGAGCAGAAGACACACACCTAGCCAGGAAACACTAAACCAAACAGGAGAAGAAGACACACACCTAGCCAGGAAACACTAAACCAAACAGGAGCAGAAGACACACACCTAGCCAGGGAACACTAAACCAAATAACAGGAGAAGACACACACCTAGCCAGGAAACACTAAACCAAACAGGAGCAGAAGACACACACCTAGCCAGGAAACACTAAACCAAACAGCAGGAGAAGACACACACCTAGCAAGGAAACACTAAACCAAACAGGAGCAGAAGACACACACCTAGCCAGGAAACACTAAACCAAACAGGAGAAGACACACACCTAGCCAGGAAACACTAAACCAAACAGGAGCAGAAGACACACACCTAGCCAGCAAACACTAAACCAAACAGGAGCAGAAGACACACACCTAGCCAGAAAACACTAAACCAAACAGGAGGAGAAAACACACACCTAGCCAGGAAACACTAAACCAAACAGGAGCAGAAGACTCACACCTAGCCAGGAAACACTAAACCAAACAGGAGGAGAAGACACACACCTAGCCAGGAAACACTAAACCAAACAGGAGCAGAAGACACACACCTAGCCAGGAAACACTAAACCAAACAGGAGGAGAAGACACACACATAGCCAGGAAACACTAAACCAAACAGGAGCAGAAGACACACACCTAGCCAGGAAACACTAAACCAAACAGGAGGAGAAGACACACACCTAGCCAGAAAACACTAAACCAAACAGGAGCAGAAGACACACACCCAGCCAGAAAACACTAAACCAAACAGGAGGAGAAAATACACACCTAGCCAGGAAACACTAAACCAAATAGGAGCAGAAGACTCACACCTAGCCAGGAAACACTAAACCAAACAGGAGGAGAAGACACACACCTAGCCAGGAAACACTAAACCAAACAGGAGCAGAAGACACACACCTAGCCAGGAAACACTAAACCAAACAGGAGGAGAAGACACACACCTAGCCAGGAAACACTAAACCAAACAGGAGCAGAAGACTCACACCTAGCCAGGAAACACTAAACCAAACAGGAGGAGAAGACACACACCTAGCCAGGAAACACTAAGCCAAACAGGAGCAGAAGACACACACCTAACCAGGAAACACTAAACCAAACAGGAGGAGAAGACACACACCTAGCCAGGAAACACTAAACCAAACAGGAGGAGAAGACACACACCTAGCCAGGAAACACTAAACCAAACAGGAGCAGAAGACTCACACCTAGCCAGGAAACACTAAACCAAACAGGAGGAGAAGACACACACCTAGCCAGGAAACACTAAACCAAACAGGAGGAGAAGACACACACCTAGCCAGGAAACACTAAACCAAACAGGAGCAGAAGACATACTCCTAGCCAGGAAACACTAAACCAAACAGGAGCAGAAGACACACACCTAGCCAGGAAACACTAAACCAAACAGGAGCAGAAGACACACACCTAGCCAGGAAACACTAAACCAAACAGGAGGAGAAGACACACACCTAGCCAGGAAACACTAAACCAAACAGGAGGAGAAGACACACACCTAGCCAGGAAACACTAAACCAAACAGGAAGAGAAGACACACATCTAGCCAGGAAACACTAAACTAAACAGGAGCAGAAGACACACACCTAGCCAGGAAACACTAAACCAAACAGGAGGAGAAGACACACACCTAGCCAGGAAAAACTAAACCAAACAGGAGGAGAAGACACACATCTAGCAAGGAAACACTAAACCAAAGAGGAGCAGAAGACACACACCTAGCCAGGAAACACTAAACCAAACAGGAGCAGAAGACACACACCTAGCCAGGAAACACTAAACCAAACAGGAGGAGAAGACACACACCTAGCCAAGAAACACTAAACCAAACAGGAGGAGAAGACACACACCTAGCCAAGAAACACTAAACCAAACAGGAGAAGACACACACCTAGCCAGGAAACACTAAACCAAACAGGAGCAGAAGACACACACCTAGCCAGGAAACACTAAACCAAACAAGAGCAGAAGACACACACCTAGCCAGAAAACACTAAACCAAACAGGAGGAGAAAACACACACCTAGCCAGCAAACACTAAACCAAACAGGAGCAGAAGACTCACACCTAGCCAGGAAACACTAAACCAAACAGGAGGAGAAGACACACACCTAGCCAGGAAACACTAAACCAAACAGGAGCAGAAGACACACACCTAGCCAGGAAACACTAAACCAAACAGGAGGAGAAGACACACACATAGCCAGGAAACACTAAACCAAACAGGAGCAGAAGACACACACCTAGCCAGGAAACACTAAACCAAACAGGAGGAGAAGACACACACCTAGCCAGAAAACACTAAACCAAACAGGAGCAGAAGACACACACCCAGCCAGAAAACACTAAACCAAACAGGAGGAGAAAACACACACCAAGCCAGGAAACACTAAACCAAACAGGAGCAGAAGACTCACACCTAGCCAGGAAACACTAAACCAAACAGGAGGAGAAGACACACACCTAGCCAGGAAACACTAAACCAAACAGGAGGAGAAGACACACACCTAGCCAGGAAACAATAAACCAAACAGGAGCAGAAGACTCACACCTAGCCAGGAAACACTAAACCAAACAGGAGCAAAAGACACACACCTAGCCAGGAAACACTGAACCGAACAGGAGCAGAAGACACACACCTAGCCAGGAAACACTAAACCAAACAGGAGCAGAAGACACACACCTAGCCAGGAAACACTAAACCAAACAGGAGCAGAAGACACACACCTAGCCAGGAAACACTAAACCAAACAGGAGGAGAAGACACACACCTAGCCAGGAAACACTAAACCAAACAGGAGCAGAAGACTCACACCTAGCCAGGAAACACCAAACCAAACAGGAGCAGAAGACACACACCTAGCCAGGAAACACTAAACCAAACAGGAGCAGAAGACACACACCTAGCCAGGAAACACTAAACCAAACAGGAGCAGAAGACACACACCTAGCCAGGGAACACTAAACCAAATAGGAGGAGAAGACACACACCTAACCAGGAAACACTAAACCAAACAGGAGGAGAAGACACACACCCAGCCAGGAAACACTAAACCAAACAGCAGGAGAAGACACACACCTAGCCAGGAAACACTAAACCAAACAGGAGCAGAAGACACACACCTAGCCAGGAAACACTAAACCAAACAGGAGGAGAAGACACACACCTAGCCAGGAAACACTAAACCAAACAGGAGAGACACACACCTAGCCAGGAAACACTAAACCAAACAGGAGCAGAAGACACACACCTAGCCAGGAAACACTAAACCAAACAGGAGTAGAAGACACACACCTAGCCAGAAAACACTAAACCAAACAGGAGGAGAAAACACACACCTAGCCAGGAAACACTAAACCAAACAGAAGCAGAAGACTCACACCTAGCCAGGAAACACTAAACCAAACAGGAGGAGAAGACACACACCTAGCCAGGAAACACTAAACCAAACAGGAGCAGAAGACACACACCTAGCCAGGAATCACTAAACCAAACAGGAGGAGAAGAAACACACATAGCCAGGAAACACTAAACCAAACAGGAGCATAAGACACACCTAGCCAGGAAACACTAAACCAAACAGGAGGAGAAGACACACACCTAGCCAGAAAACACTAAACCAAACAGGAGCAGAAGACACACACCCAGCCAGAAAACACTAAACCAAACAGGAGGAGAAAACACACACCTAGCCAGGAAACACTAAACCAAACAGGAGCAGAAGACTCACACCTAGCCAGGAAACACTAAACCAAACAGGAGGAGAAGACACACACCTAGCCAGGAAACACTAAACCAAACAGGAGCAGAAGACACACACCTAGCCAGGAAACACTAAACCAAACAGGAGGAGAAGACACACACCTAGCCAGGAAACACTAAACCAAACAGGAGCAGAAGACTCACACCTAGCCAGGAAACACTAAACCAAACAGGAGGAGAAGACACACACCTAGCCAGGAAACACTAAACCAAACAGGAGCAGAAGACACACACCTAGCCAGGAAACACTAAACCAAACAGGAGGAGAAGACACACACCTAGCCAGGAAACACTAAACCAAACAGGAGGAGAAGACACACACCTAGCCAGGAAACACTAAACCAAACAGGAGCAGAAGACTCACACCTAGCCAGGAAACACTAAACCAAACAGGAGGAGAAGACACACACCTAGCCAGGAAACACTAAACCAAACAGGAGCAGAAGACACACACCTAGCCAGGAAACACTAAACCAAACAGGAGGAGAAGACACACACCTAGCCAGGAAACACTAAACCAAACAGGAGCAAAAGACACACACCTAGCCAGGAAACACTAAACCAAACAGGAGCAGAAGATACACACCTAGCCAGGAAACACTAAACCAAACAGAAGCAGAAGACACACACCTAGCCAGGAAACACTAAACCAAACAGGAGGAGAAGACACACACCTAGCCAGGAAACACTAAACCAAACAGGAGCAGAAGACTCACACCTAGCCAGGAAACACTAAACCAAACAGGAGCAGCTGACACACACCTAACCAGGAAACACTAAACCAAACAGGAGCAGAAGACATACTCCTAGCCAGGAAACACTAAAGCAAACAGGAGCAGAAGACACACACCTAGCCAGGAAACACTAAACCAAACAGGAGCAGAAGACACACACCTAGCCAGGAAACACTAAACCAAACAGGAGCAGAAGACACACACCTAGCCAGAAAACACTAAACCAAACAGGAGGAGAAAACACACACCTAGCCAGGAAACACTAAACCAAACAGGAGCAGAAGACTCACACCTAGCCAGGAAACACTAAACCAAACAGGAGGAGAAGACACACACCTAGCCAGGAAACACTAAACCAAACAGGAGCAGAAGACACACACCTAGCCAGGAAACACTAAACCAAACAGGAGGAGAAGACACACACATAGCCAGGAAACACTAAACCAAACAGGAGCAGAAGACACACACCTAGCCAGGAAACACTAAACCAAAAAGGAGGAGAAGACACACACCTAGCCAGAAAACACTAAACCAAACAGGAGCAGAAGACACACACCCAGCCAGAAAACACTAAACCAAACAGGAAGAGAAAATACACACCTAGCCAGGAAACACTAAACCAAATAGGAGCAGAAGACTCACACCTAGCCAGGAAACACTAAACCAAACAGGAGGAGAAGACACACACCTAGCCAGGAAACACTAAACCAAACAGGAGCAGAAGACACACACCTAGCCAGGAAACACTAAACCAAACAGGAGGAGAAGACACACACCTAGCCAGGAAACACTAAACCAAACAGGAGCAGAAGACTCACACCTAGCCAGGAAACACTAAACCAAACAGGAGGAGAAGACACACACCTAGCCAGGAAACACTAAGCCAAACAGGAGCAGAAGACACACACCTAACCAGGAAACACTAAACCAAACAGGAGGAGAAGACACACACCTAGCCAGGAAACACTAAACCAAACAGGAGGAGAAGACACACACCTAGCCAGGAAACACTAAACCAAACAGGAGCAGAAGACTCACACCTAGCCAGGAAACACTAAACCAAACAGGAGGAGAAGACACACACCTAGCCAGGAAACACTAAACCAAACAGGAGGAGAAGACACACACCTAGCCAGGAAACACTAAACCAAACAGGAGCAGAAGACATACTCCTAGCCAGGAAACACTAAACCAAACAGGAGCAGAAGACACACACCTAGCCAGGAAACACTAAACCAAACAGGAGCAGAAGACACACACCTAGCCAGGAAACACTAAACCAAACAGGAGGAGAAGACACACACCTAGCCAGGAAACACTAAACCAAACAGGAGGAGAAGACACACACCTAGCCAGGAAACACTAAACCAAACAGGAAGAGAAGACACACATCTAGCCAGGAAACACTAAACTAAACAGGAGCAGAAGACACACACCTAGCCAGGAAACACTAAACCAAACAGGAGGAGAAGACACACACCTAGCCAGGAAAAACTAAACCAAACAGGAGGAGAAGACACACATCTAGCAAGGAAACACTAAACCAAAGAGGAGCAGAAGACACACACCTAGCCAGGAAACACTAAACCAAACAGGAGCAGAAGACACACACCTAGCCAGGAAACACTAAACCAAACAGGAGGAGAAGACACACACCTAGCCAAGAAACACTAAACCAAACAGGAGGAGAAGACACACACCTAGCCAGGAAACACTAAACCAAACAGGAGAAGACACACACCTAGCCAGGAAACACTAAACCAAACAGGAGCAGAAGACACACACCTAGCCAGGAAACACTAAACCAAACAAGAGCAGAAGACACACACCTAGCCAGAAAACACTAAACCAAACAGGAGGAGAAAACACACACCTAGCCAGCAAACACTAAACCAAACAAGAGCAGAAGACTCACACCTAGCCAGGAAACACTAAACCAAACAGGAGGAGAAGACACACACCTAGCCAGGAAACACTAAACCAAACAGGAGCAGAAGACACACACCTAGCCAGGAAACACTAAACCAAACAGGAGGAGAAGACACACACCTAGCCAGGAAACACTAAACCAAACAGGAGCAGAAGACTCACACCTAGCCAGGAAACACCAAACCAAACAGGAGCAGAAGACACACACCTAGCCAGGAAACACTAAACCAAACAGGAGCAGAAGACACACACCTAGCCAGGAAACACTAAACCAAACAGGAGCAGAAGACACACACCTAGCCAGGGAACACTAAACCAAATAGGAGGAGAAGACACACACCTAACCAGGAAACACTAAACCAAACAGGAGGAGAAGACACACACCCAGCCAGGAAACACTAAACCAAACAGCAGGAGAAGACACACACCTAGCCAGGAAACACTAAACCAAACAGGAGCAGAAGACACACACCTAGCCAGGAAACACTAAACCAAACAGGAGGAGAAGACACACACCTAGCCAGGAAACACTAAACCAAACAGGAGAAGACACACACCTAGCCAGGAAACACTAAACCAAACAGGAGCAGAAGACACACACCTAGCCAGGAAACACTAAACCAAACAGGAGCAGAAGACACACACCTAGCCAGAAAACACTAAACCAAACAGGAGGAGAAAACACACACCTAGCCAGGAAACACTAAACCAAACAGAAGCAGAAGACTCACACCTAGCCAGGAAACACTAAACCAAACAGGAGGAGAAGACACACACCTAGCCAGGAAACACTAAACCAAACAGGAGCAGAAGACACACACCTAGCCAGGAATCACTAAACCGAACAGGAGGAGAAGAAACACACATAGCCAGGAAACACTAAACCAAACAGGAGCACAAGACACACACCTAGCCAGGAAACACTAAACCAAACAGGAGGAGAAGACACACACCTAGCCAGAAAACACTAAACCAAACAGGAGCAGAAGACACACACCCAGCCAGAAAACACTAAACCAAACAGGAGGAGAAAACACACACCTAGTCAGAAAACACTAAACCAAACAGGAGCAGAAGACTCACACCTAGCCAGGAAACACTAAACCAAACAGGAGGAGAAGACACACACCTAGCCAGGAAACACTAAACCAAACAGGAGCAGAAGACACACACCTAGCCAGGAAACACTAAACCAAACAGGAGGAGAAGACACACACCTAGCCAGGAAACACTAAACCAAACAGGAGCAGAAGACTCACACCTAGCCAGGAAACACTAAACCAAACAGGAGGAGAAGACACACACCTAGCCAGGAAACACTAAACCAAACAGGAGCAGAAGACACACACCTAGCCAGGAAACACTAAACCAAACAGGAGGAGAAGACACACACCTAGCCAGGAAACACTAAACCAAACAGGAGGAGAAGACACACACCTAGCCAGGAAACACTAAACCAAACAGGAGCAGAAGACTCACACCTAGCCAGGAAACACTAAACCAAACAGGAGGAGAAGACACACACCTAGCCAGGAAACACTAAACCAAACAGGAGCAGAAGACACACACCTAGCCAGGAAACACTAAACCAAACAGGAGGAGAAGACACACACCTAGCCAGGAAACACTAAACCAAACAGGAGCAAAAGACACACACCTAGCCAGGAAACACTAAACCAAACAGGAGCAGAAGACACACACCTAGCCAGGAAACACTAAACCAAACAGGAGCAGAAGACACACACCTAGCCAGGAAACACTAAACCAAACAGGAGGAGAAGACACACACCTAGCCAGGAAACACTAAACCAAACAGGAGCAGAAGACTCACACCTAGCCAGGAAACACTAAACCAAACAGGAGCAGAAGACACACACCTAACCAGGAAACACTAAACCAAACAGGAGCAGAAGACATACTCCTAGCCAGGAAACACTAAAGCAAACAGGAGCAGAAGACACACACCTAGCCAGGAAACACTAAACCAAACAGGAGCAGAAGACACACACCTAGCCAGGAAACACTAAACCAAACAGGAGGAGAAGACACACACCTAGCCAGGAAACACTAAACCAAACAGGAGGAGAAGACACACACCTAGCCAGGAAACACTAAACCAAACAGGAAGAGAAGACACACATCTAGCCAGGAAACACTAAACTAAGCAGGAGCAGAAGACACACACCTAGCCAGGAAACACTAAACCAAACAGGAGGAGAAGACACACACCTAGCCAGGAAAAACTAAACCAAACAGGAGGAGAAGACACACATCTAGCCAGGAAACACTAAACCAAAGAGGAGCAGAAGACACACACCTAGCCAGGAAACACTAAACCAAACAGGGGCAGAAGACGCACACCTAGCCAGGAAACACTAAACCAAACAGGAGCAGAAGACACACACCTAGCCAGGAAACACTAAACCATACAGGAGGAGAAGATACACACCTAGCCAGGAAACACTAAAACAAACAGGAGCAGAAGACACACACCTAGCCAGGAAACACTAAACTAAACAGGAGCAGAAGACACACACCTAGCCAGGAAACACTAAACGAAACAGGAAGAGAAGACACACATCTAGCCAGGAAACACTAAACCAAACAGGAAGAGAAGACACACATCTAGCCAGGAAACACTAAACCAAACAGGAGCAGAAGACACACACCTAGCCAGGAAACACTAAACCAAACAGGAAGAGAAGACACACATCTAGCCAGGAAACACTAAACCAGACAGGAAGAGAAGACACACATCTAGCCAGGAAACACTAAACCAAAGAGGAGCAGAAGACACACACCTAGCCAGGAAACACTAAACCAAACAGGGGCAGAAGACGCACACCTAGCCAGGAAACACTAAACCAAACAGGAGCAGAAGACACACACCTAGCCAGGAAACACTAAACCAAACAGGAGCAGAAGACACACACCTAGCCAGGAAACACTAAACCATACAGGAGGAGAAGATACACACCTAGCCAGGAAACACTAAAACAAACAGGAGCAGAAGACACACACCTAGCCAGGAAACACTAAACCAAACAGGAGCAGAAGACACACACCTAGCCAGGAAACACTAAACCAAACAGGAGCAGAAGACACACCTAGCCAGGAAACACTAAACCAAACAGGAGGAAAAGACACACACCTAGCCAGCAAACACTAAACCAAACAGGAGCAGAAGACACACACCTAGCCAGGAAACACTAAACCAAACAGGAAGAGAAGACACACACCTAGCCAGGAAACACTAAACCAAACAGGAGCAGAAGACACACACCTAGCCAGCAAACACTAAAAAAAACAGGAGCAGAAGACACACACCTAGCCAGGAAACACTAAACCAAACAGGAGCAGAAGACACACCTAGCCAGGAAACACTAAACCAAACAGGAGCAGAAGACACACCTAGCCAGGAAACACTAAACCAAACAGGAGGAGAAGACACACACCTAGCCAGGAAACACTAAACCAAACAGGAGCAGAAGACACACACCTAGCCAGGAAACACTAAACCAAACAGGAGCAGAAGACACACACCTAGCCAGGAAACACTAAACCAAACAGGAGGAGAAGACACACACCTAGCCAGGAAACACTAAACCAAACAGGAGCAGAAGACACACACCTAGCCAGGAAACACTAAACCAAACAGGAGCAGAAGACACACACCTAGCCAGGAAACACTAAACCAAACAGGAGGAGGAGACACCACCTAGCCAGGAAACACTAAACCATATAAGAGCAGAAGACACACACCTAGCCAGGAAACACTAAACCATACAGGAGGAGAAGACACACACCTACCCAGGAAACACTAAACCAAACAGGAGCAGAAGACATACTCCTAGCCAGGAAACACTATACCAAACAGGAGCAGAAGACACACAACTAGCCAGGAAACACTAAACCAAACAGGAGCAGAAGACTCACACCTAGCCAGGAAACACTAAACCAAACAGGAGCAGCAGACACACACCTAGCCAGGAAACACTAAACCAAACAGGAGCAGAAGACATACTCCTAGCCAGGAAACACTATACCAAACAGGAGCAGAAGACACACACCTAGCCAGGAAACACTAAACCAAACAGGAGCAGAAGACACACACCTAGCCAGGAAACACTAAACCAAACAGGAGGAGAAGACACACACCTAGCCAGGAAACACTAAACCAAACAGGAGGAGAAGACACACATCTAGCCAGGAAACACTAAACCAAAGAGGAGCAGAAGACACACACCTAGCCAGGAAACACTAAACCAAACAGGGGCAGAAGACGCACACCTAGCCAGGAAACACTAAACCAAACAGGAGCAGAAGACACACACCTAGCCAGGAAACACTAAACCAAACAGGAGCAGAAGACACACACCTAGCCAGGAAACACTAAACCAAACAGGAGGAGAAGACACACACCTAGCCAAGAAACACTAAACCAAACAGGAGGAGAAGACACACACCTAGCCAGGAAACACTAAACCAAACAGGAGAAGACACACACCTAGCCAGGAAACACTAAACCAAACAGGAGCAGAAGACACACACCTAGCCAGGAAACACTAAACCAAACAAGAGCAGAAGACACACACCTAGCCAGAAAACACTAAACCAAACGGGAGGAGAAAACACACACCTAAACAGCAAACACTAAACCAAACAGGAGCAGAAGACTCACACCTAGCCAGGAAACACTAAACCAAACAGGAGGAGAAGACACACACCTAGCCAGGAAACACTAAACCAAACAGGAGCAGAAGACACACACCTAGCCAGGAAACACTAAACCAAACAGGAGGAGAAGACACACACATAGCCAGGAAACACTAAACCAAACAGGAGCAGAAGACACACACCTAGCCAGGAAACACTAAACCAAACAGGAGGAGAAGACACACACCTAGCCAGAAAACACTAAACCAAACAGGAGCAGAAGACACACACCCAGCCAGAAAACACTAAACCAAACAGGAGGAGAAAACACACACCTAGCCAGGAAACACTAAACCAAACAGGAGCAGAAGACTCACACCTAGCCAGGAAACACTAAACCAAACAGGAGGAGAAGACACACACCTAGCCAGGAAACACTAAACCAAACAGGAGGAGAAGACACACACCTAGCCAGGAAACACTAAACCAAACAGGAGCAGAAGACTCACACCTAGCCAGGAAACACTAAACCAAACAGGAGCAAAAGACACACACCTAGCCAGGAAACACTGAACCGAACAGGAGCAGAAGACACACACCTAGCCAGGAAACACTAAACCAAACAGGAGCAGAAGACACACACCTAGCCAGGAAACACTAAACCAAACAGGAGCAGAAGACACACACCTAGCCAGGAAACACTAAACCAAACAGGAGGAGAAGACACACACCTAGCCAGGAAACACTAAACCAAACAGGAGCAGAAGACTCACACCTAGCCAGGAAATACCAAACCAAACAGGAGCAGAAGACACACACCTAGCCAGGAAACACTAAACCAAACAGGAGCAGAAGACACACACCTAGCCAGGAAACACTAAACCAAACAGGAGCAGAAGACACACACCTAGCCAGGGAACACTAAACCAAATAGGAGGAGAAGACACACACCTAGCCAGGAAACACTAAACCAAACAGGAGGAGAAGACACACACCCAGCCAGGAAACACTAAACCAAACAGCAGGAGAAGACACACACCTAGCCAGGAAACACTAAACCAAACAGGAGCAGAAGACACACACCTAGCCAGGAAACACTAAACCAAACAGGAGGAGAAGACACACACCTAGCCAGGAAACACTAAACCAAACAGGAGAAGACACACACCTAGCCAGGAAACACTAAACCAAACAGGAGCAGAAGACACACACCTAGCCAGGAAACACTAAACCAAACAGGAGCAGAAGACACACACCTAGCCAGAAAACACTAAACCAAACAGGAGGAGAAAACACACACCTAGCCAGGAAACACTAAACCAAACAGAAGCAGAAGACTCACACCTAGCCAGGAAACACTAAACCAAACAGGAGGAGAAGACACACACCTAGCCAGGAAACACTAAACCAAACAGGAGCAGAAGACACACACCTAGCCAGGAAACACTAAACGAAACAGGAAGAGAAGACACACATCTAGCCAGGAAACACTAAACCAAACAGGAAGAGAAGACACACATCTAGCCAGGAAACACTAAACCAAACAGGAGCAGAAGACACACACCTAGCCAGGAAACACTAAACCAAACAGGAAGAGAAGACACACATCTAGCCAGGAAACAATAAACCAGACAGGAAGAGAAGACACACATCTAGCCAGGAAACACTAAACCAAAGAGGAGCAGAAGACACACACCTAGCCAGGAAACACTAAACCAAACAGGGGCAGAAAACGCACACCTAGCCAGGAAACACTAAACCAAACAGGAGCAGAAGACACACACCTAGCCAGGAAACACTAAACCAAACAGGAGCAGAAGACACACACCTAGCCAGGAAACACTAAACCATACAGGAGGAGAAGATACACACCTAGCCAGGAAACACTAAAACAAACAGGAGCAGAAGACACACACCTAGCCAGGAAACACTAAACCAAACAGGAGCAGAAGACACACACCTAGCCAGGAAACACTAAACCAAACAGGAGCAGAAGACACACCTAGCCAGGAAACACTAAACCAAACAGGAGGAGAAGACACACACCTAGCCAGCAAACACTAAACCAAACAGGAGCAGAAGACACACACCTAGCCAGGAAACACTAAACCAAACAGGAAGAGAAGACACACACCTAGCCAGGAAACACTAAACCAAACAGGAGCAGAAGACACACACCTAGCCAGCAAACACTAAAAAAAACAGGAGCAGAAGACACACACCTAGCCAGGAAACACTAAACCAAACAGGAGCAGAAGACACACCTAGCCAGGAAACACTAAACCAAACAGGAGGAGAAGACACACACCTAGCCAGGAAACACTAAACCAAACAGGAGCAGAAGACACACACCTAGCCAGGAAACACTAAACCAAACAGGAGCAGAAGACACACACCTAGCCAGGAAACACTAAACCAAACAGGAGGAGAAGACACACACCTAGCCAGGAAACACTAAACCAAACAGGAGCAGAAGACACACAACTAGCCAGGAAACACTAAACCAAACAGGAGCAGAAGACACACACCTAGCCAGGAAACACTAAACCAAACAGGAGGAGGAGACACCACCTAGCCAGGAAACACTAAACCATATAAGAGCAGAAGACACACACCTAGCCAGGAAACACTAAACCATACAGGAGGAGAAGACACACACCTACCCAGGAAACACTAAACCAAACAGGAGCAGAAGACATACTCCTAGCCAGGAAACACTATACCAAACAGGAGCAGAAGACACACAACTAGCCAGGAAACTCTAAACCAAACAGGAGCAGAAGACTCACACCTAGCCAGGAAACACTAAACCAAACAGGAGCAGCAGACACACACCTAGCCAGGAAACACTAAACCAAACAGGAGCAGAAGACATACTCCTAGCCAGGAAACACTATACCAAACAGGAGCAGAAGACACACACCTAGCCAGGAAACACTAAACCAAACAGGAGCAGAAGACACACACCTAGCCAGGAAACACTAAACCAAACAGGAGGAGAAGACACACACCTAGCCAGGAAACACTAAACCAAACAGGAGGAGAAGACACACATCTAGCCAGGAAACACTAAACCAAAGAGGAGCAGAAGACACACACCTAGCCAAGAAACACTAAACCAAACAGGGGCAGAAGACGCACACCTAGCCAGGAAACACTAAACCAAACAGGAGCAGAAGACACACACCTAGCCAGGAAACACTAAACCAAACAGGAGCAGAAGACACACACCAAGCCAGGAAACACTAAACCAAACAGGAGGAGAAGACACACACCTAGCCAAGAAACACTAAACCAAACAGGAGGAGAAGACACACACCTAGCCAGGAAACACTAAACCAAACAGGAGAAGACACACACCTAGCCAGGAAACACTAAACCAAACAGGAGCAGAAGACACACACCTAGCCAGGAAACACTAAACCAAACAAGAGCAGAAGACACACACCTAGCCAGAAAACACTAAACCAAACGGGAGGAGAAAACACACACCTAGCCAGCAAACACTAAACCAAACAGGAGCAGAAGACTCACACCTAGCCAGGAAACACTAAACCAAACAGGAGGAGAAGACACACACCTAGCCAGGAAACACTAAACCAAACAGGAGCAGAAGACATACTCCTAGCCAGGAAACACTAAAGCAAACAGGAGCAGAAGACACACACCTAGCCAGGAAACACTAAACCAAACAGGAGCAGAAGACACACACCTAGCCAGGAAACACTAAACCAAACAGGAGGAGAAGACACACACATAGCCAGGAAACACTAAACCAAACAGGAGCAGAAGACACACACCTAGCCAGGAAACACTAAACCAAACAGGAGGAGAAGACACACACCTAGCCAGAAAACACTAAACCAAACAGGAGCAGAAGACACACACCCAGCCAGAAAACACTAAACCAAACAGGAGGAGAAAACACACACCTAGCCAGGAAACACTAAACCAAACAGGAGCAGAAGACTCACACCTAGCCAGGAAACACTAAACCAAACAGGAGGAGAAGACACACACCTAGCCAGGAAACACTAAACCAAACAGGAGGAGAAGACACACACCTAGCCAGGAAACACTAAACCAAACAGGAGCAGAAGACTCACACCTAGCCAGGAAACACTAAACCAAACAGGAGCAAAAGACACACACCTAGCCAGGAAACACTGAACCGAACAGGAGCAGAAGACACACACCTAGCCAGGAAACACTAAACCAAACAGGAGCAGAAGACACACACCTAGCCAGGAAACACTAAACCAAACAGGAGCAGAAGACACACACCTAGCCAGGAAACACTAAACCAAACAGGAGGAGAAGACACACACCTAGCCAGGAAACACTAAACCAAACAGGAGCAGAAGACTCACACCTAGCCAGGAAATACCAAACCAAACAGGAGCAGAAGACACACACCTAGCCAGGAAACACTAAACCAAACAGGAGCAGAAGACACACACCTAGCCAGGAAACACTAAACCAAACAGGAGCAGAAGACACACACCTAGCCAGGGAACACTAAACCAAATAGGAGGAGAAGACACACACCTAGCCAGGAAACACTAAACCAAACAGGAGGAGAAGACACACACCCAGCCAGGAAACACTAAACCAAACAGCAGGAGAAGACACACACCTAGCCAGGAAACACTAAACCAAACAGGAGCAGAAGACACACACCTAGCCAGGAAACACTAAACCAAACAGGAGGAGAAGACACACACCTAGCCAGGAAACACTAAACCAAACAGGAGAAGACACACACCTAGCCAGGAAACACTAAACCAAACAGGAGCAGAAGACACACACCTAGCCAGGAAACACTAAACCAAACAGGAGCAGAAGACACACACCTAGCCAGAAAACACTAAACCAAACAGGAGGAGAAAACACACACCTAGCCAGGAAACACTAAACCAAACAGAAGCAGAAGACTCACACCTAGCCAGGAAACACTAAACCAAACAGGAGGAGAAGACACACACCTAGCCAGGAAACACTAAACCAAACAGGAGCAGAAGACACACACCTAGCCAGGAAACACTAAACGAAACAGGAAGAGAAGACACACATCTAGCCAGGAAACACTAAACCAAACAGGAAGAGAAGACACACATCTAGCCAGGAAACACTAAACCAAACAGGAGCAGAAGACACACACCTAGCCAGGAAACACTAAACCAAACAGGAAGAGAAGACACACATCTAGCCAGGAAACAATAAACCAGACAGGAAGAGAAGACACACATCTAGCCAGGAAACACTAAACCAAAGAGGAGCAGAAGACACACACCTAGCCAGGAAACACTAAACCAAACAGGGGCAGAAAACGCACACCTAGCCAGGAAACACTAAACCAAACAGGAGCAGAAGACACACACCTAGCCAGGAAACACTAAACCAAACAGGAGCAGAAGACACACACCTAGCCAGGAAACACTAAACCATACAGGAGGAGAAGATACACACCTAGCCAGGAAACACTAAAACAAACAGGAGCAGAAGACACACACCTAGCCAGGAAACACTAAACCAAACAGGAGCAGAAGACACACACCTAGCCAGGAAACACTAAACCAAACAGGAGCAGAAGACACACCTAGCCAGGAAACACTAAACCAAACAGGAGGAGAAGACACACACCTAGCCAGCAAACACTAAACCAAACAGGAGCAGAAGACACACACCTAGCCAGGAAACACTAAACCAAACAGGAAGAGAAGACACACACCTAGCCAGGAAACACTAAACCAAACAGGAGCAGAAGACACACACCTAGCCAGCAAACACTAAAAAAAACAGGAGCAGAAGACACACACCTAGCCAGGAAACACTAAACCAAACAGGAGCAGAAGACACACCTAGCCAGGAAACACTAAACCAAACAGGAGGAGAAGACACACACCTAGCCAGGAAACACTAAACCAAACAGGAGCAGAAGACACACACCTAGCCAGGAAACACTAAACCAAACAGGAGCAGAAGACACACACCTAGCCAGGAAACACTAAACCAAACAGGAGGAGAAGACACACACCTAGCCAGGAAACACTAAACCAAACAGGAGCAGAAGACACACAACTAGCCAGGAAACACTAAACCAAACAGGAGCAGAAGACACACACCTAGCCAGGAAACACTAAACCAAACAGGAGGAGGAGACACCACCTAGCCAGGAAACACTAAACCATATAAGAGCAGAAGACACACACCTAGCCAGGAAACACTAAACCATACAGGAGGAGAAGACACACACCTACCCAGGAAACACTAAACCAAACAGGAGCAGAAGACATACTCCTAGCCAGGAAACACTATACCAAACAGGAGCAGAAGACACACAACTAGCCAGGAAACTCTAAACCAAACAGGAGCAGAAGACTCACACCTAGCCAGGAAACACTAAACCAAACAGGAGCAGAAGACATACTCCTAGCCAGGAAACACTATACCAAACAGGAGCAGAAGACACACACCTAGCCAGGAAACACTAAACCAAACAGGAGCAGAAGACACACACCTAGCCAGGAAACACTAAACCAAACAGGAGGAGAAGACACACACCTAGCCAGGAAACACTAAACCAAACAGGAGGAGAAGACACACATCTAGCCAGGAAACACTAAACCAAAGAGGAGCAGAAGACACACACCTAGCCAAGAAACACTAAACCAAACAGGGGCAGAAGACGCACACCTAGCCAGGAAACACTAAACCAAACAGGAGCAGAAGACACACACCTAGCCAGGAAACACTAAACCAAACAGGAGCAGAAGACACACACCAAGCCAGGAAACACTAAACCAAACAGGAGGAGAAGACACACACCTAGCCAAGAAACACTAAACCAAACAGGAGGAGAAGACACACACCTAGCCAGGAAACACTAAACCAAACAGGAGAAGACACACACCTAGCCAGGAAACACTAAACCAAACAGGAGCAGAAGACACACACCTAGCCAGGAAACACTAAACCAAACAAGAGCAGAAGACACACACCTAGCCAGAAAACACTAAACCAAACGGGAGGAGAAAACACACACCTAGCCAGCAAACACTAAACCAAACAGGAGCAGAAGACTCACACCTAGCCAGGAAACACTAAACCAAACAGGAGGAGAAGACACACACCTAGCCAGGAAACACTAAACCAAACAGGAGCAGAAGACATACTCCTAGCCAGGAAACACTAAAGCAAACAGGAGCAGAAGACACACACCTAGCCAGGAAACACTAAACCAAACAGGAGCAGAAGACACACACCTAGCCAGGAAACACTAAACCAAACAGGAGGAGAAGACACACACCTAGCCAGGAAACACTAAACCAAACAGGAGGAGAAGACACACACCTAGCCAGGAAACACTAAACCAAACAGGAAGAGAAGACACACATCTAGCCAGGAAACACTAAACTAAACAGGAGCAGAAGACACACACCTAGCCAGGAAACACTAAACCAAACAGGAGGAGAAGACACACACCTAGCCAGGAAAAACTAAACCAAAGAGGAGGAGAAGACACACATCTAGCCAGGAAACACTAAACCAAAGAGGAGCAGAAGACACACACCTAGCCAGGAAACACTAAACCAAACAGGGGCAGAAGACGCACACCTAGCCAGGAAACACTAAACCAAACAGGAGCAGAAGACACACACCTAGCCAGGAAACACTAAACCATACAGGAGGAGAAGATAGACACCTAGCCAGGAAACACTAAAACAAACAGGAGCAGAAGACACACACCTAGCCAGGAAACACTAAACCAAACAGGAGCAGAAGACACACACCTAGCCAGGAAACACTAAACGAAACAGGAAGAGAAGACACACATCTAGCCAGGAAACACTAAACCAAACAGGAAGAGAAGACACACATCTAGCCAGGAAACACTAAACCAAACAGGAGCAGAAGACACACACCTAGCCAGGAAACACTAAACCAAACAGGAAGAGAAGACACACATCTAGCCAGGAAACACTAAACCAGACAGGAAGAGAAGACACACATCTAGCCAGGAAACACTAAACCAAAGAGGAGCAGAAGACACACACCTAGCCAGGAAACACTAAACCAAACAGGGGCAGAAGACGCACACCTAGCCAGGAAACACTAAACCAAACAGGAGCAGAAGACACACACCTAGCCAGGAAACACTAAACCAAACAGGAGCAGAAGACACACACCTAGCCAGGAAACACTAAACCATACAGGAGGAGAAGATACACACCTAGCCAGGAAACACTAAAACAAACAGGAGCAGAAGACACACACCTAGCCAGGAAACACTAAACCAAACAGGAGCAGAAGACACACACCTAGCCAGGAAACACTAAACCAAACAGGAGCAGAAGACACACCTAGCCAGGAAACACTAAACCAAACAGGAGGAGAAGACACACACCTAGCCAGCAAACACTAAACCAAACAGGAGCAGAAGACACACACCTAGCCAGGAAACACTAAACCAAACAGGAAGAGAAGACACACACCTAGCCAGGAAACAGTAAACCAAACAGGAGCAGAAGACACACACCTAGCCAGCAAACACTAAAAAAAACAGGAGCAGAAGACACACACCTAGCCAGGAAACACTAAACCAAACAGGAGCAGAAGACACACCTAGCCAGGAAACACTAAACCAAACAGGAGGAGAAGACACACACCTAGCCAGGAAACACTAAACCAAACAGGAGCAGAAGACACACACCTAGCCAGGAAACACTAAACCAAACAGGAGCAGAAGACACACACCTAGCCAGGAAACACTAAACCAAACAGGAGGAGAAGACACACACCTAGCCAGGAAACACTAAACCAAACAGGAGCAGAAGACACACACCTAGCCAGGAAACACTAAACCAAACAGGAGCAGAAGACACACACCTAGCCAGGAAACACTAAACCAAACAGGAGGAGGAGACACCACCTAGCCAGAAAACACTATACCATATAAGAGCAGAAGACACACACCTAGCCAGGAAACACTAAACCATACAGGAGGAGAAGACACACACCTACCCAGGAAACACTAAACCAAACAGGAGCAGAAGACATACTCCTAGCCAGGAAACACTATACCAAACAGGAGCAGAAGACACACAACTAGCCAGGAAACACTAAACCAAACAGGAGCAGAAGACTCACACCTAGCCAGGAAACACTAAACCAAACAGGAGCAGCAGACACACACCTAGCCAGGAAACACTAAACCAAACAGGAGCAGAAGACATACTCCTAGCCAGGAAACACTATACCAAACAGGAGAAGAAGACACACACCTAGCCAGGAAACACTAAACCAAACAGGAGCAGAAGACACACACCTAGCCAGGAAACACTAAACCAAACAGGAGGAGAAGACACACACCTAGCCAGGAAACACTAAACCAAACAGGAGGAGAAGACACACATCTAGCCAGGAAACACTAAACCAAAGAGGAGCAGAAGACACACACCTAGCCAGGAAACACTAAACCAAACAAGGGCAGAAGACGCACACCTAGCCAGGAAACACTAAACCAAACAGGAGCAGAAGACACACACCTAGCCAGGAAACACTAAACCAAACAGGAGCAGAAGACACACACCTAGCCAGGAAACACTAAACCATACAGGAGGAGAAGATACACACCTAGCCAGGAAACACTAAAACAAACAGGAGCAGAAGACACACCTAGCCAGGAAACACTAAACCAAACAGGAAGAGAAGACACACATCTAGCCAGGAAACACTAAACCAAACAGGAAGAGAAGACACACATCTAGCCAGGAAACACTAAACCAAACAGGAGCAGAAGACACACACCTAGCCAGGAAACACTAAACCATACAGGAGGAGAAGACACACACCTAGCCAGGAAACACTAAACCAAACAGGAGCAGAAGACACACCTAGCCAGGAAACACTAAACCAAACAGGAGGAGAAGACACACACCTAGCCAGGAAACACTAAACCAAACAGGAGCAGAAGACACACACCTAGCCAGGAAACACTAAACCAAACAGGAGGAGAAGACACACACCTAGCCAGGAAACACTAAACCAAACAGGAGGAGAAGACACACACCTAGCCAGGAAACACTAAACCAAACAGGAGCAGAAGACACACACCTAGCCAGGAAACACTAAACCAAACAGGAGCAGAAGACACACACCAAGCCAGGAAACACTAAACCAAACAGGAGGAGGAGACACCACCTAGCCAGGAAACACTAAACCATATAAGAGCAGAAGACACACACCTAGCCAGGAAACACTAAACCATACAGGAGGAGAAGACACACACCTACCCAGGAAACACTAAACCAAACAGGAGCAGAAGACACATACCTAGCCAGGAAACACTAAACCAAACAGGAGAAGAAGACACACAACTAGCCAGGAAACACTAAACCAAACAGGAGCAGAAGACTCACACCTAGCCAGAAAACACTAAACCAAACAGGAGCAGCAGACACACACCTAGCCAGGAAACACTAAACCAAACAGGAGCAGAAGACATACTCCTAGCCAGGAAACACTAAACCAAACAGGAGCAGAAGACACACACCTAGCCAGGAAACACTAAACCAAACAGGAGCAGAAGACACACACCTAGCCAGGAAACACTAAACCAAACAGGAGGAGAAGACACACACCTAGCCAGGAAACACTAAACCAAACAGGAGGAGAAGACACACATCTAGCCAGGAAACACTAAACCAAAGAGGAGCAGAAGACACACCTAGCCAGGAAACACTAAACCAAACAGGAGCAGAAGACGCACACCTAGCCAGGAAACACTAAACCAAACAGGAGGAGAAGACACACACCTAGCCAGGAAACACTAAACCAAACAGGAGGAGAAGACACACACCTAGCCAGGAAACACTAAACCAAACAGGAAGAGAAGACACACATCTAGCCAGGAAACACTAAACTAAACAGGAGCAGAAGACACACACCTAGCCAGGAAACACTAAACCAAACAGGAGGAGAAGACACACACCTAGCCAGGAAAAACTAAACCAAACAGGAGGAGAAGACACACATCTAGCCAGGAAACACTAAACCAAAGAGGAGCAGAAGACACACACCTAGCCAGGAAACACTAAACCAAACAGGGGCAGAAGACGCACACCTAGCCAGGAAACACTAAACCAAACAGGAGCAGAAGACACACACCTAGCCAGGAAACACTAAACCATACAGGAGGAGAAGATACACACCTAGCCAGGAAACACTAAAACAAACAGGAGCAGAAGACACACACCTAGCCAGGAAACACTAAACCAAACAGGAGCAGAAGACACACACCTAGCCAGGAAACACTAAACGAAACAGGAAGAGAAGACACACATCTAGCCAGGAAACACTAAACCAAACAGGAAGAGAAGACACACATCTAGCCAGGAAACACTAAACCAAACAGGAAGAGAAGACACACATCTAGCCAGGAAACACTAAACCAGACAGGAAGAGAAGACACACATCTAGCCAGGAAACACTAAACCAAAGAGGAGCAGAAGACACACACCTAGCCAGGAAACACTAAACCAAACAGGGGCAGAAGACGCACACCTAGCCAGGAAACACTAAACCAAACAGGAGCAGAAGACACACACCTAGCCAGGAAACACTAAACCAAACAGGAGCAGAAGACACACACCTAGCCAGGAAACACTAAACCATACAGGAGGAGAAGATACACACCTAGCCAGGAAACACTAAAACAAACAGGAGCAGAAGACACACACCTAGCCAGGAAACACTAAACCAAACAGGAGCAGAAGACACACACCTAGCCAGGAAACACTAAACCAAACAGGAGCAGAAGACACACCTAGCCAGGAAACACTAAACCAAACAGGAGGAGAAGACACACACCTAGCCAGCAAACACTAAACCAAACAGGAGCAGAAGACACACACCTAGCCAGGAAACACTAAACCAAACAGGAAGAGAAGACACACACCTAGCCAGGAAACACTAAACCAAACAGGAGCAGAAGACACACACCTAGCCAGCAAACACTAAGAAAAACAGGAGCAGAAGACACACACCTAGCCAGGAAACACTAAACCAAACAGGAGCAGAAGACACACCTAGCCAGGAAACACTAAACCAAACAGGAGGAGAAGACACACACCTAGCCAGGAAACACTAAACCAAACAGGAGCAGAAGACACACACCTAGCCAGGAAACACTAAACCAAACAGGAGCAGAAGACACACACCTAGCCAGGAAACACTAAACCAAACAGGAGGAGAAGACACACACCTAGCCAGGAAACACTAAACCAAACAGGAGCAGAAGACACACACCTAGCCAGGAAACACTAAACCAAACAGGAGCAGAAGACACACACCTAGCCAGGAAACACTAAACCAAACAGGAGGAGGAGACACCACCTAGCCAGAAAACACTATACCATATAAGAGCAGAAGACACACACCTAGCCAGGAAACACTAAACCATACAGGAGGAGAAGACACACACCTACCCAGGAAACACTAAACCAAACAGGAGCAGAAGACATACTCCTAGCCAGGAAACACTATACCAAACAGGAGCAGAAGACACACAACTAGCCAGGAAACACTAAACCAAACAGGAGCAGAAGACTCACACCTAGCCAGGAAACACTAAACCAAACAGGAGCAGCAGACACACACCTAGCCAGGAAACACTAAACCAAACAGGAGCAGAAGACATACTCCTAGCCAGGAAACACTATACCAAACAGGAGAAGAAGACACACACCTAGCCAGGAAACACTAAACCAAACAGGAGCAGAAGACACACACCTAGCCAGGAAACACTAAACCAAACAGGAGCAGAAGACACACACCTAGCCAGGAAACACTAAACCATACAGGAGGAGAAGACACACACCTAGCCAGGAAACACTAAACCAAACAGGAGCAGAAGACACACCTAGCCAGGAAACACTAAACCAAACAGGAGGAGAAGACACACACCTAGCCAGGAAACACTAAACCAAACAGGAGCAGAAGACACACACCTAGCCAGGAAACACTAAACCAAACAGGAGGAGAAGACACACACCTAGCCAGGAAACACTAAACCAAACAGGAGGAGAAGACACACACCTAGCCAGGAAACACTAAACCAAACAGGAGCAGAAGACACACACCTAGCCAGGAAACACTAAACCAAACAGGAGCAGAAGACACACACCAAGCCAGGAAACACTAAACCAAACAGGAGGAGGAGACTCCACCTAGCCAGGAAACACTAAACCATATAAGAGCAGAAGACACACACCTAGCCAGGAAACACTAAACCATACAGGAGGAGAAGACACACACCTACCCAGGAAACACTAAACCAAACAGGAGCAGAAGACACATACCTAGCCAGGAAACACTAAACCAAACAGGAGAAGAAGACACACAACTAGCCAGGAAACACTAAACCAAACAGGAGCAGAAGACTCACACCTAGCCAGAAAACACTAAACCAAACAGGAGCAGCAGACACACACCTAGCCAGGAAACACTAAACCAAACAGGAGCAGAAGACATACTCCTAGCCAGGAAACACTAAACCAAACAGGAGCAGAAGACACACACCTAGCCAGGAAACACTAAACCAAACAGGAGCAGAAGACACACACCTAGCCAGGAAACACTAAACCAAACAGGAGGAGAAGACACACACCTAGCCAGGAAACACTAAACCAAACAGGAGGAGAAGACACACATCTAGCCAGGAAACACTAAACCAAAGAGGAGCAGAAGACACACACCTAGCCAGGAAACACTAAACCAAACAGGGGCAGAAGACGCACACCTAGCCAGGAAACACTAAACCAAACAGGAGCAGAAGACACACACCTAGCCAGGAAACACTAAACCAAACAGGAGCAGAAGACACACACCTAGCCAGGAAACACTAAACCATACAGGAGGAGAAGATACACACCTAGCCAGGAAACACTAAAACAAACAGGAGCAGAAGACACACCTAGCCAGGAAACACTAAACCAAACAGGAGCAGAAGACGCACACCTAGCCAGGAAACACTAAACCAAACAGGAGGAGAAGATACACACCTAGCCAGGAAACACTAAACCAAACAGGAGGAGAAGACACACACCTAGCCAGGAAACACTAAACCAAACAGGAAGAGAAGACACACATCTAGCCAGGAAACACTAAACTAAACAGGAGCAGAAGACACACACCTAGCCAGGAAACACTAAACCAAACAGGAGGAGAAGACACACACCTAGCCAGGAAAAACTAAACCAAACAGGAGGAGAAGACACACATCTAGCCAGGAAACACTAAACCAAAGAGGAGCAGAAGACACACACCTAGCCAGGAAACACTAAACCAAACAGGGGCAGAAGACGCACACCTAGCCAGGAAACACTAAACCAAACAGGAGCAGAAGACACACACCTAGCCAGGAAACACTAAACCATACAGGAGGAGAAGATACACACCTAGCCAGGAAACACTAAAACAAACAGGAGCAGAAGACACACACCTAGCCAGGAAACACTAAACCAAACAGGAGCAGAAGACACACACCTAGCCAGGAAACACTAAACGAAACAGGAAGAGAAGACACACATCTAGCCAGGAAACACTAAACCAAACAGGAAGAGAAGACACACATCTAGCCAGGAAACACTAAACCAAAGAGGAAGAGAAGACACACATCTAGCCAGGAAACACTAAACCAGACAGGAAGAGAAGACACACATCTAGCCAGGAAACACTAAACCAAAGAGGAGCAGAAGACACACACCTAGCCAGGAAACACTAAACCAAACAGGGGCAGAAGACGCACACCTAGCCAGGAAACACTAAACCAAACAGGAGCAGAAGACACACACCTAGCCAGGAAACACTAAACCAAACAGGAGCAGAAGACACACACCTAGCCAGGAAACACTAAACCATACAGGAGGAGAAGATACACACCTAGCCAGGAAACACTAAAACAAACAGGAGCAGAAGACACACACCTAGCCAGGAAACACTAAACCAAACAGGAGCAGAAGACACACACCTAGCCAGGAAACACTAAACCAAACAGGAGCAGAAGACACACCTAGCCAGGAAACACTAAACCAAACAGGAGGAGAAGACACACACCTAGCCAGCAAACACTAAACCAAACAGGAGGAGAAGACACACACCTAGCCAGGAAACACTAAACCAAACAGGAAGAGAAGACACACACCTAGCCAGGAAACACTAAACCAAACAGGAGCAGAAGACACACACCTAGCCAGCAAACACTAAAAAAAACAGGAGCAGAAGACACACACCTAGCCAGGAAACACTAAACCAAACAGGAGCAGAAGACACACCTAGCCAGGAAACACTAAACCAAACAGGAGGAGAAGACACACACCTAGCCAGGAAACACTAAACCAAACAGGAGCAGAAGACACACACCTAGCCAGGAAACACTAAACCAAACAGGAGCAGAAGACACACACCTAGCCAGGAAACACTAAACCAAACAGGAGGAGAAGACACACACCTAGCCAGGAAACACTAAACCAAACAGGAGCAGAAGACACACACCTAGCCAGGAAACACTAAACCAAACAGGAGCAGAAGACACACACCTAGCCAGGAAACACTAAACCAAACAGGAGGAGGAGACACCACCTAGCCAGAAAACACTATACCATATAAGAGCAGAAGACACACACCTAGCCAGGAAACACTAAACCATACAGGAGGAGAAGACACACACCTACCCAGGAAACACTAAACCAAACAGGAGCAGAAGACATACTCCTAGCCAGGAAACACTATACCAAACAGGAGCAGAAGACACACAACTAGCCAGGAAACACTAAACCAAACAGGAGCAGAAGACTCACACCTAGCCAGGAAACACTAAACCAAACAGGAGCAGCAGACACACACCTAGCCAGGAAACACTAAACCAAACAGGAGCAGAAGACATACTCCTAGCCAGGAAACACTATACCAAACAGGAGAAGAAGACACACACCTAGCCAGGAAACACTAAACCAAACAGGAGCAGAAGACACACACCTAGCCAGGAAACACTAAACCAAACAGGAGGAGAAGACACACACCTAGCCAGGAAACACTAAACCACACAGGAGGAGAAGACACACATCTAGCCAGGAAACACTAAACCAAAGAGGAGCAGAAGACACACACCTAGCCAGGAAACACTAAACCAAACAAGGGCAGAAGACGCACACCTAGCCAGGAAACACTAAACCAAACAGGAGCAGAAGACACACACCTAGCCAGGAAACACTAAACCAAACAGGAGCAGAAGACACACACCTAGCCAGGAAACACTAAACCATACAGGAGGAGAAGATACACACCTAGCCAGGAAACACTAAAACAAACAGGAGCAGAAGACACACCTAGCCAGGAAACACTAAACCAAACAGGAAGAGAAGACACACATCTAGCCAGGAAACACTAAACCAAACAGGAAGAGAAGACACACATCTAGCCAGGAAACACTAAACCAAACAGGAGCAGAAGACACACACCTAGCCAGGAAACACTAAACCATACAGGAGGAGAAGACACACACCTAGCCAGGAAACACTAAACCAAACAGGAGCAGAAGACACACCTAGCCAGGAAACACTAAACCAAACAGGAGGAGAAGACACACACCTAGCCAGGAAACACTAAACCAAACAGGAGCAGAAGACACACACCTAGCCAGGAAACACTAAACCAAACAGGAGGAGAAGACACACACCTAGCCAGGAAACACTAAACCAAACAGGAGGAGAAGACACACGCCTAGCCAGGAAACACTAAACCAAACAGGAGCAGAAGACACACACCTAGCCAGGAAACACTAAACCAAACAGGAGCAGAAGACACACACCAAGCCAGGAAACACTAAACCAAACAGGAGGAGGAGACACCACCTAGCCAGGAAACACTAAACCATATAAGAGCAGAAGACACACACCTAGCCAGGAAACACTAAACCATACAGGAGGAGAAGACACACACCTACCCAGGAAACACTAAACCAAACAGGAGCAGAAGACACATACCTAGCCAGGAAACACTAAACCAAACAGGAGAAGAAGACACACAACTAGCCAGGAAACACTAAACCAAACAGGAGCAGAAGACTCACACCTAGCCAGAAAACACTAAACCAAACAGGAGCAGCAGACACACACCTAGCCAGGAAACACTAAACCAAACAGGAGCAGAAGACATACTCCTAGCCAGGAAACACTAAACCAAACAGGAGCAGAAGACACACACCTAGCCAGGAAACACTAAACCAAACAGGAGCAGAAGACACACACCTAGCCAGGAAACACTAAACCAAACAGGAGGAGAAGACACACACCTAGCCAGGAAACACTAAACCAAACAGGAGGAGAAGACACACATCTAGCCAGGAAACACTAAACCAAAGAGGAGCAGAAGACACACACCTAGCCAGGAAACACTAAACCAAACAGGGGCAGAAGACGCACACCTAGCCAGGAAACACTAAACCAAACAGGAGCAGAAGACACACACCTAGCCAGGAAACACTAAACCAAACAGGAGCAGAAGACACACACCTAGCCAGGAAACACTAAACCATACAGGAGGAGAAGATACACACCTAGCCAGGAAACACTAAAACAAATAGGAGCAGAAGACACACCTAGCCAGGAAACACTAAACCAAACAGGAGCAGAAGACGCACACCTAGCCAGGAAACACTAAACCAAACAGGAGGAGAAGACACACACCTAGCCAGGAAACACTAAACCAAACAGGAGGAGAAGACACACACCTAGCCAGGAAACACTAAACCAAACAGGAAGAGAAGACACACATCTAGCCAGGAAACACTAAACTAAACAGGAGCAGAAGACACACACCTAGCCAGGAAACACTAAACCAAACAGGAGGAGAAGACACACACCTAGCCAGGAAAAACTAAACCAAACAGGAGGAGAAGACACACATCTAGCCAGGAAACACTAAACCAAAGAGGAGCAGAAGACACACACCTAGCCAGGAAACACTAAACCAAACAGGGGCAGAAGACGCACACCTAGCCAGGAAACACTAAACCAAACAGGAGCAGAAGACACACACCTAGCCAGGAAACACTAAACCATACAGGAGGAGAAGATACACACCTAGCCAGGAAACACTAAAACAAACAGGAGCAGAAGACACACACCTGGCCAGGAAACACTAAACCAAACAGGAGCAGAAGACACACACCTAGCCAGGAAACACTAAACGAAACAGGAAGAGAAGACACACATCTAGCCAGGAAACACTAAACCAAACAGGAAGAGAAGACACACATCTAGCCAGGAAACACTAAACCAAACAGGAAGAGAAGACACACATCTAGCCAGGAAACACTAAACCAGACAGGAAGAGAAGACACACATCTAGCCAGGAAACACTAAACCAAAGAGGAGCAGAAGACACACACCTAGCCAGGAAACACTAAACCAAACAGGGGCAGAAGACGCACACCTAGCCAGGAAACACTAAACCAAACAGGAGCAGAAGACACACACCTAGCCAGGAAACACTAAACCAAACAGGAGCAGAAGACACACACCTAGCCAGGAAACACTAAACCATACAGGAGGAGAAGATACACACCTAGCCAGGAAACACTAAAACAAACAGGAGCAGAAGACACACACCTAGCCAGGAAACACTAAACCAAACAGGAGCAGAAGACACACACCTAGCCAGGAAACACTAAACCAAACAGGAGCAGAAGACACACCTAGCCAGGAAACACTAAACCAAACAGGAGGAGAAGACACACACCTAGCCAGCAAACACTAAACCAAACAGGAGCAGAAGACACACACCTAGCCAGGAAACACTAAACCAAACAGGAGCAGAAGACACACACCTAGCCAGGAAACACTAAACCAAACAGGAGGAGAAGACACACACCTAGCCAGGAAACACTAAACCAAACAGGAGCAGAAGACACACACCTAGCCAGGAAACACTAAACCAAACAGGAGCAGAAGACACACACCTAGCCAGGAAACACTAAACCAAACAGGAGGAGGAGACACCACCTAGCCAGAAAACACTATACCATATAAGAGCAGAAGACACACACCTAGCCAGGAAACACTAAACCATACAGGAGGAGAAGACACACACCTACCCAGGAAACACTAAACCAAACAGGAGCAGAAGACATACTCCTAGCCAGGAAACACTATACCAAACAGGAGCAGAAGACACACAACTAGCCAGGAAACACTAAACCAAACAGGAGCAGAAGACTCACACCTAGCCAGGAAACACTAAACCAAACAGGAGCAGCAGACACACACCTAGCCAGGAAACACTAAACCAAACAGGAGCAGAAGACATACTCCTAGCCAGGAAACACTATACCAAACAGGAGAAGAAGACACACACCTAGCCAGGAAACACTAAACCAAACAGGAGCAGAAGACACACACCTAGCCAGGAAACACTAAACCAAACAGGAGGAGAAGACACACACCTAGCCAGGAAACACTAAACCAAACAGGAGGAGAAGACACACATCTAGCCAGGAAACACTAAACCAAAGAGGAGCAGAAGACACACACCTAGCCAGGAAACACTAAACCAAACAAGGGCAGAAGACGCACACCTAGCCAGGAAACACTAAACCAAACAGGAGCAGAAGACACACACCTAGCCAGGAAACACTAAACCAAACAGGAGCAGAAGACACACACCTAGCCAGGAAACACTAAACCATACAGGAGGAGAAGATACACACCTAGCCAGGAAACACTAAAACAAACAGGAGCAGAAGACACACCTAGCCAGGAAACACTAAACCAAACAGGAAGAGAAGACACACATCTAGCCAGGAAACACTAAACCAAACAGGAAGAGAAGACACACATCTAGCCAGGAAACACTAAACCAAACAGGAGCAGAAGACACACACCTAGCCAGGAAACACTAAACCATACAGGAGGAGAAGACACACACCTAGCCAGGAAACACTAAACCAAACAGGAGCAGAAGACACACCTAGCCAGGAAACACTAAACCAAACAGGAGGAGAAGACACACACCTAGCCAGGAAACACTAAACCAAACAGGAGCAGAAGACACACACCTAGCCAGGAAACACTAAACCAAACAGGAGGAGAAGACACACACCTAGCCAGGAAACACTAAACCAAACAGGAGGAGAAGACACACGCCTAGCCAGGAAACACTAAACCAAACAGGAGCAGAAGACACACACCTAGCCAGGAAACACTAAACCAAACAGGAGCAGAAGACACACACCAAGCCAGGAAACACTAAACCAAACAGGAGGAGGAGACACCACCTAGCCAGGAAACACTAAACCATATAAGAGCAGAAGACACACACCTAGCCAGGAAACACTAAACCATACAGGAGGAGAAGACACACACCTACCCAGGAAACACTAAACCAAACAGGAGCAGAAGACACATACCTAGCCAGGAAACACTAAACCAAACAGGAGAAGAAGACACACAACTAGCCAGGAAACACTAAACCAAACAGGAGCAGAAGACTCACACCTAGCCAGAAAACACTAAACCAAACAGGAGCAGCAGACACACACCTAGCCAGGAAACACTAAACCAAACAGGAGCAGAAGACATACTCCTAGCCAGGAAACACTAAACCAAACAGGAGCAGAAGACACACACCTAGCCAGGAAACACTAAACCAAACAGGAGCAGAAGACACACACCTAGCCAGGAAACACTAAACCAAACAGGAGGAGAAGACACACACCTAGCCAGGAAACACTAAACCAAACAGGAGGAGAAGACACACATCTAGCCAGGAAACACTAAACCAAAGAGGAGCAGAAGACACACACCTAGCCAGGAAACACTAAACCAAACAGGGGCAGAAGACGCACACCTAGCCAGGAAACACTAAACCAAACAGGAGCAGAAGACACACACCTAGCCAGGAAACACTAAACCAAACAGGAGCAGAAGACACACACCTAGCCAGGAAACACTAAACCATACAGGAGGAGAAGATACACACCTAGCCAGGAAACACTAAAACAAATAGGAGCAGAAGACACACCTAGCCAGGAAACACTAAACCAAACAGGAGCAGAAGACGCACACCTAGCCAGGAAACACTAAACCAAACAGGAGGAGAAGACACACACCTAGCCAGGAAACACTAAACCAAACAGGAGGAGAAGACACACACCTAGCCAGGAAACACTAAACCAAACAGGAAGAGAAGACACACATCTAGCCAGGAAACACTAAACTAAACAGGAGCAGAAGACACACACCTAGCCAGGAAACACTAAACCAAACAGGAGGAGAAGACACACACCTAGCCAGGAAAAACTAAACCAAACAGGAGGAGAAGACACACATCTAGCCAGGAAACACTAAACCAAAGAGGAGCAGAAGACACACACCTAGCCAGGAAACACTAAACCAAACAGGGGCAGAAGACGCACACCTAGCCAGGAAACACTAAACCAAACAGGAGCAGAAGACACACACCTAGCCAGGAAACACTAAACCATACAGGAGGAGAAGATACACACCTAGCCAGGAAACACTAAAACAAACAGGAGCAGAAGACACACACCTGGCCAGGAAACACTAAACCAAACAGGAGCAGAAGACACACACCTAGCCAGGAAACACTAAACGAAACAGGAAGAGAAGACACACATCTAGCCAGGAAACACTAAACCAAACAGGAAGAGAAGACACACATCTAGCCAGGAAACACTAAACCAAACAGGAAGAGAAGACACACATCTAGCCAGGAAACACTAAACCAGACAGGAAGAGAAGACACACATCTAGCCAGGAAACACTAAACCAAAGAGGAGCAGAAGACACACACCTAGCCAGGAAACACTAAACCAAACAGGGGCAGAAGACGCACACCTAGCCAGGAAACACTAAACCAAACAGGAGCAGAAGACACACACCTAGCCAGGAAACACTAAACCAAACAGGAGCAGAAGACACACACCTAGCCAGGAAACACTAAACCATACAGGAGGAGAAGATACACACCTAGCCAGGAAACACTAAAACAAACAGGAGCAGAAGACACACACCTAGCCAGGAAACACTAAACCAAACAGGAGCAGAAGACACACACCTAGCCAGGAAACACTAAACCAAACAGGAGCAGAAGACACACCTAGCCAGGAAACACTAAACCAAACAGGAGGAGAAGACACACACCTAGCCAGCAAACACTAAACCAAACAGGAGCAGAAGACACACACCTAGCCAGGAAACACTAAACCAAACAGGAAGAGAAGACACACACCTAGCCAGGAAACACTAAACCAAACAGGAGCAGAAGACACACACCTAGCCAGCAAACACTAAAAAAAACAGGAGCAGAAGACACACACCTAGCCAGGAAACACTAAACCAAACAGGAGCAGAAGACACACCTAGCCAGGAAACACTAAACCAAACAGGAGGAGAAGACACACACCTAGCCAGGAAACACTAAACCAAACAGGAGCAGAAGACACACACCTAGCCAGGAAACACTAAACCAAACAGGAGCAGAAGACACACACCTAGCCAGGAAACACTAAACCAAACAGGAGGAGAAGACACACACCTAGCCAGGAAACACTAAACCAAACAGGAGCAGAAGACACACACCTAGCCAGGAAACACTAAACCAAACAGGAGCAGAAGACACACACCTAGCCAGGAAACACTAAACCAAACAGGAGGAGGAGACACCACCTAGCCAGAAAACACTATACCATATAAGAGCAGAAGACACACACCTAGCCAGGAAACACTAAACCATACAGGAGGAGAAGACACACACCTACCCAGGAAACACTAAACCAAACAGGAGCAGAAGACATACTCCTAGCCAGGAAACACTATACCAAACAGGAGCAGAAGACACACAACTAGCCAGGAAACACTAAACCAAACAGGAGCAGAAGACTCACACCTAGCAAGGAAACACTAAACCAAACAGGAGCAGCAGACACACACCTAGCCAGGAAACACTAAACCAAACAGGAGCAGAAGACATACTCCTAGCCAGGAAACACTATACCAAACAGGAGAAGAAGACACACACCTAGCCAGGAAACACTAAACCAAACAGGAGCAGAAGACACACACCTAGCCAGGAAACACTAAACCAAACAGGAGGAGAAGACACACACCTAGCCAGGAAACACTAAACCAAACAGGAGGAGAAGACACACATCTAGCCAGGAAACACTAAACCAAAGAGGAGCAGAAGACACACACCTAGCCAGGAAACACTAAACCAAACAGGGGCAGAAGACGCACACCTAGCCAGGAAACACTAAACCAAACAGGAGCAGAAGACACACACCTAGCCAGGAAACACTAAACCAAACAGGAGCAGAAGACACACACCTAGCCAGGAAACACTAAACCATACAGGAGGAGAAGATACACACCTAGCCAGGAAACACTAAAACAATCAGGAGCAGAAGACACACCTAGCCAGGAAACACTAAACCAAACAGGAAGAGAAGACACACATCTAGCCAGGAAACACTAAACCAAACAGGAAGAGAAGACACACATCTAGCCAGGAAACACTAAACCAAACAGGAGCAGAAGACACACACCTAGCCAGGAAACACTAAACCATACAGGAGGAGAAGACACACACCTAGCCAGGAAACACTAAACCAAACAGGAGCAGAAGACACACCTAGCCAGGAAACACTAAACCAAACAGGAGGAGAAGACACACACCTAGCCAGGAAACACTAAACCAAACAGGAGCAGAAGACACACACCTAGCCAGGAAACACTAAACCAAACAGGAGGAGAAGACACACACCTAGCCAGGAAACACTAAACCAAACAGGAGGAGAAGACACACACCTAGCCAGGAAACACTAAACCAAACAGGAGCAGAAGACACACACCTAGCCAGGAAACACTAAACCAAACAGGAGCAGAAGACACACACCAAGCCAGGAAACACTAAACCAAACAGGAGGAGGAGACACCACCTAGCCAGGAAACACTAAACCATATAAGAGCAGAAGACACACACCTAGCCAGGAAACACTAAACCATACAGGAGGAGAAGACACACACCTACCCAGGAAACACTAAACCAAACAGGAGCAGAAGACACATACCTAGCCAGGAAACACTAAACCAAACAGGAGAAGAAGACACACAACTAGCCAGGAAACACTAAACCAAACAGGAGCAGAAGACTCACACCTAGCCAGAAAACACTAAACCAAACAGGAGCAGCAGACACACACCTAGCCAGGAAACACTAAACCAAACAGGAGCAGAAGACATACTCCTAGCCAGGAAACACTAAACCAAACAGGAGCAGAAGACACACACCTAGCCAGGAAACACTAAACCAAACAGGAGCAGAAGACACACACCTAGCCAGGAAACACTAAACCAAACAGGAGGAGAAGACACACACCTACCCAGGAAACACTAAACCAAACAGGAGGAGAAGACACACATCTAGCCAGGAAACACTAAACCAAAGAGGAGCAGAAGACACACACCTAGCCAGGAAACACTAAACCAAACAGGGGCAGAAGACGCACACCTAGCCAGGAAACACTAAACCAAACAGGAGCAGAAGACACACACCTAGCCAGGAAACACTAAACCAAACAGGAGCAGAAGACACACACCTAGCCAGGAAACACTAAACCATACAGGAGGAGAAGATACACACCTAGCCAGGAAACACTAAAACAAACAGGAGCAGAAGACACACCTAGCCAGGAAACACTAAACCAAACAGGAGCAGAAGACGCACACCTAGCCAGGAAACACTAAACCAAACAGGAAGAGAAGACACACATCTAGCCAGGAAACACTAAACCAAACAGGAAGAGAAGACACACATCTAGCCAGGAAACACTAAACCAAACAGGAGCAGAAGACACACACCTAGCCAGGAAACACTAAACCATACAGGAGGAGAAGACACACACCTAGCCAGGAAACACTAAACCAAACAGGAGCAGAAGACACACACCTAGCCGGCAAACACTAAACCAAACAGGAGCAGAAGGCACACACCAACCAGGAAACACTAAACCACACAGGAGCAGAAGACACACCTAGCCAGGAAACACTAAACCAAACAGGAGGAGAAGACACACACCTAGCCAGCAAACACTAAACCAAACAGGAGCAGAAGACACACACCTAGCCAGCAAACACTAAAAAAAACAGGAGCAGAAGACACACACCTAGCCAGGAAACACTAAACCATATAAGAGCAGAAGACACACACCTAGCCAGGAAACACTAAACCAAACAGGAGCAGAAGACACAACTAGCCAGGAAACACTAAACCAAACAGGAGCAGAAGACACAACTAGCCAGGAAACACTAAACCAAACAGGAGCAGAAGACACAACTAGCAAGGAAACACTAAACCAAACAGGAGCAGAAGACACACACCTAGCCAGGAAACACTAAACCATATAAGAGCAGAAGACACACACCTAGCCAGGAAACACTAAACCAAACAGGAGCAGAAGACACACACCTGGCCAGGAAACATTAAATCAAACAGGAGCAGAAGACACACACCTAGCCAGGAAACACTAAACCAAACAGGAGCAGTAGACACACACGTAGCCAGGAAACACTAAACCAAACAGGAGAAAAGACGCACACCTAGCCAGGAAACACTAAATCAAACAGGAGCAGAAGAAACACACCTAGCCAGGAAACACTAAACCAAACAGGAGCAGAAGACACACACCTAGCCAAGAAACACTAAACCAAACAGGAGCAGTAGACACACACGTAGCCAGGAAACACTAAACCAAACAGGAGCAGAAGACACACACCTAGCCAGGAAACACTAAACCTAACAGGAGGAAAGACGCACACCTAGCCAAGAAACACTAAACCAAACAGCAGCAGAAGACACACGCCTAGCCAGGAAACACTAAACCAAACAAGAGCAGAAGACACACACCTAGCCAGGAAACACTAAACCAAACAGGAGCAGAAGGCACACACCTAGCCAGGAAACACTAAACCAAACAGGAGGAGGGGACACCACCTAGCCAGGAAACACTAAACCATATAAGAGCAGAAGACACACACCTAGCCAGGAAACACTAAACTATACAGGAGGAGAAGACACACACCTACCCAGGAAACACTAAACCAAACAGGAGCAGAAGACACATACCTAGCCAGGAAACACTAAACCAAACAGGAGAAGAAGACACACAACTAGCCAGGAAACACTAAACCAAACAGGAGCAGAAGACTCACACCTAGCCAGGAAACACTAAACCAAACAGGAGCAGCAGACACACACCTAGCCAGGAAACACTAAACCAAACAGGAGCAGAAGACATACTCCTAGCCAGGAAACACTAAACCAAACAGGAGCAGAAGACACACACCTAGCCAGGAAACATTAAACCAAACAGGAGCAGAAGACACACACCTAGCCAGGAAACACTAAACCAAACAGGAGCAGAAGACACACCTAGCCAGGAAACACTAAACCAAACAGGAGGAGAAGACACACACCTAGCCAGCAAACACTAAACCAAACAGGAGCAGAAGACACACACCTAGCCAGCAAACACTAAAAAAAACAGGAGCAGAAGACACACACCTAGCCAGGAAACACTAAACCATATAAGAGCAGAAGACACACACCTAGCCAGGAAACACTAAACCAAACAGGAGCAGAAGACACAACTAGCCAGGAAACACTAAACCAAACAGGAGCAGAAGACACAACTAGCCAGGAAACACTAAACCAAACAGGAGCAGAAGACACAACTAGCAAGGAAACACTAAACCAAACAGGAGCAGAAGACACACACCTAGCCAGGAAACACTAAACCATATAAGAGCAAAAGACACACACCTAGCCAGGAAACACTAAACCAAACAGGAGCAGAAGACACACACCTAGCCAGGAAACACTAAATCAAACAGGAGCAGAAGACACACACCCAGCCAGAAAACACTAAACCAAACAGGAGGAGAAGACACACACCTAGCCAGGAAACACTAAACCAAACAGGAGCAGAAGACACACACCTAGCCAGGAAACACTAAACCAAACAGGAGCAGTAGACACACACGTAGCCAGGAAACACTAAACCAAACAGGAGAAAAGACGCACACCTAGCCAGGAAACACTAAATCAAACAGGAGCAGAAGACACACACCTAGCCAGGAAACACTAAACCAAACAGGGGCAGAAGACACACACCTAGCCAAGAAACACTAAACCAAACAGGAGCAGTAGACACACAACTAGCCAGGAAACACTAAACCTAACAGGAGGAAAGTCGCACACCCAGCCAGGAAACACTAAACCTAACAGGAGGAAAGACGCACACCTAGCCAAGAAACACTAAACCAAACAGGAGCAGAAGACACACGCCTAGCCAGGAAACACTAAACCAAACAGGAGGAGAAGACACACACCTAGCCAGGAAACACTAAACCAAACAGGAGGAGAAGACACACACCTAGACAGGAAACACTAAACCAAACAGGAGCAGAAGACACACACACCGAGCCAGGAAACACTAAACCAAACAGGAGGAGAAGACACACACCTAGCCAAGAAACACTGAACCAAACAGGAGCAGAAGACACACACCTAGCCAGGAAACACTAAACCAAACAGGAGGAGAAGACACACACCTAGCCAGGAAACACTAAACCAAACAGGAGAAGACACACACCTAGCCAGGAAACACTAAACCAAACAGGAGCAGAAGACACACACCTAGCCAGGAAACACTAAACCAAACAGGAGCAGAAGACACACACCTAGCCAGGAAACACTAAACCAAACAGGAGGAGAAGACACACACCTAGACAGGAAACACTAAACCAAACAGGAGAAGAAGACACACACCTAGCCAAGAAACACTTAACCAAACAGGAGCAGAAGACACACACCTAGCCAGGAAACACTAAACCAAACAGGAGCAGAAGACACACACCTAGCCAGGAAACACTGAACCAAACAGGAGCAGAAGACACACAACTAGCCAAGAAACACTAAACCAAACAGGAGGAGAAGACACACACCTAGCCAGGAAACACTAAACCAAACAGGAGCAGAAGACACACACCTAGCGAGGAAACACTAAACCAAACAGGAGGAGAAGACACACACCTAGCGAGGAAACACTAAACCAGACAGGAGGAGAAGACACACACCTAGCCAGGAAACACTAAACCAAACAGGAGCAGAAGACATACACCTAGCCAGGAAACACTAAACCAAACAGGAGCAGAAGACACACACCTAGCCAGGAAACACTAAACCAAACAGGAGGAGGAGACACCACCTAGCCAGGAAACACTAAACCATATAAGAGCAGAAGACACACACCTAGCCAGGAAACACTAAACCATACAGGAGGAGAAGACACACACCTACCCAGGAAACACTAAACCAAACAGGAGCAGAAGACAAGTACCTAGCCAGGAAACACTAAACCAAACAGGAGAAGAAGACACACTACTAGCCAGGAAACACTAAACCAAACAGGAGCAGAAGACACACACCTAGTCAGGAAACACTAAACCAAACAGGAGCAGAAGACACACGCCTAGCCAGGAAACACTAAACCATATAAGAGCAGAAGACACACACCTAGCCAGGAAACACTAAACCAAACAGGAGCAGAAGAAACACACATAGCCAGGAAACACTAAACCAAACAGGAGCAGAAGACACACACCTAGCCAGGAAACACTAAACCATATAAGAGCAGAAGACACACACCTAGCCAGGAAACATTAAACCATATAAGAGCAGAAGACACACACCTAGCCAGGAAACACTAAACCAAACAGGAGCAGAAGACACACACCTAGCCAGGAAACACTAAACCAAACAGGAGCAGAAGACACACACCTAGCCAGGAAACACTAAACCAAACAGGAGCAGAAGACATACACCTAGCCAAGAAACACTAAACCAAACAGGAGCAGTAGACACACACATAGCCAGGAAACACTAAACCAAATAGGAGCAGAAGACACACACCTAGCCAGGAAACACTAAACCAAACAGGAGGAAAGACGCACACCTAGTCAAGAAACACTAAACCAAACAGGAGCATTAGACACACAGGTAGCCAGGAAACACTAAACCAAACAGGAGCAGTAGACACACACCTAGTTAGGAAACACTAAACCAAACAGGAGCAGAAGACACACACCTAGCCAGGAAACACTGAACCAAACAGGAGCAGAAGACACACACCTAGCCAGGAAACACTAAACCAAACAGGAGCAGAAGACACACAACTAGCCAGGAAACACTAAACCAAACAGGAGGAGAAGACACACACCTAGCCAGGAAGCACTAAACCAAACAGGAGCAGAAGACACACACCTAGCCAGGAAACACTAAACCAAACAGGAGGAGAAGACACACACCTAGCCAGGAAACACTAAACCAAACAGGAGCAGTAGACACACACCTAGCCAGGAAACACTAAACCATATAAGAGCAGAAGACACACACCTAGCCAGGAAACACTAAACCAAACAGGAGCAGAAGACACACACCTAGCCAGGAAACACTAAACCAAACAGGAGAAGAAGACACACACCTAGCCAGGAAACACTAAACCATATAAGGGGCAGAAGACACACACCGAGCCAGGAAACACTAAACCAAACAGGAAGAGAAGACACACACCTAGCCAGGAAACACTAAACCAAACAGGAGGAGAAGACACACACCTAGCCAGGAAACACTAAACCAAACAGGAGGAGAAGACACACACCTAGCCAGGAAACACTAAACCAAACAGGAGCAGAAGACACACACCTAGCCAGGAAACACTAAACCAAACAGGAGCAGAAGACACACATCTAGCCAGGAAACACTAAACCAAACAGGAGCAGAAGACACACACCTAGCCAGGAAACACTAAACCATATAAGAGCAGAAGACACACATCTAGCCAGGAAACACTAAACCATATAACAGCAGAAGACACACACCTAGCCAGGAAACACTAAACCAAACAGGAGGAGAAGACACACACCTAGCCAGGAAACACTAAACCAAACAGGAGGAGGAGACACACACCTAGACAGGAAACACTAAACCAATCAGGAGCAGAAGACACACACCTAGCCAGGAAACACTAAGCCAAACAGAAGCAGAAGACACACACCTAGCCAGGAAACACTAAACCAAACCGGAGGAGAAGACACACACCTAGCCAGGAAACACTAAACCAAACAGGAGCAGTAGACACACACCTAGCCAGAAAACACTAAACCATATAAGAGCAGAAGACACACACCTAGCCAGGAAATACTAAACCATACAGGAGCAGAAGACACACACCTAGCCAGGAAACACTAAACCAAACAGGAGGAGAAGACACACACCTAGCCAGGAAACACTAAACCAAACAGGAGGAGAAGACACACACCTAGCCAGGAAACACTAAACCATACAGGAGGAGAAGACACACAACTAGGCAGGAAACACTAAACCAAACAGGAGCAGAAGACACACACCTAGCCAGGAAACACTAAACCAAACAGGAGAAGAAGACACACACCTAGCCAGGAAACACTAAACCATATAATAGCAGAAGACACACAACTAGCCAGGAAACACTAAATCAAACAGGAGCAGAAGACACACATCTAGCCAGCAAACACTAAACCAAACAGGAGCAGAAGACACACACCTAGCCAGGAAACACTAAATCAAACAGGAGCAGAAGACACACATCTAGCCAGGAAACACTAAACCAAACAGGAGCAGAAGACACACACCTAGCCAGAAAACACTGAACCAAACAGGAGAAGAAGACACACACCTAGCCAGGAAACACTGTACCAAACAGGAGAAGAAGACACACACCTAGCCAGGAAACACTATGCCAAACAGAAGCAGAAGACACACACCTAGCCAGGAAACACTAAGTAAAACAGAAGCAGAAGACAAACACCTAGCCAGGAAACACTAAACCATACAGGAGCAGAAGACACACACCTAGCCAGGAAACACTAAACCAAACAGGAGGAGAAGACACACACCTAGCAGGAAACACTAAACCAAACAGGAGCAGAAGACACACACCTAGCCAGGAAACACTAAACCAAACAGGAGCAGAAGACACACACCTAGCCAGGAAACACTAAACCAAACAGGAGGAGAAGACACACACCTAGCCAGGAAACACTAAACCAAACAGGAGGAGAAGACACACACCTAGCCAGGAAACACTAAACCAAACAGGAGCAGAAGACACACACCTAGCCAGGAAACACTAAACCAAACAGGAGCAGAAGACACACATCTAGCCAGGAAACACTAAACCAAACAGGAGCAGAAGACACACACCTAGCCAGGAAACACTAAACCATATAAGAGCAGAAGACACACATCTAGCCAGGAAACACTAAACCATATAACAGCAGAAGACACACACCTAGCCAGGAAACACTAAACCAAACAGGAGGAGAAGACACACACCTAGCCAGGAAACACTAAACCAAACAGGAGGAGGAGACACACACCTAGACAGGAAACACTAAACCAATCAGGAGCAGAAGACACACACCTAGCCAGGAAACACTAAACCAAACAGGAGGAGAAGACACACACCTAGCCAGGAAACACTAAGCCATACAGAAGCAGAAGACACACACCTAGCCAGGAAACACTAAACCAAACCGGAGGAGAAGACACACACCTAGCCAGGAAACACTAAACCAAACAGGAGCAGTAGACACACACCTAGCCAGGAAACACTAAACCATATAAGAGCAGAAGACACACACCTAGCCAGGAAACACTAAACCATACAGGAGCAGAAGACACACACCTAGCCAGGAAACACTAAACCAAACAGGAGGAGAAGACACACACCTAGCCAGGAAACACTAAACCAAACAGGAGGAGAAGACACACACCTAGCCAAGAAACACTAAACCATACAGGAGGAGAAGACACACAACTAGGCAGGAAACACTAAACCAAACAGGAGCAGAAGACACACACCTAGCCAGGAAACACTAAACCAAACAGGAGAAGAAGACACACACCTAGCCAGGAAACACTAAACTATATAAGAGCAGAAGACACACAACTAGCCAGGAAACACTAAATCAAACAGGAGCAGAAGACACACATCTAGCCAGCAAACACTAAACCAAACAGGAGCAGAAGACACACACCTAGCCAGGAAACACTAAATCAAACAGGAGCAGAAGACACACATCTAGCCAGGAAACACTAAACCAAACAGGAGCAGAAGACACACACCTAGCCAGAAAACACTGAACCAAACAGGAGAAGAAGACACACACCTAGCCAGGAAACACTGAACCAAACAGGAGAAGAAGACACACACCTAGCCAGGAAACACTATGCCAAACAGAAGCAGAAGACACACACCTAGCCAGGAAACACTAAGTAAAACAGAAGCAGAAGACAAACACCTAGCCAGGAAACACTAAACCATACAGGAGCAGAAGACACACATCTAGCCAGGAAACACTAAACCAAACAGGAGGAGAAGACACACACCTAGCCAGGAAACACTAAACCAAACAGGAGCAGAAGACACACACCTAGCCAGGAAACACTAAACCAAACAGGAGCAGAAGACACACACCTAGCCAGGAAACACTAAACCAAACAGGAGCAGAAGACACACACCTAGCCAGGAAACACTAAACCAAACAGGAGCAGAAGACACACACCTAGCCAGGAAACAGTAAACCATATAAGAGCAGAAGACACACACCTAGCCAGGAAACACTAAACCAAACAGGAGGAAAAGACACACACCTAGCCAGGAAACACTAATCCAAACAGGAGGAGAAGACACACACCTAGCCATGAAACACTAAACCAAACAGGAGGAGAAGACACACACCTAGCCAGGAAAAACTAAACCAAACAGGAGGAGAAGACTCACACCTAGCCAGGAAACACTAAACCAAACAGGAGGAGAAGACACACACCTAGCCAGGAAACACTAAACCAAACAGGAGGAGACGACACACACCTAGCCAGGAAACACTAAACCAAACAGGAGCAGAAGACACACACCTAGCCAGGAAACACTAAACCAAACAGGAGCAGAAGACACACACCTAGCCAGGAAACACTAAACCAAACAGGAGGAGAAGACACACACCTAGCCAGGAAACACTAAACCATATAAGAGCAGAAGTGTAATGCACACGCCCGGGCTCAGCGGCGTGTGCGTGTGATTCAACTGGACCGTGCCGGAGAGTGAATGCCTGGAGGGGCGTAACTAGGTATTCACCCGATCCGACCAGGGTCGCACGACGGCATACGACGCCAGTGCACCAAGGAGGAACCAAGCAGAGGGACCAGGTGCTACTCCAGGACAGACCCCGGACACGGCTGTTGACCCACACAGGGGAATACAGGAACAGACTGGTTAGGCTGGCACACAGACTGGTGGGAATAGGCAGGCACGACTGGTATGCAGGCAGGCGGGTATGCAGGCAGGGGGGTACAGGCAAGCACGGCTAGAGTGCAGACAGGAAGGCACTAGCAGGTGAGCGAGAGCAGGGCAGGACGAGACCGCCCGGAGCGGTGAGCGAGAGCAGAGCAGGACGAGACCGCCCGGAGCGGTGAGCGAGAGCAGAGCAGGACGAGACCGCCCGGAGCGGTGAGCATGAGCAGAGCAGGACGAGACCGCCTGGAGCGGTGAGCGAGAGCAGAGCAGGACGAGGCCGCCTGGAGCGGTGACCAAGAGCAGAGCAGGACGAGGCCGCCTGGAGCGGTAAGCAAGAGCAGAGCAGGACGAGGCCGCCTGGAGCGGTGAGCAAGAGCAGAGCAGGACGAGACCGCCTGGAGCGGTGAGCAAGAGCAGAGCAGGACGAGACCGCCTGGAGTGGTGAGCAAGAGCAGAGCAGGACGAGACCGCCTGGAGCAGTGAGCAAGAGCAGAGCAGGACGAGACCGCCTGGAGCGGTGAGCAAGAGCAGAGCAGGACGAGACCGCCTGGAGCGGTGAGCAAGAGCAGAGCAGGACGAGACCGCCAGAAGCGGTGAGCAAAGGGTCAGAGCTGAGCGAGACTGCCGGAGCAGTGAGCAAGGAGTCAGAGCAGGACGAGGCCGCCTGAGCGGTGAGCAAGAGTAGAGCAAGACTGCTGGAGCAGTGAGCAAAAGGATAAGAGCGGAGCGAGACTGCCGGAGCAGTGAGCAAAAGGGTCAGAGCGGAGCAAGGCTGCCGGAGCAGTGAGCAAGGCAGAGCAGGCTAGAACCGCCAGAGCGGTGAGTAAGGCAGAGCAGGGGGGACAGGGCTCTGTTCACACGGAACAGACAGGAAGGGAAAGGCAGAGCCAGATACCCACAGGGTACTTGCAGTGAAGTAGCGAGTGGACCACAAACTCACAAACGGGAGTACAGAGACAACAAGCAGGAGTTAGGTACGAGTTCAGACTCTGCAGAAAAAGGAAAGGAACGGACATACAGAAAAAACAGGTAAAAGATAGGAGAGAGTTCAGACTGGAACTGAGTGTACGGAGGAGACCGACACTGCAGCGGGATACAGGAGCGAGTCTGGGAATACGGCCCCCAGAGAGGCGGGACGAACAGGCAAGGAGCGTGTTCAGACAGGACAGACAAGATACGGGAGCGGGTCTAGGTAATCGGCCCCTAGAAGGCGGGAGGAACAGGCTAGGAGCGTGTTCAGACAGGCCTGGAAATAGAGCCTCCAGGATAGGCAGACAAGAGAACACAGGACGGGACCTGGCACCTTCAGAGTGAAGGCACACACTGAATGAAACACAATGCTCAGGCATGGGTTAATTGGAGCAGCTGGTTTAAATACCAGGTGACAGACAGCAATAGGCTGAGGACGCACAAGGGGTGTGGCCCACAGCAGGTACAAGAAACAGGAAGTGATCGGGCGCCGCCCTTAAGCAGCAGAAACAGACACAAACAGACAGCATGGAGGGAAGCCAGAGAGACATTCTGGACTGGAGATCAAGTGCGCGCTCTTGCACAGTGGGAGATGGACCACTATGCAAGGACGCCGCCAGGTATGTTACAGTACCTCCCCCCTTACGCCCCCTCTTCTTCAGGCCTGCCAGAATCTTCCTCAGGGAATTCGAGGGCCAATCCTTCACTTCAAGGAGATCACTTCCACTGTCCACAGGAAAAACTGGTCTCATCTGGTTAGCTAGGATGCTACCTCCTATCCAGCCATCCTCAGCAACAGACGAAACGGGTGGAGTACCAGGAACAGCACACAAGGAAGTCTCTCTCCACATATTTTCAGGTGGCACCCCAGAGGGTACAGGAGACAACTGGAAGCCCTCCCCCAGGTTGGAGGGGAGCAGAGACTTGGGGGTAATCTCTGCTTCGAGGTACATCTTGTCAAACTCACAGGAAGAAATAGACGGGTTATCAGGTACAGGATGAGGAAAAGTCACTGTCTCTTTGTTATCTGGTGGTACCCCGGAGGATTCAGGAAACAACTGGAGGTCCTCCGCCGGGTCAGAAGAGTGCAGAGGCTCAGAGAAAACATCTGCTTCAGAGTACACTAGGTCGGACTCACTGGACGAAGCAGGCGAGGTATCGGGTACCGAGTATTGGAAAGTCTCTGTCCATTCACCACCAGGTGGCACCCTGAAGGGTTCTGGAGACAACTGGAGGTCCTCCGCCAGGTCAGAGGGGTGTAGAGACTCATGGGTAACCTCTGCTTCGGAGTACACTAGGTTGGACTCACAGGACGAAGCGAGCGAGGTATCAGGTACAGAGTATAGGAGAGTCTCTGTCCTTTCGCTACCAGGTAGCACCCCGAAGGGTTCTGGAGACAACTGGAGGTCCTCCGCCTGGTCGGAGGGGTGTAGAGGCTCGGGGGTAACTACCACTTTGGGGTACCCATTGTCAGGCTCACAAGACGGAGCGGACAAAGTATCGAGTACCAGGTGTAGAGAAGTCTCTCTCCATTTGTCATCGAGTGGTATCCCGGAGGATTCAGGAGGCAACAGGGGGTCCTCCGCCAAGTAGTAGAGGTGCACAGACTCGGAGGTAATCACAGCTTCGGAGCATCCTTGGACATGCACACTGGTTAAAGTGGGTGAAGCATCTGATGCCGGGTGCAGGAAGTTCTCCTGTGTGGAGTCTGGATGGGCACTAGTCTCTTCGGGCAGGAGAACTGGTGCACTACCTACGCACATTACCCATTGGGGCTTCTCCGGGATACAGGGAGATGAAGCTTCAGTAGGGACTTCAAGGTTGGGGTCTGGAGGTCTCAGGGAGGACAGACCCTGGCGTGACGGCTTGTCTCTACGTCTAGCACGTCTGGACTGCCTCTTGAGGTTGTGAGAAGTATTCCGGAGAGCGTAGTCATCCTGTGTGGAGTCTGGATGGGCAGTAGGCTCTTCGGGCAGGAGGACTAGTTCGCTACCCACACACATTACCCGTCGGGGCTGCTCCGGGATATTGGGAAGCGAAGCTTCAGCAGGGGCTTCAGGGTTAGGGTCCTCGAAGACAATACGAAAGGCCACCAGGAAGGCCTGCAGGTCAAGGACGACAGGATCCCATGCTTCCCATAGGGGGTTGATCCATTCCAAGGCATCACCCGCTAGGTAGTCAATCATAAAGGCCACTTTAGCCCAATCGGAAGGAAAATAGAGAGGGTAGGCCTTGAAGTGTAGCATGCATTGCTCCACAAATGTACGACTTAGTTTTGGATCCCCAAAGTACCGTGGCGGATCCGCAGGAACGAGTGCAGAAAGATCCATCTGGACGGGTGCGTACTTCGCCTGGAACTCAGCTAAGGAAAAAAAAAATTTTATTTATTTTTAATGCACGTATTCACTGGAAAACGTCTCAGAGAGCGAAGGCCGTGGGGCTCAACGGGAACCATGGCCTGAGCATGCTGTAATGCACACGCCCGGGCTGAGCGGCGTGTGCGTGTGATTCCACTGGACCGTGCCGGAGAGTGAATGCCTGGAGGGGCGTAACTAGGTATTCACCCGATCCGACCAGGGTCGCACGACGGCATACGACGCCAGTGCACCAAGGAGGAACCGAGCAGAGGGACCAGGTGCTACTCCAGGACAGACCACAGACACGGCTGTTGACCCACACAGGGGAATACAGGAACTGACTGGTTAGGCTGGCACACAGACTGGTGGGAATAGGCAGGCACGACTGGTATGCAGGCAGGCGGGTATGCAGGCAGGGGGGTACAGGCAAGCACGGCTAGAGTGCAGACAGGAAGGCACTAGCAGGTGAGCGAGAGCAGGGCAGGACGAGACCGCCCGGAGCGGTGAGCAAGAGCAGAGCAGGACGAGACCGCCTGGAGCGGTGAGCAAGAGCAGAGCAGGACGAGACCGCCTGGAGCGGTGAGCAAGAGCAGAGCAGGACGAGACCGCCTGGAGCGGTGAGCAAGAGAAGAGCAGGACGAGACCGCCAGGAGCGGTGAGCAAGAGCAGAGCAGGACGAGACCGCCTGGAGGGGTGAGCAAGAGCAGAGCAGGACGAGACCGCCTGGAGCGGTGAGCAAGAGCAGAGCAAGACAAGACCGCCTGGAGCGGTGAGCAAGAGCAGAGCAGGACGAGACCGCCTGGAGCGGTGAGCAAGAGAAGAGCAGGACGAGACCGCCAGGAGCGGTGAGCAAGAGCAGAGCAGGACGAGACCGCCTGGAGCGGTGAGCAAGAGCAGAGCAGGACGAGACCGCCTGGAGCGGTGAGCAAGAGCAGAGCAGGACGAGACCGCCAGGAGCGGTGAGCAAGAGCAGAGCAGGACGAGACCGCCAGAAGCGGTGAGCAACGGGTCAGAGCTGAGCGAGACTGCCGGAGCAGTGAGCAAGGAGTCAGAGCAGGACGAGGCCGTCTGAGCGGTGAGCAAGAGTAGAGCAAGACTGCCGGAGCAGTGAGCAAAAGGATAAGAGCGGTGCGAGACTGCCGGAGCAGTGAGCAAAAGGGTCAGAGCGGAGCAAGGCTGCCGGAGCAGTGAGCAAGGCAGAGCAGGCTAGAACCGCCAGAGCGGTGAGCAAGGCAGAGCAGGGGGGGACAGGGTTCTGTTCACACGGAACAGACAGGAAGGGAAAGGCAGAGCCAGATACCCACAGGGTACTTGCAGTGAAGTAGCAAGTGGACCACAAACTCACAAACGGGAGTACAGAGACAACAAGCAGGAGTTAGGTACGAGTTCAGACTCTGCAGAAAAAGGAAAGGAAAGGACATACAGAAAAAACAGGTAAAAGATAGGAGACAGTTCAGACTGGAACTGAGTGTACGGAGGAGACCGACACTGCAGCGGGATACAGGAGCGGGTCTGGGAATATGGCCCCCAGAGAGGCGGGACGAACAGGCAAGGAGCGTGTTCAGACAGGACAGACAAGATACAGGAGCGGGTCTAGGTAATCGGCCCCTAGAAGGCGGGAGGAACAGGCTAGGAGCGTGTTCAGACAGGCCTGGAAATACAGCCTCCAGGATAGGCAGACAAGAGAACACAGAACGGGACCTGGCACCTTCAGAGTGAAGACACACACTGAATGAAACACAATGCTCAGGCATGGGTTAATTCGAGCAGCTGGTTTAAATACCAGGTGACAGACAGCAATAGGCTGAGGACGCACAAGGGGTGTGCCCACAGCAGGTACAAGAAACAGGAAGTGATCGGGCGCCGCCCTTAAGCAGCAGAAACAGACACAAACAGACAGCATGGAGGGAAGCCAGAGAGACATTCTGGACTGGAGATCAAGTGCGCGCTCTTGCACAGTGGGAGATGGACCACTATGCAAGGACGCCGCCAGGTATTTTACAAGAAGACACACACCTAGCCAGGAAACAGTAAACCAAACCGGAGCAGAAGACACACACCTACCCAGGAAAAACTAAACCAAACAGGAGCAGAAGACACACACCTAGCCAGGAAACACTAAACCAAACAGGAGCAGAAGACACACACCTAGCCAGGAAACACTAAACCAAACAGGAGCAGAAGACTCACACCTAGCCAGGAAACACTAAACCAAACACAGAGCAGAAGACACACACCTAGCCAGCAAACACTAAACCAAACAGGAGCAGAAGACACACACCCAGCCAGGAAACACTAAACCAAACAGGAGCAGAAGACACACACCTAGCCAGGAAACACTAAACCAAACAGGAGCAGAAGACACACACCTAGCCAGGAAACACTAAACCAAACATGAGCAGAAGACACACACCTAGCCAGGAAACACTAAACCAAACATGAGCAGAAGACACACACCTAGCCAGGAAACACTAAACCATATAAGAGCAGAAGACACACACGTAGACAGGAAATACTAAACTAAACAGGAGCAGAAGACACACACCTAGCCAGGAAACACTGAACCAAACAGGAGGAGAAGACACACACCTACCAGGAAACACTAAACCATATAAGAGCAGAAGACACACACCTAGCCAGGAAACACTAAACCAAACAGGAGCAGAAGACACACACCTAGCCAGGAAACACTAAACCAAACAGGAGGAGAAGACACACACCTAGCCAGGAAACACTAAACCATAGAGGAGGAGAAGACACACACCTAGCCAGGAAACACTAAACCAAACAGGAGCAGAAGACACACTCCTAGCCAGGAAACACTAAACCAAACAGGAGCAGAAGACACACACCTAGCCAGGAAACACTAACCCAAACAGGGGAAGAAGACACACACCTAGCCAGGAAACATTAAACCAAACAGGAGCAGAATACACACACCTAGCCAGAAAACACTAAACCAAACAGGAGCAGAAGACACACACCTAGCCAGGAAACACTAAACCAAACAGGAGGAGAAGACACACACCTAGCCAGGAAACACTAAACCAAACAGGAGTAGAAGACACACACCTAGCCAGGAAACACTAAACCATATAGGAGGAGAAGACACACACCTAGCCAGGAAACACTAAACCATGTAAGAGCAGAAGACACACACCTAGCCAGGAAACACTAAACCATATAAGAGCAGAAGACACACACCTAGCCAGGAAACACTAAACCAAACAGGAGGAGAAGACACACACCTAGCCAGGAAACACTAAACCAAACAGGAGTAGAAGACACACACCTAGCCAGGAAACACTAAACCAAACAGGAGGAGAAGACACACACCTAGCCAGGAAACACTAAACCATATAAGAGAAGAAGACACACACCTAGCCAGGAAACACTAAACCATATAGGAGGAGAAGACACACACCTAGCCAGGAAACCCTAAACCAAACAGGAGCAGAAGACACACACCTAGCCAGGAAACCCTAAACCATACAGGAGGAGAAGACACACACCTAGCCAGGAAACACTAAACCAAACAGGAGGAGAAGACACACACCTAGCCAGGAAACACTAAACCATATAAGAGCAGAAGACACACACCTAGCAAGGAAACACTAAACCAAACAGGAGCAGAAGACACACACCTAGCCAGGAAACACTAAACCAAACAGGAGAAGAAGACACACACCTAGCCAGGAAACACTAAACCAAACAAGAGCAGAAGACACACATCTAGCCAGGAAACACTAAACCAAACAGGAGCAGAAGACTCACACCTAGCCAGGAAACACTAAACCATATAAGAGCAGAAGACACACACCTAGCCAGGAAACACTAAACCAAACAGGAGCAGAAGACTCACACCTAGCCAGGAAACACTAAACCATATAAGAGCAGAAGACACACTCCTAGCCAGTAAACACTAAACCAAACAGGAGCAGAAGACACACACCTAGCCAGGAAACACTAAACCATACAGGAGCAGAAGACACACACCTAGCCAGGAAACACTGAACCAAACAGGAGGAGAAGACACACACCTACCAGGAAACACTAAACCATATAAGAGCAGAAGACACACACCTAGCCAGGAAACACTAAACCAAACAGGAGCAGAAGACACACACCTAGCCAGGAAACACTAAACCAAACAGGAGGAGAAGACACACACCTAGCCAGGAAACACTAAACCATAGAGGAGGAGAAGACACACACCTAGCCAGGAAACACTAAACCAAACAGGAGCAGAAGACACACTCCTAGCCAGGAAACACTAAACAAAACAGGAGCAGAAGACACACACCTAGCCAGGAAACACTAACCCAAGCAGGGGAAGAAGACACACACCTAGCCAGGAAACACTAAACCAAACAGGAGCAGAATACACACACCTAGCCAGAAAACACTAAACCAAACAGGAGCAGAAGACACACACCTAGCCAGGAAACACTAAACCAAACAGGAGGAGAAGACACACACCTAGCCAAGAAACACTAAACCAAACAGGAGTAGAAGACACACACCTAGCCAGGAAACACTAAACCATATAGGAGGAGAAGACACACACCTAGCCAGGAAACACTAAACCATGTAAGAGCAGAAGACACACACCTAGCCAGGAAACACTAAACCATATAAGAGCAGAAGACACACACCTAGCCAGGAAACACTAAACCAAACAGGAGGAGAAGACACACACCTAGCCAGGAAACACTAAACCAAACAGGAGTAGAAGACACACACCTAGCCAGGAAACACTAAACCAAACAGGAGGAGAAGACACACACCTAGCCAGGAAACACTAAACCATATAAGAGCAGAAGACACACACCTAGCCAGGAAACACTAAACCATATAGGAGGAGAAGACACACACCTAGCCAGGAAACCCTAAACCAAACAGGAGCAGAAGACACACACCTAGCCAGGAAACCCTAAACCATACAGGAGGAGAAGACACACACCTAGCCAGGAAACACTAAACCAAACAGGAGGAGAAGACACACACCTAGCCAGGAAACACTAAACCATATAAGAGCAGAAGACACACACCTAGCAAGGAAACACTAAACCAAACAGGAGCAGAAGACACACACCTAGCCAGGAAACACTGAACCAAACAGGAGAAGAAGACACACACCTAGCCAGGAAACACTAAACCAAACAAGAGCAGAAGACACACATCTAGCCAGGAAACACTAAACCAAACAGGAGCAGAAGACTCACACCTAGCCAGGAAACACTAAACCATATAAGAGCAGAAGACACACACCTAGCCAGGAAACACTAAACCAAACAGGAGCAGAAGACTCACACCTAGAAAGGAAACACTAAACCATATAAGAGCAGAAGACACACTCCTAGCCAGTAAACACTAAACCAAACAGGAGCAGAAGACACACACCTAGCCAGGAAACACTAAACCATACAGGAGCAGAAGACACACACCTAGCCAGGAAACACTAAACCAGACAGGAGCAGAATACACACACCGAGCCAGGAAACACTAAACTAAACAGAAGCAGAAGACACACACCTAGCCAGGAAACACTAAACCAAACCGGAGGAGAAGACACACACATAGCCAGGAAACACTAAACCAAACAGGAGGAGAAGACACACACCTAGCCAGGAAACAATAAACCATACAGGAGGAGAAGACACACACCTAGCCAGGAAACACTAAACCAAACAGGAGGAGAAGACACACACCTAGCCAGGAAACACTAAACCATATAAGAGCAGAAGACACACACCTAGCCAGGAAACACTAAACCAAACAGGAGCAGAAGATACACACCTAGCCAGGAAACACTAAACCAAACAGAAGCAGAAGACACACACCTAGCCAGGAAACACTAAACCAGACAGGAGCAGAATACACACACCTAGCCAGGAAACACTAAACCAAACAGGAGCAGAAGACACACACCTAGCCAGGAAACACTAAACCAAAAAGGAGCAGAAGACACACACCTAGCCATGAAACACTAAACCAAACAGTAGCAGAAGACACACACCTAGCCAGGAAACACTAAACCATATAAGAGCAGAAGACACACACGTAGACAGGAAACACTAAACTAAACAGAAGCAGAAGACAAACACCTAGCCAGGAAACACTGAACCAAACAGGAGCAGAAGACACACACCCAGCCAGGAAACACTAAACCAAACAGGAGGAGAAGACACACACCTGGCCAGGAAACACTAAACCATATAACAGCAGAAGACACACACCTAGCCAGGAAACACTAAGCCAAACAGGAGCAGAAGACACACACCTAGCCAGGAAACACTAAACCATACAGGAGGAGAAGACACACACCTAGCCAGGAAACAAGAAACCAAACGGGAGGAGAAGACATACTCCTAGCCAGGAAACACTAAACCAAACAGGAGCAGAAGACACACACCTAGCCAGGAAACACTAAACCAAACAGGGGAAGAAGACACACAGCTAGCCAGGAAACACTAAACCAAACAGGAGCAGAATACACAAACCTAGCCAGGAAACACTAAACCAAAGAGGACGAGAAGACACACACCTAGCCAGGAAACACTAAACCATATAAGAGCAGAAGACACACACCTAGCCAGGAAACACTAAACCAAACAGGAGCAGAAGACACACACCTAGCCAGGAAACACTAAACCATATAAGAGAAGAAGACACACACCTAGCCAGGAAACACTAAACCAAACAAGAGCAGAAGACACACATCTAGCCAGGAAACACTAAACCAAACAGGAGCAGAAGACTCACACCTAGCCAGGAAACACTAAACCATATAAGAGCAGAAGACACACACCTAGCCAGGAAACACTAAACCAAACATGAGCAGAAGACTCACACCTAGCCAGGAAACACTAAACCATATAAGAGCAGAAGACACACTCCTAGCCAGGAAACACCAAACCAAACAGGAGCAGAAGACACACACCTAGCCAGGAAACACTAAACCATATAAGAGCAGAAGACACACACCTAGCCAAGAAACACTAAACCAAACAGGAGCAGAAGACACACACCTAGCCAGGAAACACTAAACCAAACAGGAGCAGAAGACATACACCTAGCCAGGAAACACTAAACCAAACAGGAGCAGAAGACACACACCTAGCCAGGAAACACTAAACCAAACAGGAGGAGAAGACACACACCTAGCCAGGTAACACTAAACCAAACAGGAGGAGAAGACACACAAATAGCCAGGAAACACTAAACCAAACAGGAGGAGAAGACACACACCTAGCCAGGAAACACTAAACCAAACAGGAGGAGAAGACACACACCTAGCCAGGAAACACTAAACCAAACAGGAGCAGAAGACACACACCTAGCCAGGAAACACTAAACCAAACAGGAGGAGAAGACACACACCTAGCCAGGAAACACTAAACCAAACAGGAGGAGAAGACACACACCTAGCCAGGAAACACTAAACCAAACAGGAGGAGAAGACACACAAATAGCCAGGAAACACTAAACCAAACAGGAGGAGAAGACACACACCTAGCCAGGAAACACTAAACCAAACAGGAGGAGAAGACACACACCTAGCCAGGAAACACTAAACCAAACAGGAGGAGAAGACACACACCTAGCCAGGAAACACTAAACCAAACAGGAGGAGAAGACACACACCTAGCCAGGAAACACTACACCATATAAGAGCAGAAGACACACACCTAGCCAGGAAACCCTAAACCAAACAGAAGCAGAAGACACACACCTAGCCAGGAAACACTAAACCAAACAGGAGCAGAAGACACACACCTAGCCAGGAAACACTAAACCAAACAGGAGGAGAAGACACATACCTAGCCAGGAAACACTAAACCATATAAGAGCAGAAGACACACACCTAGCCAGGAAACCCTAAACCAAACAGAAGCAGAAGACACACACCTAGCCAGGAAACACTAAACCATACAGGAGCAGAAGACACACACCTAGCCAGGAAACACTAAACCAAACAGGAGCAGAAGACACACACCTAGCCAGGAAACACTAAACCAAACAGGAGCAGAAGACACACACCTAGCCAGGAAACACTAAACCAAACAGGAGCAGAAGACACACACCTAGCCAGGAAACACTAAACCAAAGAGGAGCAGAAGACACACACCTAGCCAGGAAACACTAAACCAAACAGGAGCAGAAGACACACACCTAGCCAGGAAACACTAAACCAAACAGGAGGAGAAGACACACACCTAGCCAGGAAACACTAAACCATATAAGAGCAGAAGACACACACCTAGCCAGGAAACCCTAAACCAAACAGAAGCAGAAGACACACACCTAGCCAGGAAACCCTAAACCAAACAGAAGCAGAAGACACACACCTAGCCAGGAAACACTAAACCAAACAGGAGCAGAAGACACACACCTAGCCAGGAAACACTAAACCAAACAGGAGCAGAAGACACACACCTAGCCAGGAAACACTAAACCAAACAGGAGCAGAAGACACACACCTAGCCAGGAAACACTAAACCAAACAGGAAGAGAAGACACACACCTAGCCAGGAAACACTAAACCATACAGGAGCAGAAGACACACACCTAGCCAGGAAACACTAAACGAAACAGGAGCAGAAGACACACACCTAGCCAGGAAACACTAAACCAAACAGAAGCAGAAGACACACACCTAGCCAGGAAACACTAAACCATACAGGAGCAGAAGACACACACCTAGCCAGGAAACACTAAACCAAACAGGAGGAGAAGACACACACCTAGCCAGGAAACACTAACCCAAACAGGAGCAGAAGGCACACAACTAGCCAGGAAACACGAATCCAAACAGGAGCAGAAGACACACACCTAGCCAGGAAACACTAAACCAAACAGGAGGAGAAGACACACACCTAGCCAGGAAACACTAAACCAAACAGGAGCAGAAGACACACACCTAGGCAGGAAACACTAAGCCAAACAGGAGCAGAAGACACACACCAAGCCAGGAAACACTAAACCAAACAGGAGGAGAAAACACACACCTAGCCAGGAAACACTAAGCCAAACAGGAGCAGAAGACACACACCTAGCCAGGAAACACTAAACCAAACCGGAGGAGAAGACACACACCAAGCCAGGAAACACTAAACCATATAAGAGCAGAAGACACACACCTAGCCAGGAAACACTAAACCATATGAGAGCAGAAGACACACACCTAGCCAGGAAACACTAAACCATATGAGAGCAGAAGACACACACCTAGCCAGGAAACACTAAACCAAACAGGAGCAGAAGACACACACCTAGTGAGGAAACACTAAACCAAACAGGAGGAGAAGACACACACCTAGCCAGGAAACACTAAACCAAACAGGAGGAGAAGACACACACCTAGCCAGGAAACACTAAACCAAACAGGAAGAGAAGACACACACCTAGCCAGGAAACACTAAACCAAACAGGAGCAGAAGACACACACCTAGCCAAGGAACACTAAACCAAACATGAGCAGAAGACACACACCTAGCCAGGAAACACTAAACCAAACAGGAGCAGAAGACACACATCTAGCCAGGAAACACTAAACCAAACAGGAGGAGAAGACACACACCTAGCCAGGAAACACTAAACCAAACAGGAGGAGAAGACACACACCTAGCCAGGAAACACTAAACCAAACAGGAGGAGAAGACACACAAATAGCCAGGAAACACTAAACCAAACAGGAGGAGAAGACACACACCTAGCCAGGAAACACTAAACCAAACAGGAGGAGAAGACACACACCTAGCCAGGAAACACTAAACCAAACAGGAGGAGAAGACACACACCTAGCCAGGAAACACTAAACCAAACAGGAGGAGAAGACACACACCTAGCCAGGAAACACTAAACCATATAAGAGCAGAAGACACACACCTAGCCAGGAAACTCTAAACCAAACAGAAGCAGAAGACACACACCTAGCCAGTAAACACTAAACCAAACAGGAGCAGAAGACACACACCTAGCCAGGAAACACTAAACCAAACAGGAGGAGAAGAAACACACCTAGCCAGGAAACACTAAACCATATAAGAGCAGAAGACACACACCTAGCCAGGAAACCCTAAACCAAACAGAAGCAGAAGACACACACCTAGCCAGGAAACACTAAACCATACAGGAGCAGAAGACACACACCTAGCCAGGAAACACTAAACCAAACAGGAGCAGAAGACACACACCTAGCCAGGAAACACTAAACCAAACAGGAGCAGAAGACGCACACCTAGCCAGGAAACACTAAACCAAACAGGAGCAGAAGACACACACCTAGCCAGGAAACACTAAACCAAACAGGAAGAGAAGACACACACCTAGCCAGGAAACACTAAACCATACAGGAGCAGAAGACACACACCTAGCCAGGAAACACTAAACGAAACAGGAGCAGAAGACACACACCTAGCCAGGAAACACTAAACCAAACAGAAGCAGAAGACACACACCTAGCCAGGAAACACTAAACCAAACAGGAGGAGAAGACACACACCTAGCCAGGAAACACTAAACCAAACAGGAGCAGAAGACACACACCTAGGCAAGAAACACTAAGCCAAACAGGAGCAGAAGACACACACCAAGCCAGGAAACACTAAACCAAACAGGAGGAGAAAACACACACCTAGCCAGGAAACACTAAGCCAAACAGGAGCAGAAGACACACACCTAGCCAGGAAACACTAAACCAAAAAGGAGCAGAAGACACACACCTAGCCAGGAAACACTAAACCAAACAGTAGCAGAAGACACACACCTAGCCAGGAAACACTAAACCATATAACAGCAGAAGACACACACGTACACAGGAAACACTAAACTAAACAGAAGCAGAAGACAAACACCTAGCCAGGAAACACTGAACCAAACAGGAGCAGAAGACACACACCCAGCCAGGAAACACTAAACCAAACAGGAGGAGAAAACACACACCTGGCCAGGAAACACTAAACCATATAACAGCAGAAGACACACACCTAGCCAGGAAACACTAAGCCAAACAGGAGCAGAAGACACACACCTAGCCAGGAAACACTAAACCATACAGGAGGAGAAGACACACACCTAGCCAGGAAACAAGAAACCAAACGGGAGGAGAAGACATACTCCTAGCCAGGAAACACTAAACCAAACAGGAGCAGAAGACACACACCTAGCCAGGAAACACTAAACCAAACAGGGGAAGAAGACACACAGCTAGCCAGGAAACACTAAACCAAACAGGAGCAGAATACACAAACCTAGCCAGGAAACACTAAACCAAAGAGGAGGAGAAGACACACACCTAGCCAGGAAACACTAAACCATATAAGAGCAGAAGACACACACCTAGCCAGGAAACACTAAACCAAACAGGAGCAGAAGACACACACCTAGCCAGGAAACACTAAACCATATAAGAGAAGAAGACACACACCTAGCCAGGAAACACTAAACCAAACAAGAGCAGAAGACACACATCTAGCCAGGAAACACTAAACCAAACAGGAGCAGAAGACTCACACCTAGCCAGGAAACACTAAACCATATAAGAGCAGAAGACACACACCTAGCCAGGAAACACTAAACCAAACAGGAGCAGAAGACTCACACCTAGCCAGGAAACACTAAACCATATAAGAGCAGAAGACACACTCCTAGCCAGGAAACACTAAACCAAACAGGAGCAGAAGACACACACCTAGCCAGGAAACACTAAACCATATAAGAGCAGAAGACACACACCTAGCCAAGAAACACTAAACCAAACAGGAGCAGAAGACACACACCTAGGCAGGAAACACTAAACCAAGCAGGAGCAGAAGACACACACCTAGCCAGGAAACACTAAACCAAACAGGAGCAGAAGACACACACCTAGCCAGGAAACACTAAACCAAACAGGAGGAGAAGACACACACCTAGCCAGGAAACACTAAACCAAACAGGAGGAGAAGACACACAAATAGCCAGGAAACACTAAACCAAACAGGAGGAGAAAACACACACCTAGCCAGGAAACACTAAACCAAACAGGAGGAGAAGACACACACCTAGCCAGGAAACACTAAACCAAACAGGAGCAGAAGACACACACCTAGCCAGGAAACACTAAACCAAACAGGAGGAGAAGACACACACCTAGCCAGGAAACACTAAACCAAACAGAAGGAGAAGACACACACCTAGCCAGGAAACACTAAACCAAACAGGAGGAGAAGACACACAAATAGCCAGGAAACACTAAACCAAACAGGAGGAGAAGACACACACCTAGCCAGGAAACACTAAACCAAACAGGAGGAGAAGACACACACCTAGCCAGGAAACACTAAACCAAACAGGAGGAGAAGACACACACCTAGCCAGGAAACACTAAACCATATAAGAGCAGAAGACACACACCTAGCCAGGAAACCCTAAACCAAACAGAAGCAGAAGACACACACCTAGCCAGGAAACACTAAACCAAACAGGAGCAGAAGACACACACCAAGCCAGGAAACACTAAACCAAACAGGAGGAGAAAACACACACCTAGCCAGGAAACACTAAGCCAAACAGGAGCAGAAGACACACACCTAGCCAGGAAACACTAAACCAAAAAGGAGCAGAAGACACACACCTAGCCAGGAAACACTAAACCAAACAGTAGCAGAAGACACACACCTAGCCAGGAAACACTAAACCATATAACAGCAGAAGACACACACGTAGACAGGAAACACTAAACTAAACAGAAGCAGAAGACAAACACCTAGCCAGGAAACACTGAACCAAACAGGAGCAGAAGACACACACCCAGCCAGGAAACACTAAACCAAACAGGAGGAGAAAACACACACCTGGCCAGGAAACACTAAACCATATAACAGCAGAACACACACACCTAGCCAGGAAACACTAAGCCAAACAGGAGCAGAAGACACACACCTAGCCAGGAAACACTAAACCATACAGGAGGAGAAGACACACACCTAGCCAGGAAACAAGAAACCAAACGGGAGGAGAAGACATACTCCTAGCCAGGAAACACTAAACCAAACAGGAGCAGAAGACACACACCTAGCCAGGAAACACTAAACCAAACAGGGGAAGAAGACACACAGCTAGCCAGGAAACACTAAACCAAACAGGAGCAGAATACACAAACCTAGCCAGGAAACACTAAACCAAAGAGGAGGAGAAGACACACACCTAGCCAGGAAACACTAAACCATATAAGAGCAGAAGACACACACCTAGCCAGGAAACACTAAACCAAACAGGAGCAGAAGACACACACCTAGCCAGGAAACACTAAACCAAACAGGAGGAGAAGACACACAAATAGCCAGGAAACACTAAACCAAACAGGAGGAGAAAACACACACCTAGCCAGGAAACACTAAACCAAACAGGAGGAGAAGACACACACCTAGCCAGGAAACACTAAACCAAACAGGAGCAGAAGACACACACCTAGCCAGGAAACACTAAACCAAACAGGAGGAGAAGACACACACCTAGCCAGGAAACACTAAACCAAACAGAAGGAGAAGACACACACCTAGCCAGGAAACACTAAACCAAACAGGAGGAGAAGACACACAAATAGCCAGGAAACACTAAACCAAACAGGAGGAGAAGACACACACCTAGCCAGGAAACACTAAACCAAACAGGAGGAGAAGACACACACCTAGCCAGGAAACACTAAACCAAACAGGAGGAGAAGACACACATCTAGCCAGGAAACACTAAACCATATAAGAGCAGAAGACACACACCTAGCCAGGAAACCCTAAACCAAACAGAAGCAGAAGACACACACCTAGCCAGGAAACACTAAACCAAACAGGAGGAGAAGACACACACCTAGCCAGGAAACATTAAACCAAACAGGAGGAGAAGACACACACCTAGCCAGGAAACACTAAACCATATAAGAGCAGAAGACACACACCTAGCCAGGAAACCCTAAACCAAACAGAAGCAGAAGACACACACCTAGCCAGGAAACACTAAACCAAACAGGAGCAGAAGACACACACCAAGCCAGGAAACACTAAACCAAACAGGAGGAGAAAACACACACCTAGCCAGGAAACACTAAGCCAAACAGGAGCAGAAGACACACACCTAGCCAGGAAACACTAAACCAAAAAGGAGCAGAAGACACACACCTAGCCAGGAAACACTAAACCATACAGGAGCAGAAGACACACACCTAGCCAGGAAACACTAAACCAAACAGGAGCAGAAGACACACACCTAGCCAGGAAACACTAAACCAAACAGGAGCAGAAGACACACACCTAGCCAGGAAACACTAAACCAAACAGGAGCAGAAGACACACACCTAGCCAGGAAACACTAAACCAAACAGGAAGAGAAGACACACACCTAGCCAGGAAACACTAAACCATACAGGAGCAGAAGACACACACCTAGCCAGGAAACACTAAACGAAACAGGAGCAGAAGACACACACCTAGCCAGGAAACACTAAACCAAACAGAAGCAGAAGACACACACCTAGCCAGGAAACACTAAACCATACAGGAGCAGAAGACACACACCTAGCCAGGAAACACTAAACCAAACAGGAGGAAAAGACACACACCTAGAAAGGAAACACTAACCCAAACAGGAGCAGAAGGCACACAACTAGCCAGGAAACACTAATCCAAACAGGAGCAGAAGACACACACCTAGCCAGGAAACACTAAACCAAACAGGAGGAGAAGACACACACCTAGCCAGGAAACACTAAACCAAACAGGAGCAGAAGACACACACCTAGGCAGGAAACACTAAGCCAAACAGGAGCAGAAGACACACACCAAGCCAGGAAACACTAAACCAAACAGGAGGAGAAAACACACACCTAGCCAGGAAACACTAAGCCAAACAGGAGCAGAAGACACACACCTAGCCAGGAAACACCAAACCAATCAGGAGCAGAAGACACACACCTAGCCAGGAAACACTAAACCAAACCGGAGGAGAAGACACACACCAAGCCAGGAAACACTAAACCATATAAGAGCAGAAGACACACACCTAGCCAGGAAACACTAAACCATATGAGAGCAGAAGACACACACCTAGCCAGGAAACACTAAACCATATGAGAGCAGAAGACACACACCTAGCCAGGAAACACTAAACCAAACAGGAGGAGAAGACACACACCTAGTGAGGAAACACTAAACCAAACAGGAGGAGAAGACACACACCTAGCCAGGAAACACTAAACCAAAAAGGAGGAGAAGACACACACCTAGCCAGGAAACACTAAACCAAACAGGAAGAGAAGACACACACCTAGCCAGGAAACACTAAACCAAACAGGAGCAGAAGACACACACCTAGCCAGGAAACACTGAACCAAACAGGAGCAGAAGACTCACACCTAGCCAGGAAACACTAAACCAAACAGGAAGAGAAGACACACACCTAGCCAGGAAACACTAAACCAAACAGGAGCAGAAGACACACACCTAGCCAGGAAACACCAAACCATATGAGAGCAGAAGACACACACCTAGCCAGGAAACACTAAACCATATGAGAGCAGAAGACACACACCTAGCCAGGAAACACTAAACCAAACAGGAGCAGAAGACACACACCTAGTGAGGAAACACTAAACTAAACAGGAGGAGAAGACACACACCTAGCCAGGAAACACTAAACCAAACAGGAGGAGAAGACACACGCCTAGCCAGGAAACACTAAACCAAACAGGAAAAGAAGACACACACCTAGCCAGGAAACACTAAACCAAACAGGAGCAGAAGACACACACCTAGCCAGGAAACACTGAAGCAAACAGGAGCAGAAGTCTCACACCTAGCCAGGAAACACTAAACCAAACCGGAAGAGAAGACACACACCTAGCCAGGAAACACTAAACAAAACAGGAGCAGAAGACACACACCTAGCCAGGAAACACTAAACCAAACAGGAGCAGAAGACACACACCTAGCCAGGAAACACTAAACCAAACAGGAGGAGAAGACACACACCTAGCCAGGAAACACTAAACCAAACAGGAGGAGAAGACACACACCTAGCCAGGAAACACTAAGCCAAACCGGAGGAGAAGTCACACACCTAGCCAGGAAACACTAAACCAAACAGGAGCAGAAGACACACACCTAGCCAGGAAACACTAAACCAAACAGGAGCAGAAGACACACACCTAGCCAGGAAACACTAAACCAAACAGGAAGAGAAGACACACACTTAGCCAGGAAACACTATACCAAACAGAAGCAGAAGACACACACCTAGCCAGGAAACACTAAACCAAACAGGAGGAGAAGACTCACACCTAGCCAGGAAACACTAAACAAAACAGGAGCAGCAGACACACACCTAGCCAGGAAACACTAAACCAAACAGGAGCAGAAGACATACTCCTAGCCAGGAAACAGTAAACCAAACAGGAGCAGAAGACACACACCTAGCCAGGAAACACTAAACCAAACAGGAGCAGAAGACACACACCTAGCCAGGAAACACTAAACCAAACAGGAGCAGAAGACACACACCTAGCCAGGAAACACTAAACCAAACAGGAGCAGAAGACACACACCTAGCCAGGAAACACTAAACCAAACAGGAGCAGAAGACTCACACCTAGCCAGGAAACACTAAACAAAACAGGAGCAGCAGACACACACCTAGCTAGGAAACACTAAACCAAACAGGAGCAGAAGACATACTCCTAGCCAGGAAACACTAAACCAAACAGGAGCAGAAGACACACACCTAGCCAGGAAACACGAAACCAAACAGGAGGAGAAGACACACACCTAGCCAGGAAACACTAAACCAAACAGGAGGAGAAGACAAACACCTAGCCAGGAAACACTAAACCATATAAGAGCAGAAGACACACACCTAGCCAGGAAACACTAAACCAAACAGGAGCAGAAGACACACACCTAGCCAGGAAACACTAAACCATATAGGAGGAGAAGACACACACCTAGCCAGGAAACACTAAACCAAACAGGAGCAGAACACACACTCCTAGCCCGGAAACACTAAACCAAACAGGAGCAGAAGACACACACCTAGCCAGGAAACACTAAACCAAACAGGAGCAGAATACACACACCTAGCCAGGAAACACTAAATCATATAAGAGCAGAAGACACACACCTAGCCAGGAAACACTAAACCAAACAGGAGCAGAAGACACACACCTAGCCAGGAAACACTAAACCAAACAGGAGCAGAATACACACACCTAGTCAGGAAACACTAAACCATATAAGAGAAGAAGACACACACCTAGCCAGGAAACACTAAACCAAACAAGAGCAGAAGACACACATCTAGCCAGGAAACACTAAACCAAACAAGAGCAGAAGACTCACACCTAGCCAGGAAACACTAAACCAAACAGGAGCAGAAGACTCACACCTAGTCAGGAAACACTAAACCAAACAGGAGCAGAAGACACACACCTAGCCAGGAAACACTAAACCAAACAGGAGCAGAAGACACACACCTAGCCAGGAAACACTAAACCATACAGGAGCAGAAGACACACACCTAGCCAGGGAACACTAACTCAAACAGGAGCAGAAGACACACACCTAGCCAGGAAACACTAAGCCAAACCGGAGGAGAAGACACACACTTAGCCAGGAAACACTAAACCAAACAGGAGGAGAAGACACACACCTAGCCAGGAAACACTAAACCAAACAGGAGGAGAAGACACACACCTAGCCAGGAAACACTAAACCAAAGAGGAGGAGAAGACGCACACCTAGCCAGGAAACACTAAACCAAACAGGAGGAGAAGACACACACCTAGCCAGGAAACACTAAACCAAACAGGAGGAGAAGACACACACCTAGCCAGGAAACACTAAACCATATAAGAGCAGAAGACACACACCTAGCCAGGAAACAAACAGAAGCAGAAGACACACACCTAGCCAGGAAACACTAAACCATACAGGAGCAGAAGACACACACCTAGCCAGGAAACACTAAACCAAACAGGAGCAGAAGACACACACCTAGCCAGGAAACACTAAACCAAACAGGAGGAGAAGACACACACCTAGCCAGGAAACACTAAACCAAACAGGAGCAGAAGACACACACCTAGCCAGGAAACACTAAACCAAACAGGAGCAGAAGATACACACCTAGCCAGGAAACACTAAACCAAACAGGAAGAGAAGACACACACCTAGCCAGGAAACACTAAACCATACAGGAGCAGGAGACACACACCTAGCCAGGAGACACTAAACCAAACAGGAGCAGAAGACACACACCTAGCCAGGAAACACTAAACCAAACAGGAGGAGAAGACACACACCTAGCCAGGAAACACTAAACCAAACAGGAGCAGAAGACACACACCTAGCCAGGAAACACTAAACCAAACAGGAGCAGAAGACACACACCTAGCCAGGAAACACTAAACCATACAGGAGCAGAATACACACACCTAGCCAGGAAACACTAAACCAAACAGGAGCAGAAGACACACACCTAGCCAGGAAACACTAAACCAAACAGAAGCAGAAGACACACACCTAGCCAGGAAACACTAAACCATACAGGATAAGAAGACACACACCTAGCCAGGAAACACTAAACCAAACAGGAGCAGAAGACACACACCTAGCCAGGAAACACTAAACCAAACAGGAGGAGAAGACACACACCTAGCCAGGAAACACTAAACCAAACAGGAGGAGAAGACACACACCTAGCCAGGAAACACTAAACCATACAGGATAAGAAGACACACACCTAGCCAGGAAACACTAAACCAAACAGGAGCAGAAGACACACACCTAGCCAGGAAACACTAAACCAAACAGGAGGAGAAGACACACACCTAGCCAGGAAACACTAACCCAAACAGGAGCAGAAGACACACAACTAGCCAGGAAACACTAATCCAAACAGGAGCAGAAGACACACACCTAGCCAGGAAACACTAAACCAAACAGGAGGAGAAGACACACACCTAGCCAGGAAACACTAAACCAAACAGGAGCAGAAGACACACACCTAGGCAGGAAACACTAAGCCAAACAGGACCAGAAGACACACACCTGGCCAGGAAACACTAAACCAAACAGGAGGAGAAGACACACACCTAGCCAGGAAACACTAAGCCAAACAGGAGGAGAAGACACACACCTAGCCAGGAAACACTAAACCATACAGGAGCAGAATACACACACCTAGCCAGGAAACACTAAACCAAACAGGAGCAGAAGACACACACCTAGCCAGGAAACACTAAACCAAACAGCAGCAGAAGACACACACCTAGCCAGGAAACACTAAACCAAACAGGAGGAGAAGACACACACCTAGCCAGGAAACACTAAACCAAACAGGAGCAGAAGACACACACCTAGGCAGGAAACACTAAGCCAAACAGGACCAGAAGACACACACCTAGCCAGGAAACACTAAACCAAACAGGAGAAGAAGACACACACCTAGCCAGGAAACACTAAGCCAAACAGGAGGAGAAGACACACACCTAGCCAGGAAACACTAAACCAAACAGGAGCAGAAGACACACACCTAGCCAGGAAACACTAAACCAAACCGGAGGAGAAGACACATACCAAGCCAGGAAACACTAAACCATATAAGAGCAGAAGACACACACCTAGCCAGGAAACACTAAACCATATGAGAGCAGAAGACACACACCTAGCCAGGAAACACTAAACCATATGAGAGCAGAAGACACACACCTAGCCAGGAAACACTAAACCAAACAGGAGCAGAAGACACACACCTAGTGAGGAAACACTAAACCAAACAGGAGCAGAAGACACACACCTAGGCAGGAAACACTAAACCAAACAGGAGGAGAAGACACACACCTAGCCAGGAAACACTAAACCAAACAGGAGGAGAAGACACACACCTAGCCAGGAAACACTAAACCAAAGAGGAGGAGAAGACGCACACCTAGCCAGGAAACACTAAACCAAACAGGAGGAGAAGACACACACCTAGCCAGGAAACACTAAACCAAACAGGAGGAGAAGACACACACCTAGCCAGGAAACACTAAACCATATAAGAGCAGAAGACACACACCTAGCCAGGAAACACTAAACCAAACAGAAGCAGAAGACACACACCTAGCCAGGAAACACTAAACCATACAGGAGCAGAAGACACACACCTAGCCAGGAAACACTAAACCAAACAGGAGCAGAAGACACACACCTAGCCAGGAAACACTAAACCAAACAGGAGGAGAAGACACACACCTAGCCAGGAAACACTAAACCAAACAGGAGCAGAAGACACACACCTAGCCAGGAAACACTAAACCAAACAGGAGCAGAAGATACACACCTAGCCAGGAAACACTAAACCAAACAGGAAGAGAAGACACACACCTAGCCAGGAAACACTAAACCATACAGGAGCAGGAGACACACACCTAGCCAGGAGACACTAAACCAAACAGGAGCAGAAGACACACACCTAGCCAGGAAACACTAAACCAAACAGGAGGAGAAGACACACACCTAGCCAGGAAACACTAAACCAAACAGGAGCAGAAGACACACACCTAGCCAGGAAACACTAAACCAAACAGGAGCAGAAGACACACACCTAGCCAGGAAACACTAAACCATACAGGAGCAGAATACACACACCTAGCCAGGAAACACTAAACCAAACAGGAGCAGAAGACACACACCTAGCCAGGAAACACTAAACCAAACAGAAGCAGAAGACACACACCTAGCCAGGAAACACTAAACCATACAGGATAAGAAGACACACACCTAGCCAGGAAACACTAAACCAAACAGGAGCAGAAGACACACACCTAGCCAGGAAACACTAAACCAAACAGGAGGAGAAGACACACACCTAGCCAGGAAACACTAAACCAAACAGGAGGAGAAGACACACACCTAGCCAGGAAACACTAAACCATACAGGATAAGAAGACACACACCTAGCCAGGAAACACTAAACCAAACAGGAGCAGAAGACACACACCTAGCTAGGAAACACTAAACCAAACAGGAGGAGAAGACACACACCTAGCCAGGAAACACTAACCCAAACAGGAGCAGAAGACACACAACTAGCCAGGAAACACTAATCCAAACAGGAGCAGAAGACACACACCTAGCCAGGAAACACTAAACCAAACAGGAGGAGAAGACACACACCTAGCCAGGAAACACTAAACCAAACAGGAGCAGAAGACACACACCTAGGCAGGAAACACTAAGCCAAACAGGACCAGAAGACACACACCTGGCCAGGAAACACTAAACCAAACAGGAGGAGAAGACACACACCTAGCCAGGAAACACTAAGCCAAACAGGAGGAGAAGACACACACCTAGCCAGGAAACACTAAACCATACAGGAGCAGAATACACACACCTAGCCAGGAAACACTAAACCAAACAGGAGCAGAAGACACACACCTAGCCAGGAAACACTAAACCAAACAGCAGCAGAAGACACACACCTAGCCAGGAAACACTAAACCAAACAGGAGGAGAAGACACACACCTAGCCAGGAAACACTAAACCAAACAGGAGCAGAAGACACACACCTAGGCAGGAAACACTAAGCCAAACAGGACCAGAAGACACACACCTAGCCAGGAAACACTAAACCAAACAGGAGAAGAAGACACACACCTAGCCAGGAAACACTAAGCCAAACAGGAGGAGAAGACACACACCTAGCCAGGAAACACTAAACCAAACAGGAGCAGAAGACACACACCTAGCCAGGAAATACTAAACCAAACCGGAGGAGAAGACACATACCAAGCCAGGAAACACTAAACCATATAAGAGCAGAAGACACACACCTAGCCAGGAAACACTAAACCATATGAGAGCAGAAGACACACACCTAGCCAGGAAACACTAAACCATATGAGAGCAGAAGACACACACCTAGCCAGGAAACACTAAACCAAACAGGAGCAGAAGACACACACCTAGTGAGGAAACACTAAACCAAACAGGAGCAGAAGACACACACCTAGGCAGGAAACACTAAACCAAACAGTAGGAGAAGACACACACCTAGCTAGGAAAAACTAAACCAAACAGGAGGAGAAGACACACACCTAGCCAGGAAACACTAAACCAAACAGGAAGAGAAGACACACACCTAGCCAGGAAACACTAAACCATATAAGAGCAGAAGACACACACCTAGCCAGGAAACACTAAACCATATAAGAGCAGAAGACACACACCTAGCCAGGAAACACTAAACCAAACAGGAAGAGAAGACACACACCTAGCCAGGAAACACTAAACCAAACAGGAGCAGAAGACACACACCTAGCCAGGAAACACTGAACCAAACAGGAGCAGAAGACTCACACCTAGCCAGGAAACACTAAACCAAACAGGAGGAGAAGACACACACCTAGCCAGGAAACACTAAACCAAACAGGAGCAGAAGACACACACCTAGCCAGGAAACACTAAACCAAACAGGAAGAGAAGACACACACCTAGCCAGGAAACACTAAACCAAAGAGGAGCAGAAGACACACACCTTGCCAGGAAACACTAAACCAAACAAGAGGAGAAGAGACACACCTAGCCAGGAAACACTAAACCAAACAGGAGGAGAAGACACACACCTAGCCAGGAAACACTAAACCAAACAGGAGGAGAAGACACACACCTAGCCAGGAAACACTAAACCAAACAGGAGCAGAAGACACACACCTAGCCAGGAAACACGAAACCAAACAGGAGCAGAAGACTCACACCTAGCCAGAAAACACTAAACTAAACAGGAGGAGAAGACACACACCTAGCCAGGAAACACTAACCCAAACAGGAGCAGAAGACACACACCTAGCCAGGAAACACTAAACCAAACAGGAGCAGAAGACTCACACCTAGCCAGGAAACACTAAACCAAATAGGAGGAGAAGACACACACCTAGCCAGGAAACACTAAACAAAACAGGAGCAGAAGACACACACCTAGCCAGGAAACACTAAACCATACAGGAGCAGAAGACACACACATAGCCAGGAAACACTAAACCAACCAGGAGGAGAAGACACACACCTAGCCAGGAAACACTAAACCAAACAGGAGCAGAAGACACACACCTAGCCAGGAAACACTAAACCAAACAGGAGCAGAAGACTCACACCTAGCCAGGAAACACTAAACCAAATAGGAGGAGAAGACACACACCTAGCCAGGAAACACTAAACCAAACAGGAGGAGAAGACACACACCTAGCCAGGAAACACTAAACCATATAAGAGCAGAAGACACACACCTAGCCAGGAAACACTAAACCAAACAGAAGCAGAAGACACACACCTAGCCAGGAAACACTAAACCATACAGGAGCAGAAGACACACACCTAGCCAGGAAACACTAAACCAAACAGGAGCAGAAGACACACACCTAGCCAGGAAACACTAAACCAAACAGGAGGAGAAGACACACACCTAGCCAGGAAACACTAAACCAAACAGGAGCAGAAGACACACACCTAGCCAGGAAACACTAAACCAAACAGGAGCAGAAGATACACACCTAGCCAGGAAACACTAAACCAAACAGGAAGAGAAGACACACACCTAGCCAGGAAACACTAAACCATACAGGAGCAGGAGACACACACCTAGCCAGGAGACACAAAACCAAACAGGAGCAGAAGACACACACCTAGCCAGGAAACACTAAACCAAACAGGAGGAGAAGACACACACCTAGCCAGGAAACACTAAACCAAACAGGAGCAGAAGACACACACCTAGCCAGGAAACACTAAACCAAACAGGAGCAGAAGACACACACCTAGCCAGGAAACACTAAACCATACAGGAGCAGAATACACACACCTAGCCAGGAAACACTAAACCAAACAGGAGCAGAAGACACACACCTAGCCAGGAAACACTAAACCAAACAGAAGCAGAAGACACACACCTAGCCAGGAAACACTAAACCATACAGGATAAGAAGACACACACCTAGCCAGGAAACACTAAACCAAACAGGAGCAGAAGACACACACCTAGCCAGGAAACACTAAACCAAACAGGAGGAGAAGACACACACCTAGCCAGGAAACACTAAACCAAACAGGAGGAGAAGACACACACCTAGCCAGGAAACACTAACCCAAACAGGAGCAGAAGACACACAACTAGCCAGGAAACACTAATCCAAACAGGAGCAGAAGACACACACCTAGCAAGGAAACACTAAACCAAACAGGAGGAGAAGACACACACCTAGCCAGGAAACACTAAACCAAACAGGAGCAGAAGACACACACCTAGGCAGGAAACACTAAGCCAAACAGGACCAGAAGACACACACCTAGCCAGGAAACACTAAACCAAACAGGAGGAGAAGACACACACCTAGCCAGGAAACACTAAGCCAAACAGGAGGAGAAGACACACACCTAGCCAGGAAACACTAAACCATACAGGAGCAGAATACACACACCTAGCCAGGAAACACTAAACCAAACAGGAGCAGAAGACACACACCTAGCCAGGAAACACTAAACCAAACAGGAGCAGAAGACACACACCTAGCCAGGAAACACTAAACCAAACAGGAAGAGAAGACACACACTTAGCCAGGAAACACTAAACCAAACAGGAGCAGAAGACACACACCTAGCCAGGAAACACTAAACCAAACAGGAGGAGAAGACTCACACCTAGCCAGGAAACACTAAACAAAACAGGAGCAGCAGACACACACCTAGCCAGGAAACACTAAACCAAACAGGAGCAGAAGACATACTCCTAGCCAGGAAACAGTAAACCAAACAGGAGCAGAAGACACACACCTAGCCAGGAAACACTAAACCAAACAGGAGCAGAAGACACACACCTAGCCAGGAAACACTAAACCAAACAGGAGCAGAAGACACACACCTAGCCAGGAAACACTAAACCAAACAGGAGCAGAAGACACACACCTAGCCAGGAAACACTAAACCAAACAGGAGCAGAAGACTCACACCTAGCCAGGAAACACTAAACAAAACAGGAGCAGCAGACACACACCTAGCTAGGAAACACTAAACCAAACAGGAGCAGAAGACATACTCCTAGCCAGGAAACACTAAACCAAACAGGAGCAGAAGACACACACCTAGCCAGGAAACACGAAACCAAACAGGAGGAGAAGACACACACCTAGCCAGGAAACACTAAACCAAACAGGAGGAGAAGACAAACACCTAGCCAGGAAACACTAAACCATATAAGAGCAGAAGACACACACCTAGCCAGGAAACACTAAACCAAACAGGAGCAGAAGACACACACCTAGCCAGGAAACACTAAACCATATAGGAGGAGAAGACACACACCTAGCCAGGAAACACTAAACCAAACAGGAGCAGAACACACACTCCTAGCCCGGAAACACTAAACCAAACAGGAGCAGAAGACACACACCTAGCCAGGAAACACTAAACCAAACAGGAGCAGAATACACACACCTAGCCAGGAAACACTAAACCATATAAGAGCAGAAGACACACACCTAGCCAGGAAACACTAAACCAAACAGGAGCAGAAGACACACACCTAGCCAGGAAACACTAAACCAAACAGGAGCAGAATACACACACCTAGTCAGGAAACACTAAACCATATAAGAGAAGAAGACACACACCTAGCCAGGAAACACTAAACCAAACAAGAGCAGAAGACACACATCTAGCCAGGAAACACTAAACCAAACAAGAGCAGAAGACTCACACCTAGCCAGGAAACACTAAACCAAACAGGAGCAGAAGACTCACACCTAGCCAGGAAACACTAAACCATATAAGAGCAGAAGACACACTCCTAGCCAGGAAACACTAAACCAAACAGGAGCAGAAGACACACACCTAGCCAGGAAACACTAAACCATACAGGAGCAGAAGACACACACCTAGCCAGGGAACACTAAATCAAACAGGAGCAGAAGACACACACCTAGCCAGGAAACACTAAGCCAAACCGGAGGAGAAGACACACACTTAGCCAGGAAACACTAAACCAAACAGGAGGAGAAGACACACACCTAGCCAGGAAACACTAAACCAAACAGGAGGAGAAGACACACACCTAGCCAGGAAACACTAAACCAAAGAGGAGGAGAAGACGCACACCTAGCCAGGAAACACTAAACCAAACAGGAGGAGAAGACACACACCTAGCCAGGAAACACTAAACCAAACAGGAGGAGAAGACACACACCTAGCCAGGAAACACTAAACCATATAAGAGCAGAAGACACACACCTAGCCAGGAAACACTAAACCAAACAGAAGCAGAAGACACACACCTAGCCAGGAAACACTAAACCATACAGGAGCAGAAGACACACACCTAGCCAGGAAACACTAAACCAAACAGGAGCAGAAGACACACACCTAGCCAGGAAACACTAAACCAAACAGGAGGAGAAGACACACACCTAGCCAGGAAACACTAAACCAAACAGGAGCAGAAGACACACACCTAGCCAGGAAACACTAAACCAAACAGGAGCAGAAGATACACACCTAGCCAGGAAACACTAAACCAAACAGGAAGAGAAGACACACACCTAGCCAGGAAACACTAAACCATACAGGAGCAGGAGACACACACCTAGCCAGGAGACACTAAACCAAACAGGAGCAGAAGACACACACCTAGCCAGGAAACACTAAACCAAACAGGAGGAGAAGACACACACCTAGCCAGGAAACACTAAACCAAACAGGAGCAGAAGACACACACCTAGCCAGGAAACACTAAACCAAACAGGAGCAGAAGACACACACCTAGCCAGGAAACACTAAACCATACAGGAGCAGAATACACACACCTAGCCAGGAAACACTAAACCAAACAGGAGCAGAAGACACACACCTAGCCAGGAAACACTAAACCAAACAGAAGCAGAAGACACACACCTAGCCAGGAAACACTAAACCATACAGGATAAGAAGACACACAACTAGCCAGGAAACACTAAACCAAACAGGAGCAGAAGACACACACCTAGCCAGGAAACACTAAACCAAACAGGAGGAGAAGACACACACCTAGCCAGGAAACACTAAACCAAACAGGAGGAGAAGACACACACCTAGCCAGGAAACACTAACCCAAACAGGAGCAGAAGACACACAACTAGCCAGGAAACACTAATCCAAACAGGAGCAGAAGACACACACCTAGCCAGGAAACACTAAACCAAACAGGAGGAGAAGACACACACCTAGCCAGGAAACACTAAACCAAACAGGAGCAGAAGACACACACCTAGGCAGGAAACACTAAGCCAAACAGGACCAGAAGACACACACCTAGCCAGGAAACACTAAACCAAACAGGAGGAGAAGACACACACCTAGCCAGGAAACACTAAGCCAAACAGGAGGAGAAGACACACACCTAGCCAGGAAACACTAAACCATACAGGAGCAGAATACACACACCTAGCCAGGAAACACTAAACCAAACAGGAGCAGAAGACACACACCTAGCCAGGAAACACTAAACCAAACAGGAGCAGAAGACACACACCTAGCCAGGAAACACTAAACCAAACAGGAGGAGAAGACACACACCTAGCCAGGAAACACTAAACCAAACAGGAGCAGAAGACACACACCTAGGCAGGAAACACTAAGCCAAACAGGACCAGAAGACACACACCTAGCCAGGAAACACTAAACCAAACAGGAGGAGAAGACACAGACCTAGCCAGGAAACACTAAGCCAAACAGGAGGAGAAGACACACACCTAGCCAGGAAACACTAAACCAAACAGGAGCAGAAGACACACACCTAGCCAGGAAACACTAAACCAAACCGGAGGAGAAGACACACACCAAGCCAGGAAACACTAAACCATATAAGAGCAGAAGACACACACCTAGCCAGGAAACACTAAACCATATGAGAGCAGAAGACACACACCTAGCCAGGAAACACTAAACCATATGAGAGCAGAAGACACACACCTAGCCAGGAAACACTAAACCAAACAGGAGCAGAAGACACACACCTAGTGAGGAAACACTAAACCAAACAGGAGCAGAAGACACACACCTAGGCAGGAAACACTAAACCAAACAGGAGGAGAAGACACACACCTAGCTAGGAAAAACTAAACCAAACAGGAGGAGAAGACACACACCTAGCCAGGAAACACTAAACCAAACAGGAAGAGAAGACACACACCTAGCCAGGAAACACTAAACCATATAAGAGCAGAAGACACACACCTAGCCAGGAAACACTAAACCATATAAGAGCAGAAGACACACACCTAGCCAGGAAACACTAAACCAAACAGGAAGAGAAGACACACACCTAGCCAGGAAACACTAAACCAAACAGGAGCAGAAGACACACACCTAGCCAGGAAACACTGAACCAAACAGGAGCAGAAGACTCACACCTAGCCAGGAAACACTAAACCAAACAGGAGGAGAAGACACACACCTAGCCAGGAAACACTAAACCAAACAGGAGCAGAAGACACACACCTAGCCAGGAAACACTAAACCAAACAGGAAGAGAAGACACACACCTAGCCAGGAAACACTAAACCAAAGAGGAGCACAAGACACACACCTTGCCAGGAAACACTAAAACAAGAGGAGAAGAGACACACCTAGCCAGGAAACACTAAACCAAACAGGAGGAGAAGACACACACCTAGCCAGTAAACACTAAACCAAACAGGAGGAGAAGACACACACCTAGCCAGAAAACACTAAACCAAACAGGAGCAGAAGACACACACCTAGCCAGGAAACACGAAACCAAACAGGAGCAGAAGACTCACACCTAGCCAGAAAACACTAAACTAAACAGGAGGAGAAGACACACACCTAGCCAGGAAACACTAACCCAAACAGGAGCAGAAGACACACACCTAGCCAGGAAACACTAAACCAAACAGGAGCAGAAGACTCACACCTAGCCAGGAAACACTAAACCAAATAGGAGGAGAAGACACACACCTAGCCAGGAAACACTAAACAAAACAGGAGCAGAAGACACACACCTAGCCAGGAAACACTAAACCATACAGGAGCAGAAGACACACACATAGCCAGGAAACACTAAACCAACCAGGAGGAGAAGACACACACCTAGCCAGGAAACACTAAACCAAACAGGAGCAGAAGACACACACCTAGCCAGGAAACACTAAACCAAACAGGAGCAGAAGACTCACACCTAGCCAGGAAACACTAAACCAAATAGGAGGAGAAGACACACACCTAGCCAGGAAACACTAAACCAAACAGGAGCAGAAGACACACACCTAACCAGGAAACACTAAACCAAACAGGAGAAGTAGACACACACCTAGCCAGGAAACACTAAGCTAGATCTGACAGCTTCCACAGTGAGCTGGAGCTTTAGTAGAGTGCGGTGCTCTCCAGTTAGTTGCAGCAGAGAGCTGATAACATCAGCTGAATGCACACATGTCCTTCCTCCCAGACTAGATGCCCGCCATGCAGAGTTTGTGGTTCTGATATTTCTATCACCAAGGTTGACCTCAGAGTGAATACGGCAGTGTCTGGCGACAGTAGCAGAAATCACAGGAGCGCTACCTCACAGCCCAGCCCCTGCAGATGCCACTACCTCACAGTCCAACCACTGCAGATGACACTACCTCACAGTCCAGCCCCTGCAGATGACACTACCTCACAGTCCAACCACTGCAGATGACACAACCTCACAGTCCAGCCCCTGCAGATGACACTACCTCACAGTCCAGCCCTTACAGATGACACTACCTCACAGTCCAGCCCCTGCAGATGACACCTCCTCTGAGCCCAGCCCCTGCAGATGACACTACCTCACAGTCCAGCCCCTGCAGATGACACTACCTCACAGTCCGACCTCTGCAGATGACACTACCTCACAGTCCGACCTCTTCAGATGACACTACCTCACAGTCTGACCTCAGCAGATGACACTACCTCACAGTCTGACCTCTGCAGATGACACTACCTCACAGTTCGACCTCTGCAGATGACACTACATCGCAGTCAGACCTCTGCAGGTGACACTACCTCACAGTCCGACCTCTGCAGATGACACTACCTCACAGTCTGACCTCTGTATATGACACTGCCTCACAGTCCAGCCCCTGCAGATGATGACACTACCTCACAGTCCGGCCCCTGCAGATGACACTACCTCACAATCCAGTCCCTGTAGATGATGACACTACCTCACAGTTCAGCCCCTACAGATGACATTACCTCACAGTCCAGCCCCTGCAGATGACACTGCCTCACAGTCCAGCCCCTGCAGATGACACTACCTCACAATCCAGCCCCGGCAGAAGACACTACCTCACTGTCCTGCCCCTGCAGATGACACTTCCTCACAGTCCAGCCCCTGCAGATGACACTACCTCACAATCCATCCCCTGCAGATGACACTACCTCACAGTCTGACCTCTGCAGATGACACTACCTCACAGTCCGACCTCTACATATGAAACTGCCTCACAGTCCAGCCCCTGCAGATGATGACACTACCTCACAATCCAGCCCCTGCAGATGATGACACTACCTCACAGTTCAGCCCCTGCAGATGAAACTACCTCACTGTCCAGCCCCTGCAGATGACACTACCTCACTGTCCAGCCCCTGCAGATGACACTACCTCACAATCCAGACCCTGCAGATGACACTACCTCACATTCCAGCCCCTGCAGATGACACTACCTCACAATGCAGCCCCTGCAGATGATGACACTACCTCACAGTTCAGACCCCTACAGATGACACTACCTCATAGTCCAGTCCCTGCAGATGACACTACCTCACAGTCCGACCTCTGCAGATGACACTTCCTCACAGTTCGGCCCCTGCAGTTTACACTACCTCACAGTCTGGCCCCTGCAGATTACACTACCTCACAATCCAGCCCCTGCAGATGACACTTCCTCACAGTCCAGCCCCTGCAGATGACATTACCTCACAGTCCAGCCCCTGCAGATGACACTACCTCACAGACTGACCTCTGCAGATGACACTACATCACAGTCCAGCCCCTGCAGATGACACTACCTCACAGTCCAACCTCTGCAGATGACACTTTCTCAGAGTACGGCCCCTGCAGATGACACTACCTCACAGTTCAGCCCCTACAGATGACACTACCTCACAGTCCAGCCCCTGCAGATGACACTACCTCACAGTCCAGCCCCTGCAGATGATAATGCTACCTCACAGTCCGGCCCCTGCAGATGACACAACCTCACAATCCTGCCCCTGCAGATGATACTACCTCACAGTCTGGCACCTGCAGATGACACTACCTCACAGTCCGGCCCCTGCAGATGACACAACCTCACAGTCCAGCCCCTGCAGATGACACTACCTCACAGTCTGGCACCTGCAGATGACACTACCTCACAGTCCGGCCCCTGCAGATGACACTACCTCACAGCCCAGCCCCTGCAGATGACACTACCTCACAGTCCAGCCCCTGCAGATGACACTACCTCACAGTCCGGCCCCTGCAGATGACACTACCTCATAGTCCAGCCCCTGCTGATGACACTACCTTACAGTCCGACCTCTGCAGATGACACTACCTCACAGTTCAGCCCCTGCAGATGACACTACCTCACTGTCCAGCCCCTGCAGATGACACTACCTCACAATCCAGCCCCTGCAGATGATGACACTACCTCACAGTTCAGCCCCTACAGATGACACTACCTCACAATCCAGACCCTGCAGATGACACTACCTCACATTCCAGCCCCTGCAGATGACACTACCTCACAATGCAGCCCCTGCAGATGATGACACTACCTCACAGTTCAGACCCCTACAGATGACACTACCTCATAGTCCAGCCCCTGAAGATGACACTACCTCACAGTCCGACCTCTGCAGATGACACTTCCTCACAGTTCGGCCCCTGCAGGTTACACTACCTCACAGTCTGGCCCCTGCAGATTACACTACCTCACAATCAAGCCCCTGCAGATGACACTTCCTCACAGTCCAGCCCCTGCAGATGACATTACCTCACAGTCCAGCCCCTGCAGATGACACTACCTCACAGTCTGACCTCTGCAGATGACACTACCTCACAGTCCAGCCCCTGCAGATGACACTACCTCACAGTCCAACCTCTGCAGATGACACTTCCTCACAGTACGGCCCCTGCAGATGACACTACCTCACAATCCATCCCCTGCAGATGACACTACCTCACAGTTCAGCCCCTACAGATGACACTACCTCACAGTCCAGCCCCTGCAGATGACACTACCTCACAGTCCAGCCCCTGCAGATGATAATGCTACCTCACAGTCCGGCCCCTGCAGATGACACAACCTCACAATCCTGCCCCTGCAGATGATACTACCTCACAGTCTGGCACCTGCAGATGACACTACCTCACAGTCCGGCCCCTGCAGATGACACAACCTCACAGTCCAGCCCCTGCAGATGACACTACCTCACAGTCTGGCACCTGCAGATGACACTACCTCACAGTCCGGCCCCTGCAGATGACACTACCTCACAGCCCAGCCCCTGCAGATGACACTACCTCACAGTCCAGCCCCTGCAGATGACACTACCTCACAGTCCGGCCCCTGCAGATGACACTACCTCATAGTCCAGCCCCTGCTGATGACACTACCTTACAGTCCGACCTCTGCAGATGACACTACCTCACAGTTCAGCCCCTGCAGATGACACTACCTCACAGTCCAGTCCCTGCAGAAGACACTACCTCACAGTCCAACCCCTGAAGATAACACTTCCTCACAGTCCAGCCCCTGCAGATGACACTACCTCACTGTCCAGCCCCTGCAGATGACACTACCTCACAGTCCAACCACTGCAGATGACACTTCCTCACAGTCCAGCCCCTGCAGATGACACTACCTCACAATCCATCCCCTGCAGATGACACTACCTCACAGTCCGACCTCTGCTGATGACACTACCTTACAGTCCGACCTCTGCAGATGACACTACCTCACAGTTCAGCCCCTGCAGATGACACTACCTCACTGTCCAGCCCCTGCAGATGACACTACCTCACAATCCAGCCCCTGCAGATGATGACACTACCTCACAGTTCAGCCCCTACAGATGACACTACCTCACAATCCAGACCCTGCAGATGACACTACCTCACATTCCAGCCCCTGCAGATGACACTACCTCACAATGCAGCCCCTGCAGATGATGACACTACCTCACAGTTCAGACCCCTACAGATGACACTACCTCATAGTCCAGCCCCTGAAGATGACACTACCTCACAGTCCGACCTCTGCAGATGACACTTCCTCACAGTTCGGCCCCTGCAGGTTACACTACCTCACAGTCTGGCCCCTGCAGATTACACTACCTCACAATCAAGCCCCTGCAGATGACACTTCCTCACAGTCCAGCCCCTGCAGATGACATTACCTCACAGTCCAGCCCCTGCAGATGACACTACCTCACAGTCTGACCTCTGCAGATGACACTACCTCACAGTCCAGCCCCTGCAGATGACACTACCTCACAGTCCAACCTCTGCAGATGACACTTCCTCACAGTACGGCCCCTGCAGATGACACTACCTCACAATCCATCCCCTGCAGATGACACTACCTCACAGTTCAGCCCCTACAGATGACACTACCTCACAGTCCAGCCCCTGCAGATGACACTACCTCACAGTCCAGCCCCTGCAGATGATAATGCTACCTCACAGTCCGGCCCCTGCAGATGACACAACCTCACAATCCTGCCCCTGCAGATGATACTACCTCACAGTCTGGCACCTGCAGATGACACTACCTCACAGTCCGGCCCCTGCAGATGACACAACCTCACAGTCCAGCCCCTGCAGATGACACTACCTCACAGTCTGGCACCTGCAGATGACACTACCTCACAGTCCGGCCCCTGCAGATGACACTACCTCACAGCCCAGCCCCTGCAGATGACACTACCTCACAGTCCAGCCCCTGCAGATGACACTACCTCACAGTCCGGCCCCTGCAGATGACACTACCTCATAGTCCAGCCCCTGCTGATGACACTACCTTACAGTCCGACCTCTGCAGATGACACTACCTCACAGTTCAGCCCCTGCAGATGACACTACCTCACAGTCCAGTCCCTGCAGAAGACACTACCTCACAGTCCAACCCCTGAAGATAACACTTCCTCACAGTCCAGCCCCTGCAGATGACACTACCTCACTGTCCAGCCCCTGCAGATGACACTACCTCACAGTCCAACCACTGCAGATGACACTTCCTCACAGTCCAGCCCCTGCAGATGACACTACCTCACAATCCATCCCCTGCAGATGACACTACCTCACAGTCCGACCTCTGCAGATGACACTACCTCACAGTCCGACCTCTTCAGATGACACTACCTCACAGTCTGACCTCAGCAGATGACACTACCTCACAGTCTGACCTCTGCAGATGACACTACCTCACAGTTCGACCTCTGCAGATGACACTACATCGCAGTCAGACCTCTGCAGGTGACACTACCTCACAGTCCGACCTCTGCAGATGACACTACCTCACAGTCTGACCTCTGTATATGACACTGCCTCACAGTCCAGCCCCTGCAGATGATGACACTACCTCACAGTCCGGCCCCTGCAGATGACACTACCTCACAATCCAGTCCCTGTAGATGATGACACTACCTCACAGTTCAGCCCCTACAGATGACATTACCTCACAGTCCAGCCCCTGCAGATGACACTGCCTCACAGTCCAGCCCCTGCAGATGACACTACCTCACAATCCAGCCCCGGCAGAAGACACTACCTCACTGTCCTGCCCCTGCAGATGACACTTCCTCACAGTCCAGCCCCTGCAGATGACACTACCTCACAATCCATCCCCTGCAGATGACACTACCTCACAGTCTGACCTCTGCAGATGACACTACCTCACAGTCCGACCTCTACATATGAAACTGCCTCACAGTCCAGCCCCTGCAGATGATGACACTACCTCACAATCCAGCCCCTGCAGATGATGACACTACCTCACAGTTCAGCCCCTGCAGATGAAACTACCTCACTGTCCAGCCCCTGCAGATGACACTACCTCACTGTCCAGCCCCTGCAGATGACACTACCTCACAATCCAGACCCTGCAGATGACACTACCTCACATTCCAGCCCCTGCAGATGACACTACCTCACAATGCAGCCCCTGCAGATGATGACACTACCTCACAGTTCAGACCCCTACAGATGACACTACCTCATAGTCCAGTCCCTGCAGATGACACTACCTCACAGTCCGACCTCTGCAGATGACACTTCCTCACAGTTCGGCCCCTGCAGTTTACACTACCTCACAGTCTGGCCCCTGCAGATTACACTACCTCACAATCCAGCCCCTGCAGATGACACTTCCTCACAGTCCAGCCCCTGCAGATGACATTACCTCACAGTCCAGCCCCTGCAAATGACACTACCTCACAGACTGACCTCTGCAGATGACACTACATCACAGTCCAGCCCCTGCAGATGACACTATCTCACAGTCCAACCTCTGCAGATGACACTTTCTCACAGTACGGCCCCTGCAGATGACACTACCTCACAGTTCAGCCCCTACAGATGACACTACCTCACAGTCCAGCCCCTGCAGATGACACTACCTCACAGTCCAGCCCCTGCAGATGATAATGCTACCTCACAGTCCGGCCCCTGCAGATGACACAACCTCACAATCCTGCCCCTGCAGATGATACTACCTCACAGTCTGGCACCTGCAGATGACACTACCTCACAGTCCGGCCCCTGCAGATGACACAACCTCACAGTCCAGCCCCTGCAGATGACACTACCTCACAGTCTGGCACCTGCAGATGACACTACCTCACAGTCCGGCCCCTGCAGATGACACTACCTCACAGCCCAGCCCCTGCAGATGACACTACCTCACAGTCCAGCCCCTGCAGATGACACTACCTCACAGTCCGGCCCCTGCAGATGACACTACCTCATAGTCCAGCCCCTGCTGATGACACTACCTTACAGTCCGACCTCTGCAGATGACACTACCTCACAGTTCAGCCCCTGCAGATGACACTACCTCACTGTCCAGCCCCTGCAGATGACACTACCTCACAATCCAGCCCCTGCAGATGATGACACTACCTCACAGTTCAGCCCCTACAGATGACACTACCTCACAATCCAGACCCTGCAGATGACACTACCTCACATTCCAGCCCCTGCAGATGACACTACCTCACAATGCAGCCCCTGCAGATGATGACACTACCTCACAGTTCAGACCCCTACAGATGACACTACCTCATAGTCCAGCCCCTGAAGATGACACTACCTCACAGTCCGACCTCTGCAGATGACACTTCCTCACAGTTCGGCCCCTGCAGGTTACACTACCTCACAGTCTGGCCCCTGCAGATTACACTACCTCACAATCAAGCCCCTGCAGATGACACTTCCTCACAGTCCAGCCCCTGCAGATGACATTACCTCACAGTCCAGCCCCTGCAGATGACACTACCTCACAGTCTGACCTCTGCAGATGACACTACCTCACAGTCCAGCCCCTGCAGATGACACTACCTCACAGTCCAACCTCTGCAGATGACACTTCCTCACAGTACGGCCCCTGCAGATGACACTACCTCACAATCCATCCCCTGCAGATGACACTACCTCACAGTTCAGCCCCTACAGATGACACTACCTCACAGTCCAGCCCCTGCAGATGACACTACCTCACAGTCCAGCCCCTGCAGATGATAATGCTACCTCACAGTCCGGCCCCTGCAGATGACACAACCTCACAATCCTGCCCCTGCAGATGATACTACCTCACAGTCTGGCACCTGCAGATGACACTACCTCACAGTCCGGCCCCTGCAGATGACACAACCTCACAGTGCAGCCCCTGCAGATGACACTACCTCACAGTCTGGCACCTGCAGATGACACTACCTCACAGTCCGGCCCCTGCAGATGACACTACCTCACAGCCCAGCCCCTGCAGATGACACTACCTCACAGTCCAGCCCCTGCAGATGACACTACCTCACAGTCCGGCCCCTGCAGATGACACTACCTCATAGTCCAGCCCCTGCTGATGACACTACCTTACAGTCCGACCTCTGCAGATGACACTACCTCACAGTTCAGCCCCTGCAGATGACACTACCTCACAGTCCAGTCCCTGCAGAAGACACTACCTCACAGTCCAACCCCTGAAGATAACACTTCCTCACAGTCCAGCCCCTGCAGATGACACTAACTCACTGTCCAGCCCCTGCAGATGACACTACCTCACAGTCCAACCACTGCAGATGACACTTCCTCACAGTCCAGCCCCTGCAGATGACACTACCTCACAATCCATCCCCTGCAGATGACACTACCTCACAGTCTGGCCTCTGCAGATGACAATACCTCACAGTCCGACCACTACATATGAAACGGCCTCACAGTCCAGCCCCTGCAGATGACACTACCTCACTGTCCAGCCCCTGCAGATGACACTTCCTCACAGTCCAGCCCCTGCAGATGACACTACCTCACAATCCATCCCCTGCAGATGACACTACCTCACAGTCTGACCTCTGCAGATGACACTACCTCACAGTCCGACCACTACATATGAAACGGCCTCACAGTCCAGCCCCTGCAGATGATGACACTACCTCACAATCCAGTCCCTGCAGATGATGACACTACCTCACAGTTCAGCCCCTACAGTTGAAACTACCTCACAGTCCAGCCCCTGCAGATGACACTACCTCACAGTCCAGCCCCTGCAGATGACACTACCTCACAATCCAGCCCCTGCAGATGATGACACTACCTCACAGTTCAGACCCCTACAGATGACACTACCTCACAGTCCAGCCCCTGCAGATGACACTACCTCACAGTCCGACCTCTGCAGATGACACTTCCTCACAGTCCGGTCCCTGCAGGTTACAATACCTCACAGTCTGGCCCCTGCAGATTACACTACCTCACAATCCAGCCCCTGCAGATGACACTTCCTCACAGTCCAGCCCCTGCAGATGGTACTACCTCACAGTCCAGCCCCTGCAGATGACCCTACCTCACAGTGTGACATCAGCAGGTGACACTACCTCACAGTCCAGCCCCTGCAGATGACACTACCTCACAGTCCGACCTCTGCAGATGACACTTCCTCACAGTCCGGCCCCTGCAGATGACACTACCTCACAATCCATCCCCTGCAGATGACAATACCTCACAGTTCAGCCCCTATAGATGACACTACCTCACATTCCGGACCCTACATATGACACTACCTCACAGTTCAACCCCTGCAGATGATGACTCTACCCCACAGTCTGGCCCCTGCAGATGACACAACCTCACAATCCTGCCCCTGCAGATGACACTACCTCACAGTCCAGCCCCTGCAGATGACACTAACTCACAGTCCGGCGCCTGCAGATGACACTACCTCACAGTCCGGCCTTTGCAGATGACACTACCTCACAGCCCAGCCCCTGCAGATGACACTACCTCACAGTCCAGCCCCTGCAGATGACACTACCTCACAGTCCAGCCCCTGCAGATGACACTACCTCACAGTCCAGCCCCTGCAGATGACACTACCTCACAGTCCGGCGCCTGCATATGACACTACCTCACAGTCCGGCTTCTGCAGATGACACTACCTCACAGTCCAGCCAATGCAGATGACACTACCTCACAGCCCAGCCCCTGCAGATGACACTACCTCACAGTCCGGCGCCTGCAGATGACACAACCTCACAATCCTGCCCCTGCAGATGACACTACCTCACAGCCCAGCCCCTGCAGATGACACTACCTCACAGCCCAGCCCCTGCAGATGCCACTACCTCACAGTCCAGCCCCTGCAGATGACACTACCTCACAGTCCGGCCCCTGCAGATGACACTACCTCACAGTCCAGCCCCTGCTGATGACACTACATTACAGTCCGACCTCTGCATATGACACTACCTCACAGTCCAGCCCCTGCAGATGACCCTACCTCACAGTCCGACGTGTGCAGATGACACTACCTCACAGTCCAGCCCCTGAAGATGACACTACCTCACAATCCAGCCCATGCAGATGACACTATCTCACTGTCCAGCCCCTGCAGATGACACTTCCTCACAGTCCAGCCCCTGCAGATGACACTACCTCACAATCCATCCCCTGCAGATGACACTACCTCACAGTCTGACCTCTGCAGATGACACTACCTCACAGTCCGACCACTACATATGAAACGGCTTCACAGTCCAGCCCCTGCAGATGATGACACTACCTCACAGTTCAGCCCCTACAGTTGAAACTACCTCACAGTCCAGCCCCTGCAGATGACACTACCTCACAGTCCAGCCCCTGCAGATGACACTACCTCACAATCCAGCCCCTGCAGATGATGACATAACCTCACAGTTCTGCCCCTACAGATGACAATACCTCACAATCCAGACCCTGCAGATGACACTACCTCACAGTCCAGTCCCTGCAGATGACACTACGTCACAATGCAGCCCCTGCAGATGATGACACTACCTCACAGTTCAGACCCCTACAGATGACACTACCTCACAGTCCAGCCCCTGCAGATGACACTACCTCACAGTCCAAGCTCTGCAGATGACAATTTCTCACAGTACGGCCCCTGCATATGACACTACCTCACAATCCATCCCCTGCAGATGACACTACCTCACAATTCAGCCCCTGCAGATGACACTACCTCACAGTCCAGCCCCTGCAGATGACACTACCTCACAATCCAGCCCCTGCAGATGATGACACTACCTCACAGTTCAGCCCCTACAGATGACACTACCTCACAGTCCGAACTCTGCAGATGACATTACCTCACAGTCCGAACTCTGCAGATGACACTTCCTCACAGTCCAGCCCCTGCAGATGACACTACCTCACAGTCCAGCCCCTGCAGATGACATTACCTCACAGTCCGAACTCTGCAGATGACACTTCCTCACAGTCCAGCCCCTGCAGATGACACTACCTCACAGTCCAGCCCCTGCAGATGACATTACCTCACAGTCCGAACTCTGCAGATGACACTACCTCACAGTCCGACCTCTGCAGATGATAATTCCTCACAGTCCGGCCCCTGAAGATGACACTACCTCACAATCCAGCCACTGCAGATGACACTACCTCACAGTTCAGCCCCTACAGATGACACTACCTCACAGTTCAGCCCCTGCAGATGACACTTCCTCACAGTCCAGCCCCTGCAGATGACACTACCTCACAGTCCGGCCCCTGCAGATGACACTACCTCACAGTCCAGCCCCTGCAGATGACACTACCTCACAATCCAGCCCCTGCAGATGATGACATAACCTCACAGTTCAGCCCCTACAGATGACAATACCTCACAATCCAGACCCTGCAGATGACACTACCTCACAGTCCAGCCCCTGCAGATGACACTACCTCACAGTCCGACCTCTGCAGATGATAATTCCTCACAGTCCGGCCCCTGAAGATGACACTACCTCACAATCCAGCCACTGCAGATGACACTACCTCACAGTTCAGCCCCTACAGATGACACTACCTCACAGTTCAGCCCCTGCAGATGACACTTCCTCACAGTCCAGCCCCTGCAGATGACACTACCTCACAGTCCGGCCCCTGCAGATGACACTACCTCACAGTCCAGCCCCTGCAGATGACACTACCTCACAATCCAGCCCCTGCAGATGATGACATAACCTCACAGTTCAGCCCCTACAGATGACAATACCTCACAATCCAGACCCTGCAGATGACACTACCTCACAGTCCAGTCCCTGCAGATGACACTACGTCACAATGCAGCCCCTGCAGATGATGACACTACCTCACAGTTCAGACCCCTACAGATGACACTACCTCACAGTCCAGCCCCTGCAGATGACACTACCTCACAGTCCGACCTCTGCAGATGACACTTCCTCACAGTCCGGTCCCTGCAGGTTACAATACCTCACAGTCTGGCCCCTGCAGATTACACTCCCTCACAATCCAGCCCCTGCAGATGACACTTCCTCACAGTCCAGCCCCTGCAGATGGTACTACCTCACAGTCCAGCCCCTGCAGATTACCCTACCTCACAGTGTGACATCAGCAGGTGACACTACCTCACAGTCCAGCCCCTGCAGATGACACTACCTCACAGTCCGACCTCTGCAGATGACACTTCCTCACAGTCTGGCCCCTGCAGATGACACTACCTCACAATCCATCCCCTACAGATGACAATACCTCACAGTTCAGCCCCTACAGATGACACTACCTCACATTCCGGACCCTACATATAACACTACCTCACAGTTCAGCCCCTGCAGATGATGACTCTACCTCACAGTCTGGCCCCTGCAGATGACACAACCTCACAATCCTGCCCCTGCAGATGACACTACCTCACAGTCCAGCCCCTGCAGATGACACTACCTCACAGTCCGGCGCCTGCAGATGACACTACCTCACAGTCCGGCCTTTGCAGATGACACTACCTCACAGCCCAGCCCCTGCAGATGACACTACCTCACAGTCCAGCCCCTGCAGATGACACTACCTCACAGTCCAGCCCCTGCAGATGACACTACCTCACAGTCCGGCGCCTGCAGATGACACTACCTCACAGTCCGGCTTCTGCAGATGACACTACCTCACAGTCCAGCCCCTGCAGATGACACTACCTCACAGCCCAGCCCCTGCAGATGACACTACCTCACAGTTCGGCGCCTGCAGATGACACAACCTCACAATCCTGCCCCTGCAGATGACACTACCTCACAGCCCAGCCCCTGCAGATGACACTACCTCACAGCCCAGCCCCTGCAGATGACACTACCTCACAGTCCAGCCCCTGCAGATGACACTACCTCACAGTCCGGCCCCTGCAGATGACACTACCTCACAGTTCAGCCCCTGCTGATGACACTACATTACAGTCCGACCTCTGCATATGACACTACCTCACAGTCCAGCCCCTGCAGATGACCCTACCTCACAGTCCGACGTGTATAGATGACACTACCTCACAGTCCAGCCCCTGAAGATGACACTACCTCACAATCCAGCCCCTGCAGATGACACTATCTCACAATCCAGACGTTGCAGATGACGTTACCTCACAGTCCAGCCCCTGCAGATGACACTACCTAACAGTACGACCTGTGCAGATGACACTACCTCACAGTTCAGACCCTACAGATGACACTACCTCACATTCCGGCCCCTACATATGACACTACCTCACAGTTCAGCCCCTACAGATGATGACTCTACCTAAGAGTCCGGCCGCTGCAGGTGACCCTACCTCACAGTCCGGCCCCTGCAGATGACACAACCTCACAATCCTGCCCCTGCAGATGACACTATCTCACAGTCCAGCCCCTGCAGATGACACTACCTCACATTCCGGCACCTGCAGATAACACTAACTCACAGTCCGGCCCCTGCAGATGACACTACCTCACAGCCCAGACCCTACAGATGACACTACCTCACAGTCCGACCTCCGCAGATGACACTACCTCTCTGTCCAGCCCCTGCAGATGACATTATCTCACAGTCCAACCTCTGCAGATGACACTACCTCACAGTCCATCCCCTGCAGATGATACTACCTCACAGTCCGACCTCTGCATATGACACTGCCTCACAGTCCAGCCCCTGCAGATGATGACACTACCTCACAATCCAGACCCTGCAGATGATGACACTACCTCACAGTTCAGCCCCTGCAGATGACACTACCTCACAGTCCAGCCCCTGCAGATGACACTACCTCACAGTCCAGCCCCTGCAGATGACACTACCTCACAGTTCAGCCCCAGCAGATGATGACCCTACCTCACAGTTCAGCCCCTACAGATGACACTACCTCACAGCCCAGCCCCTGCAGATGACACTACCTCACAGTCCGATCTCTGCAGATGACACTACCTCACTGTCCAGCCCCTGCAGATGACACTACCTCACTGTCCAGCCCCTACAGATGACACTACCTCACAGTCCAGCCCCTGCAGATGACAATTCCTCACAGTCCAGCCCCTGCAGATGACACTACCTCACAATCCAGTCCCTACAGATAATGACACTACCTCACAGTTCATCCCCTACAGATGACACTCCCTCACAGTCCAGCCCCTGGAGATGAGACTACCTCACAGTCCGATCTCTGCAGATGACACTACCTCACTGTCCAGCCCCTGCAGATGACACTACCTCACTGTCCAGCCCCTGCAGATGACACTACCTCACAGTCCAGACCCTGCAGATGACACTTCCTCACAGTCCAGCCCCTGCAGATGACACTACCTCACAGTCCAGCCCCTGCAGATGACACTACCTCACAGTCCAACCTCTGCAGATGACACTACCTCACAGTCCAGCCCCTGCAGATGACACTACCTCACAGTCCAAGCTCTGCAGATGACACTTCCTCACAGTACGGCCCCTGCATATGACACTAACTCACAGTCCAGACCCTGCAGATGACACTACCTCACAATCCATCCCCTGCAGATGACACTACCTCACAATTCAGCCCCTGCAGATGACACTACTTCACAGTCCGACCTCTGCAGATGACACTACCTCACAATCCAGCCCCTGCAGATGACACTACCTCACAGTCCAAGCTCTGCAGATGACACTTTCTCACAGTACGGCCCCTACATATGACACTACCTCACAATCCATCCCCTGCAGATGACACTACCTCACAATTCAGCCCCTGTAGATGACACTACCTCACAGTCCAGCCCCTGCAGATGACACTACCTCACAATCCAGCCCCTGCAGATGATGACACTACCTCACAGTTCAGCCCCTACAGATGACACTACCTCACAGTCCGAACTCTGCAGATGACATTACCTCACAGTCCGAACTCTGCAGATGACACTTCCTCACAGTCCAGCCCCTGCAGATGACACTACCTCACAGTCCAGCCCCTGCAGATGACATTACCTCACAGTCCGAACTCTGCAGATGACACTTCCTCACAGTCCAGCCCCTGCAGATGACACTACCTCACAGTCCAGCCCCTGCAGATGACATTACCTCACAGTCCGAACTCTGCAGATGACACTAACTCACAGTCCAGCCCCTGCAGATGACACTACCTCACAGTCCGACCTCTGCAGATGATAATTCCTCACAGTCCGGACCCTGAAGATGACACTACCTCACAATCCAGCCACTGCAGATGACACTACCTCACAGTTCAGCCCCTACAGATGACACTACCTCACAGTTCAGCCCCTGCAGATGACACTTCCTCACAGTCCAGCCCCTGCAGATGACACTACCTCACAGTCCGGCCCCTGCAGATGACACTACCTCACAGTCCAGCCCCTGCAGATGACACTACCTCACAGTCCAGCCCCTGCAGATGACACTACCTCACAGTCCAGCCCCTGCAGATGACACTACCTCACTGTCCAGCCCCTGCAGATGAAACTTCCTCACAGTCCAGCCCCTGCAGATGACACTAGCTCACTGTCCAGCCCCTGCAGATGACACTATCTCACAGTTCGACCTCTGCAGATGACACTACCTCACAGTCCAGCCCCTGCAGATGACACTACCTCACAGTCCGACCTCTGCAGATGATGCTACCTCACAGTCCGAACTCTGCAGATGACACTTCCTCACAGTCCAGCCCCTGCAGATGACACTTCCTCACAGTCCAGCCCCTGCAGATGACACTACATCACTGTCCAGCCCCTGCAAATGACACTACCTCACTGTCCAGCCCCTGCAGATGACACTACCTCACAGTCCGGTCCCTGCAGATGACACTACCTCACTGTCCAGCCCCTGCAGATGACACTACCTCACTGTCCAGCCCCTGCAGATAACACTACCTCACATTCCAGCCCGTGCAGATGACACTACCTCACTGTCCAGCCCCTGCAGATGACACTACCTCACTGTCCAGCCCCTGCAGATGACACTATTTCACAGTCCAACCTCTGCAGATCACACTTCCTCACAGTCCAGCCCCTGCAGATGACACTACCTCACTGTCCAGCCCCTGCACATGACACTACCTCACTGTCCAGCCCCTGCAGATGACAGTTCCTCACAGTCCAGCCCCTGCAGGTGACACTACCTCACAATCCAGCCCCTGCAGATGACACTACCTCACAGTCCAGCCCCTGAAGATAACACTTCCTCACAGTCCAGCCCCTGCAGATGACACTACGTCACTCTCCAGCCCCTGCAGATGACACTTCCTCACTGTCCAGCCCCTGCAGATGACACTACCTCACAGTCCAGCCCCTGCAGATGACAATTCCTCACAGTCCAGCCCCTGCAGATGACACTACCTCACAATCCAGTCCCTACAGATAATGACACTACCTCACAGTTCATCCCCTACAGATGACACTCCCTCACAGTCCAGCCCCTGGAGATGAGACTACCTCACAGTCCGATCTCTGCAGATGACACTACCTCACTGTCCAGCCCCTGCAGATGACACTACCTCACTGTCCAGCCCCTGCAGATGACACTACCTCACAGTCCAGACCCTGCAGATGACACTTCCTCACAGTGCAGCCCCTGCAGATGACACTACCTCACAGTCCAGCCCCTGCAGATGACACTACCTCACAGTCCGACCTCTGCAGATGACACTACCTCACAATCCAGCCCCTGCAGATGACACTACCTCAGAGTCCAAGCTCTGCAGATGAAACTTCCTCACAGTACGGCCCCTGCATATGACACTACCTCACAATCCATCCCCTGCAGATGACACTACCTCACAATTCAGCCCCTGCAGATGACACTACCTCACAATCCAGCCCCTGCAGATGACACTACCTCACAGTCCAGCCCCTGCAGATGACACTACCTCACAATCCAGCCCCTGCAGATGATGACACTACCTCACAGTTCAGCCCCTACAGATGACACTACCTCACAGTCCAGCCCCAACAGATGACACTACCTCACAATCCGACCTCTACAGATGACACTATGTCACTGTCCAGCCCCTGCAGATGACACCACCTCACTGTCCAGCCCCTGCAGATGACACTACCTCACAGTCCGAACTCTGCCGATGACACTACCTCACAGTCCAGCCCCTGCAGATGACATTACCTCACAGTCCGACCTCTGCAGAAGACACTTCCTCACAGTCCGCCCCCTGCAGATGACACTACCTTACAATCTATCCCCTGCAGATGACACTACCTCACAGTTCAGCCCCTACAGATGACACTACCTCACATTCCGGACCCTACATATGACACTACCTCACAGTTCAGCCCCTGCAGATGATGATCCTACCTCACAGTCCGGCCCCTGCAGATGTCACAACCTCACAATCCTGCCCCTGCAGATGACACTACCTCACAGTCCAGCACCTGCAGATGACACTACGTAACAGTCCGGCACCTGCAGATGACACTACCTCACAGTCCGGCCCCTGCTGATGACACTACCTTACAGTCCGACCTCTGCAGATGACACTACCTCACCGTCCAGCCCCTGCAGATGACACTACCTCACAGTCCGACCTGTGCAGATGACACTACCTCACAGTCCAGCCCCTGCAGATGACACTACCTCACAGTCCGACCTGTGCAGATGACACTACCTCACAGTCCAGCCCCTGCAGATGACACTACCTCACAGTCCGACCTCTGCAGATGATAATTCCTCACAGTCCGGCCCCTGCAGATGACACTACCTCACAATCCAGCCACTGCAGATGACACTACCTCACAGTTCAGCCCCTACAGATGACACTACCTCACAGTTCAGACCCTACAGATGACACTACCTCACAGTCCAGCCCCTGCAGATGACACTTCCTCACAGTCCAGCCCCTGCAGATGACACTACCTCACAGTCCGGCCCCTGCAGATGACACTACCTCACAGTCCAGCCCCTGCAGATGACACTACCTCACAGTCCAGCCCCTGCAGATGACACTACCTCACAGTCCAGCCCCTGCAGATGACACTACCTCACTGTCCAGCCCCTGCAGATGAAACTTCCTCACAGTCCAGCCCCTGCAGATGACACTAGCTCACTGTCCAGCCCCTGCAGATGACACTATCTCACAGTTCGACCTCTGCAGATGACACTACCTCACAGTCCAGCCCCTGCAGATGACACTAACTCACAGTCCAGCCCCTGCAGATGACACTACCTCACAGTCCGACCTCTGCAGATGACACTACCTCACAATCCAGCCCCTGCAGATGACACTACCTCAGAGTCCAAGCTCTGCAGATGAAACTTCCTCACAGTACGGCCCCTGCATATGACACTACCTCACAATCCATCCCCTGCAGATGACACTACCTCACAATTCAGCCCCTGCAGATGACACTACCTCACAATCCAGCCCCTGCAGATGACACTACCTCACAGTCCAGCCCCTGCAGATGACACTACCTCACAATCCAGCCCCTGCAGATGATGACACTACCTCACAGTTCAGCCCCTACAGATGACACTACCTCACAGTCCAGCCCCAACAGATGACACTACCTCACAATCCGACCTCTACAGATGACACTATGTCACTGTCCAGCCCCTGCAGATGACACCACCTCACTGTCCAGCCCCTGCAGATGACACTACCTCACAGTCCGAACTCTGCCGATGACACTACCTCACAGTCCAGCCCCTGCAGATGACATTACCTCACAGTCCGACCTCTGCAGAACACACTTCCTCACAGTCCGGCCCCGGCAGATGACACTACCTTACAATCTATCCCCTGCAGATGACACTACCTCACAGTTCAGCCCCTACAGATGACACTACCTCACATTCCGGACCCTACATATGACACTACCTCACAGTTCAGCCCCTGCAGATGATGACTCTACCTCACAGTCCGGCCCCTGCAGATGTCACAACCTCACAATCCTGCCCCTGCAGATGACACTACCTCACAGTCCAGCACCTGCAGATGACACTACGTAACAGTCCGGCACCTGCAGATGACACTACCTCACAGTCCGGCCCCTGCTGATGACACTACCTTACAGTCCGACCTCTGCAGATGACACTACCTCACCGTCCAGCCCCTGCAGATGACACTACCTCACAGTCCGACCTGTGCAGATGACACTACCTCACAGTCCAGCCCCTGCAGATGACACTACCTCACAGTCCGACCTGTGCAGATGACACTACCTCACAGTCCAGCCCCTGCAGATGACACTACCTCACAGTCCGACCTCTGCAGATGATAATTCCTCACAGTCCGGCCCCTGCAGATGACACTACCTCACAATCTAGCCACTGCAGATGACACTACCTCACAGTTCAGACCCTACAGATGACACTACCTCACAGTCCAGCCCCTGCAGATGACACTTCCTCACAGTCCAGCCCCTGCAGATGACACTACCTCACAGTCCGGCCCCTGCAGATGACACTACCTCACAGTCCAGCCCCTGCAGATGACACTACCTCACAGTCCAGCCCCTGCAGATGACACTACCTCACAGTCCAGCCCCTGCAGATGACACTACCTCACTGTCCAGCCCCTGCAGATGAAACTTCCTCACAGTCCAGCCCCTGCAGATGACACTAGCTCACTGTCCAGCCCCTGCAGATGACACTATCTCACAGTTCGACCTCTGCAGATGACACTACCTCACAGTCCAGCCCCTGCAGATGACACTACCTCACAGTCCGACCTTTGCAGATGATGCTACCTCACAGTCCGAACTCTGCAGATGACACTTCCTCACAGTCCAGCCCCTGCAGATGACACTTCCTCACAGTCCAGCCCCTGCAGATGACACTACCTCACTGTCCAGCCCCTGCAAATGACACTACCTCACTGTCCAGCCCCTGCAGATGACACTACCTCACAGTCCGGTCCCTGCAGATGACACTACCTCACTGTCCAGCCCCTGCAGATGACACTACCTCACTGTCCAGCCCCTGCAGATAACACTACCTCACAGTCCAGCCCGTGCAGATGACACTACCTCACTGTCCAGCCCCTGCAGATGACACTACCTCACTGTCCAGCCCCTGCAGATGACACTATTTCACAGTCCGAACTCTGCAGATCACACTTCCTCACAGTCCAGCCCCTGCAGATGACACTACCTCACTGTCCAGCCCCTGCACATGACACTACCTCACTGTCCAGCCCCTGCAGATGACAGTTCCTCACAGTCCAGCCCCTGCAGGTGACACTACCTCACAATCCAGCCCCTGCAGATGACACTACCTCACAGTCCAGCCCCTGAAGATAACACTTCCTCACAGTCCAGTCCCTGCAGATGACACTACGTCACTCTCCAGCCCCTGCAGATGACACTTCCTCACAGTCCAGCCCCTGCAGATGACACTATCTCACTGTCCAGCCCCTGCAGATGACACTACCTCACAGTCCGGCCCCTGGAGATGACACTTCCTCACAGTCCAGCCCCTGCAGATGACACTACCTCACAGTCCAGCCCCTGAAGATGACACTACCTCACAGTCCAGCCCCTGCAGATGACACTACCTCACAGTCCGACCTCTGCAGATGACACTACCTCACAGTCCAGCCCCTGCAGATGACACTACCTCACAGTCAAAGTTCTGGAGATGACACTTCTTCACAGTACGGCCCCTGCAGATGAAACTACCTCACAATCCATCCCCTGCAGATGACACTACCTCACAGTTCAGCCCCTGCAGATGACACTACCTCACAATCCAGCCCCTGCAGATGACACTACCTCACAATCCATCCCCTGCAGATGACACTACCTCACAGTTCAGCCCCTGCAGATGACACTACCTCACAGTCCAGCCCCTGCAGATGACACTACCTCACAATCCGACCTCTGCAGATGACACTACGTCACTGTCCAGCCCCTGCAGATGACACTACCTCACTGTCCATCCCCTGCAGATGACACTACCTCACAGTCCGAACTCTGCAGATGACATTACCTCACAGTCCGAACTCTGCAGATGACACTTCCTCACAGTCCAGCCCCTGCAGATGACACTACCTCACAATCCAGCCCCTGCAGATGACACTACCTCACAGTCCAGCCCCTGCAGATGACACTACCTTACAATCCATCCCCTGCAGATGACACTACCTCACAGTCCAGCCCCTGCAGATGACACTACCTTACAATCCATCCCCTGCAGATGACACTACCTCACAGTTCAGCCCCTACAGATGACACTACCTCACAGTCCAGCCCCTGCAGATGACACTACCTCACAGTTCAGCCCCTACAGATGACACTACCTCACAGTCCAACCACTGCAGATGACACTACCTCACATTCCGGACCCTACGTATGACACTAACTCACAGTTCAGCCCCTGCAGATGCCTACTCTACCTCACAGTCCGGCCCCTGCAGATGACACTACCTCACATTCCAGCCTCTGCAGATGACACTACCTCACAGTCCAGCCCCTGCTGAATACAGTACATCACAGGCCAGCTCTTGCAGGTGATAATACCTTACAGTCCAGTCCCTGCACATGAAGTTACTTCAAGGTCTTGCCCTGCCGGTGATGATTCCTCACAGGCCGGGCCCCTTCAGATGACGCAGCCTCACATCTGCACCTGCAGACAGTGTTACTACAGTTTGGCCCCTGAGGTATAGTACGTCCAAAACTAGCCAACTTTTGCTCTGCTGTAGGCTTGTCTAATATAGGGGGGGGGGGGCCACATAATTATTTGCTCTTGAGCCCCCACGTTTATCTCCATTGTCTTTCAGCAAAACCTTAAGCTCATGAAATGAATGTAAAAACGGAAACTTCTCCAAAGTTTTTTTAAAGCAGAAACTTCTTTCACTTTCCAAGAAATGAGACGAGAGATGATGGATGGCGAATTACCAAGATGGATAATGACACGTGAGTAAAGGTCGCGGCGATTAAGAGCGTCCCGCGGAATCCAGAAATCCATTCTCATCATCATACAGAAGTGTCAGACGCTGATGGCCCCTAATGTAAGAATGATGGCGCCAGCAAGTCAGAGAGGAGCAAGCACGACATTAACGAGCCGATGGCGGCCGTCATCTACATGTATTCAGTGACCAGCAGCAGAGAGGTAAATCCTTACAAAGGCGACGGTTTCATGAGCCGCAGTCACAGCCCAAAATCAGGATCCAATGGGGGGGAAGAGAGGGAGAGAGAGAAGAGTGGAAGAGAGCGAAAGAGAAGAGTGTAAGAGAGAGAGAAAAGAGTGGAAGAGAGAGAAGAGTGGAAGAGAGAGAGAGAAGAGAGAAGAGTGTAAGAGAGCAAAAGAGAAGAGTGTAAGAGAGAGAGAGAAGAGTGTAAGAGAGAGAGAGAAGAGTGTAAGAGAGAGAAGAGTGGAAGAGAGAAGAGAGAAGAGTGTAAGAGAGCAAAAGAGAAGAGTGTAAGAGAGCAAAAGAGAAGAGTGTAAGAGAGAGAGAGAAGAGTGTAAGAGAGAAGAGTGTAAGAGAGAGAGAGAAGAGTGTAAGAGAGAAAGAGAAGAGTGGGAG